>NW_027062662.1:2116405-2457374 GCF_032884065.1 Artemia franciscana
GCTTCATTGAACTATGAACCGGCATAGTTATGAGCATGAAATAGTATATATTTTTTAACAACTCTTTCTAGCTCTTAAGAACCCTTAATTTTGTGAAAAGCTCATTCATAGAAATTGACTTCTCTCGCAGATCTGTTTGGCTAATGAATTGACCTGAAAATTTACCAAACTAGTCTATTTTAAAGTACCCCGCCCCTATAATTATATGCATTTTCACTCATTAAAGAAAATTATACAAGGTCTTCAAAATTCAAAAAACAATGAGATATTCGGGAAGGATCCTCTGGGAAGTTTTTTTAGGGTAGTGAAAAAGCATAAATCTTTGAATATTCGACTATTTAATAAGCACAGAACGTAGATTACCAGAAAATGAAAGGTACGAACAGGTCAGGGATGGACCTGGTGGAGAAGGGGCAAAATTGCAACTATGGCGATGCAGCCTTAAATAATTTAGTAAAATTTTATTCAGGTAGATTTGTGGTAAATATTTACGTTTTCAAATAATTTAGCTACCGTGAAAGTGAATACATCACTTGATATCTTTTTTATGCTCTTCCAAATTCAACAATTGCTTCTGAGGAAATACAAATTTTGAGCCCCGTGGACTTGTGGTTCAAAACAGCGAGACTCATGTGTTCTATTTTTAAACTACTGTGAGACTTGTTGACCACATTCATCACCTTGAGAGAGTGTCGTTCGAAGGGAGATGCTGCTGTGCAAATCGCGACACCCGCTTGCGACACGCGCATTACTAAGTCATGGTAGTCGTTTATTTTGGCCTCAGCTAGGTTCTGGGCGCTCATTTCAGTCAAGGCAGTCCGATTTGATTTTCCTAGGCCTGGAACGAATTTTAGAATGTCCCATTAAAAAGAACAAACGTGCATGTTTGCGCTACAAAGTTACAATGGTAGCTCCCAGTAAAGAAATCAAATTCATTTGAATTTATCTTAAAGATCTACCAACCTCATTGATCAATTTTTGTAAACAGAAGACAGGCAGGACTGATACAAGTTACTAGGGTGGAGTGGTGTTATCAATGCAAAAAATAAAGATCCCCATCTAATATTATCTACGATTAAACTAAAGCTGTAATTTAGGAAGGGGTAACTACCTTCCGAGAAGAAGCGATGTTGTAGCCTCCAGAATGAGAATTTAAGAGAAACTTCCCTGCAACAGTAGAATACTAAATAGAGACTCTAAGACTTTAGAGACTCTAAGACCAAGACTTTATAATTTTAGGAAAATAGTTTGTAAAGTAGCAGATGGTGTCCTAGGGATGGGAGTTAGAAACGCAGCTATGAATATTAATGAAAATACTTAATTTCTAGTAGAGAGAAGGAAGGGCTTGCACAAGAAATATTTGAAAGACTGATCATACAAAAATAACAGACATGTAGGGAAAAATAGTGAAAGCATTAAAATATGAATGAAGCAGGTGTGAAACAGAGGCCATGAATAAAATGTGTGAAGATGCGACCATACGACATAATGGTAAAATATTGTATTGCCATGTTAAAAAATCGAGAAGGGAAAGTCAATCTTGACTAGTCCCAGTTAGAGATAGGAACGGAACCCCAATTAGTGATGAGGATAGAGTTAAACAGAGATGGGCGGAATATTCCAAGAATATACTAAACCGTGATAACTTTACAGGAAATGAAATAGAAAAGAATAAAAAACTGCATGGGACTTTGGAAGTGAAGGAATTTTTCGAGGAAGAATTAAAGACAGTATTATAAAGGTTAAAAAATAATAAAACCCCAGGTGCTGATAGTGTGGCAAATGAAGTTTTAAAATATAATGGTTGCAAAGTCAGAGATAAATTACTGAAGATTATGAATAAGATTTTTGAAAAAAGGGGAAGTACGAAGTAAATTTAGGAAAATATTCATTAGACCTCTCTGTAAGAAACGTCATAAGAGTGGGTTTGTTAATTATACAGGCCTTTTAGACTTAGAGATGCTGTAGATAAAGCTTTAAGAGAAGAACAGTGCGGTTTTAGAAAGAAAAGAGGATGTGTATACCAAATTCTCACTCATAAATAATTAAACTGAAAAGTCCCTCAGTCATCAGGCCCCTTTAATCCTCAGTTTCATAGATTATAAGCAAGCGTTGGATTCAGCTGGTAGAAGAACCTTAGTAAAAGTTCTATCGTTGAAGGGTATACCAAATAAATACATTAAAGTTATTAGCACAAGTACGAGAATAACATTGCTGTGGTTACGGTATTAAATGAGGTTAGTAGCTGGTTTCGCATTGAATCTGGAATTAAGCAGGGTTGCGTCCTATCACCATTTATAAGTGTCATTTTAATGAAATTTGTGGCAAGGAGCACGAAAAAGCCTACAGTAGAGCATGGAACAAAACGGGAATATAGAACTCTCCTAGACTTGAATTCTGCTGATGCCTTGAGTGTCCTAGATGAAAATATTTGGAAAATGAAGGTTTTGAGTTCAGGGTGCAACACTAGGTTCGAAAATTCATTTTAAGATGACAAAGTTGGTTAGACTAGAAATAAGTGAAGGTGAAGAAGTTATGTAGGGTAACAAGAATATCGATCAAGTGGATAGCTTTACATAATTAAGTAGTATTATTTGTAAAGAAGGTGGGTGTAGTAAAGATGTTAAAAGCAGAATAGCCAAAGCCCAGGGTGTATATTCACAATCGAAAAAAGGTTTTGGAGAGTAGGAAGATATGTCTACGATCTAAGATTATAATTTTGAAAAATAAAGTGGTTACATTGGCCAGGTATGCTTCTGAAACGTCGGCAGTCGAGAAGAATGAGGGGTGTTGATTAGATAATAGGATTCTTTAGGGTACCCGTCTGACCGTATTTCAAACAGTAAGCTGTGTGACAAATATAGTTCAATCCCATATTCCAGGGCTATAATGAGAGAAAGATTGAGATGTATAGGATATTTTCTGCAGAGGAAATAAGCTAGATTTCCACAAATCGTCCTTCCGGCCATCCATATAGGGCTAGACTAACAGATGGTTTCCGAATGGACTAGGAGGAGATCACAAGGAAGGATTTAAGTAAAATTGGAACTTCTAGGGAGGTTGGAAGAAGGTAGGCGATGGATAGATTCGGATGGAGGATGAGCATGCATAGCTCTGTTGGTTCCGGTCGGTTTATTGCTGCAGTGAGTTTTTAGTAGTTGAAGTAGTTTCATAACCCCAATAGGTATATCAAAGATTACAAAACCTCGAAAGCGACTCCAGGAAGCAACTTACCTTGTTTCAAAATCTGTTATTTATCGTGTGCACTAATCAGGTTGTTCAAATTTAACCTGTCAACATTATTGTGGCTTGGTTGCTAAATTAAATACTTACCGACAGCCATGAATAAACCAAAAGTAAGAGCCAATATTTCGTGAAGAAGACGAATTGCTTTATCGAATAGGATGAATTGCTACATTGCTGAATTTCTGAATTATGTTTCGAAGACATTCCTATACTATTGGACTAGATATTATGGATTTTGTTTAAATATTTGTGTTGCGAGAGCAACACTTTGGTTTTGTCGTGGTTTTTTTTTTTTTTTTGTTCCTAGCACCCCGATTTCAGCTTATTCCTAGAAAGTGGTAAGGGTCTAACCTATGCGGTTTTTACGGAAAGTGTGGACCTTAGGCCGGATTGATGAATATGACTTTACATTTTGGAAAGCTTCGTAGAACTCTTGCCTGGGGCCAAAAAGGATGGTTTTTGCTTGTCCTTGAGCCAGAGCATATAGTGTATGAAGTGAAGAGGAGTTGTATAGCCTATGTCAGAGAGGACTATCTGAAGTTATGCGGCCAAGCTTTCGTTTTATCAAACCATGTTTCTGCTTTCGAGTGGAAAGCTCCGTTCTAGCAGGCAAGCAGGCAGGCACCAGTTTCAAATTGAAGATGGACTAAAATCTATAAGTGTTAAATATATGCGACAGTTACCCTGCCCCACAGCCAATATATCTTCTTTGAGTGATAAATAGAAAAATTTAGAGAAGCAAAAAAGCGGCATTTTCCCACGGGTCCGAAAGTGCTGCCGTGATTTCGGCTGAGTTTATCATTCGGTTTTTCGCACTTGGGATTGCGGTAGAGAAATGGTATCAGATGTGCCTCTTAAACTTTAAAAGTTCTCTCATTGCTAAAGAAATTAGAGTTTATCCTTTGCTCCTTTCTAAGTGATGACGTTAGAAAGTTGGCCTACGGCAAAAAAGTCAACTTTTGAACTAAGACAGATAGATTTTTTTTTTCGACGGCAGTCGATAGCTTTTGATGAGCTGATTAAAGTATATGTCATCCATTTTTTTGTACAAAAATTCCTTCATGAGATATACCAGTTTGAAAGTTTAAAGGGGTTGACAACTTCAGTAGTAAGGTACACACTGAAACCAAAAATAGGCCGATACCAATTGTGAGACATATAGGGGAGTTGTAAGCAACAGTCGGCTGTTAGCTCAAAATCATCTTCGGCGATGAGGGGTTCGCAACTTTTGCTACTTAGTGTACCTATTATTTGTTTCCGGTGTATTTGATGGTAAGACCAATTTGGTTCCAGTGGTAAGACATGTAGGGGACTTGTAAGTAATAATCGGCTGTTAGGCTACAATCATCTTCAGCGATGAGGGGTTTGCAACTTTTGCTAGTTGCAATGAGGGGTTTGCAACTTTTGCGAGTTGGTGTACCTATTATTTGTTTCCGGTGTATTTGATGATAAGACCAATTTGGTTCCAGTGTTGGTAAGTAAGACATGTAGGGGACTTGTAAGTAATAATCGTCTGTTAGGCTACAATCATCTTTAGCGAAGAGGGGTTTATACCTTTTTCTAGTTGGTGTAGCCTACCCATACTCACTGTAACCTAGAATTAAGTGTTTACGCAACGGCTACAAACGATTACGTAAAACAACGAGGCAGTTTCGTAATAATTAATAAAGTGTCATCTATGATAATTTGATCCTGAAAAGTTACGGATATCTTTATAATACCAACTAGATTATATAAGATATTGTTCCAAGTTTTCATTCGTCACGATGTCTACGATTGAAAAGGATAAAGTTCAACTGGCTGCAAAGTCAATTTAGTCCCTTCTTTCGATACTATTTTGTTTTTTTTTCAACGCTGAGGAATGGCCTTTGATCATCTGATTACTGATCAATAGCGAAGAAACAAAACCAAAGTGTTGCTCTCGCAACACTTTAGCCGGCGAAGCCGGACAAAGGTTGCCGCAACACTTCACGTTGCTCAGGCAACGTAGGTCTAATTTGTCCTTCATTTATACAATCTTCATTATATAGCTTTTCTCGTTGTCGTTAACACCATAAGAAAAAAGGACCGACTAGTACTATTGATCTTGCCAAAGCGAAGGAAGGCATAAAAATTAAAAGAGGTTTTATCCATAGATAAAACTTTCAGACGTAGAGACAAAAGCTTTAAGATGATACTCCAACTCCCTGATAACTTAGACCATAATGTTTAGCTCTTCACTATGAATTATACCACTCCCCAAATTCAACGGATCTTATTATGACATAGGAGAAGAAGCACGCACAAGTTTGTTGTTGATGTTTTTGCTAAAGCTCACTAGTGTCTTATATTCATTTGTTCCATATCTCTTAGGACAATCCACTCTCTGTAAAAGTAATCTTCAAACCCCATTCGAGGAATAGTTTCAGAACTAAGAAACTGTCCGTTGAAAAAGTTAAGTTTTCAAAGGTGAATGCTTTACTGAACAGCTTAATAATAGCTTTACTGAGGACTTATTATAAAATGACTTTTAATCTCCGTTTTTACCTTCGCACCGTTTCAAACTCATATGATTGTGCTTTTAGTGCCATCTAATCGTAGAGCCTTTCACACTAGCACAACTGAAGACTACTTAAGACAACTTGAGACTTAAGGTTACGTTATGTAACCTTAAGAAGTATTTTTTTTCAAAACATAAAGAGTACCAAGTAGACTCAACATAATTTCGGTTAGAATTTTAAGTTATGTAATGCTAAGAAAAAGTTAAGTTAGTAGCAAAACATTGGGTCTTCAGGATGAGCAGTGAATAAGTTTAAAAACTAAACTAGCTTTCTCTGGAAATCCTTTTGTGTTTAATCCGAGCTTGAATCTCCATTTCCATCGCACATTTCTAATTTTAAAATTAGTTTTCTGATGATGAATGTGACAAGTTTGGACAATGACTGTGATGGCTTTATGCATTTTTGCATTATTGTTACATTTGGTTGAGAAACATTGAGAATAGGTAGGACACGTTTTGCGGATGAATCATGACAGATTGTTAAAGATCGTCAAAGGGTAATGGAAACTTCTTGGGAGGGTGCAAAGAGGGAAGCTTTGAATAGATTGGGAATGAAGAGGAGCGTGTGCAGCTGTGTTGGCCTCGGGCGGCTTAGTACTGCAGTGAGTTGTTAGTAGCAGTAATTACATTTGGATTGTTCCATGTCTTTTTGGCAAATGGAATATACTTTTGAGATTAAGCTTGTAGATTATACAAGGGTGAAGCGCAGGTTCATAACCTTTTTTTTTTCATTTTCTACTAATCTTATCTTTTTTTAACTAATAAACATTGCTGATTTTAATTGTGGTTACTTATTTTTTTATTGTGTTTGAGTAATACAAAATTCGTACCTAAAATCCCCTTCTTTTCCTTCTTGAGCCACAACAAGTGAAACGATTGGTGACATTAACAGCTTATTAACCATAGTGCCGATGAGAAAAAATATAAAACTAGCAGTGGGTCCAATCCATCCTGTCCTAAAAAGTAAAAATTTGATTTTCCATTAATATATAGAAAGACTTCTATTTGAGAAGAGACAATTAAACAGAGTTTACAACAGTAATATTGAAGTGGTCTGTGTTTTGTCTCTAGATGAGGAAGGATGTACTACTTTGGTAGTTGACTTTCTCTTTTCTTTGACTTTCACTTTCTCTTTGACTTTCTCGTTGGAAAAGAGAAAGTCCACATTTCCAGGTTCAGAAAAAAAAACCTGATATTTGTACAATTAAGTTCTTATAATTACTAGTTACGTTCCATAGTATTATCGAAACATTTCAGAATTACACATTTTAACAATTCTTTTATCCTGGGGAGGGGGGGGGGCACGATGCTCTACTCCACCTTAGGCAAAGCCTTTCTACATACTTCTCTCTCGAATTTTCTCGCCCACAGTTCGTAATTTGATTTAAATTAGGCACACAACTAGACAAAAATCCTTCGCAGCTTTATGATTTACCCTTAACTTCTATATATTTCGCCTGCTCTTTGCTATTTTTATTTGTATTTATAGCCAGTCATCGGGTAACTATCAAAAGATCGCATTGGATGTCAACCAAACGTAGTCGAAACTAAAATATAATATCCGAGTTGAGCCTTAACAAACCAAGATCCATTTGAGGAGGAAGGATTCCCGAATTCTTAAAGCAAGAAGACCTGCTAAACGGAGACATCATATCCTAAGTGAGAACTAAAACAAGGTTTAGTTGGATGAAAATACACAAGAAAGTGCTAGAAACCTTATTTTATACAAGAAAATCCGTTTATTATTCTTAGCCGTGTGGTTAGCACGATAGACTTAAAATCCTTTGTTCCTGAGGACAGGGTTCAAGTACTGGTGTCGCTGGTTATTTAGTTTGAGACAGGGGTCAGTGGCAGGACTCTTTAAGCTCAGCCAGAGCCAACCCCCCTACAAATGGGTACCTGGAGAAATCTGGGAAAGGTAAACAGGAAGGGTGTGCAAAAGCTCAGGATGATTGTCCCCCCCCCCCCCTACTTGCACTCCCTGATGAAGGGCCATGAAACGGAGATCAGCACCGCCGTTAGAAACAATTACCCTTTCTTTAACATTTAGCATGGAAACAGTTCCGTTAATCTATTCTCCTACTGATAAAAAGGACCTATATTATTACTATATTAAAAGGACCTATACCATCGCCAGCTCTTTAGTTATCAGGCTTCAGTGAATACAAGCTTTACGGTGGAAAGCAACTTAAATCTAAGAAACCAGGCAGAAAATTGGCACTAAACATACTTTAATATTCATACGACGTCTACCTCATCCTTGACAACATGTAAGTTGGGTGAAAGCGAGATTTAAAAGTCCTAAAGCATTAGTTTTATAGTGTACTTATGGATCCACTTCGCTCGCCTTGTAACCGCAGGCGTGAGCCTTTTCTTGATGTCATGAAGTCACCACAGGTTCGTTACAATCACCCTGGGAAAAATACGAATTCTTCGTTAAAGTCCTTTCGTTTTTACGGCCAGTCATCGCTGTTCCTTGTTTTCCAGCCGTAGATTAAAATTGCCCTTTTTTTCATCTTTACCTCAGAAAGTTTTTCCACGATTTTTACTTTAAGAGTTTAGATTCGTACATCATCTCATTTAATTTCTTAAGAAGTTATAGATAACACATACATCTTTTCCAGTTTCCAACAACAGACCACTGTTCGAAATTTCGTTTACAATTCAATGTGATTCTCGCTGTCGTTTGTTACATAAATTCTTCTTGAACTGTAGCGATTCTCACTTTCATCAGTTTTCTAATCACATTTATCTGTGCTTCATCTTCATTAATCAACCCCTTAAACATTTTAAATAAGCTTAAATTAGCTTTGTGGAATTACGTTTATATATGCCGAGAACGCAATTATGTTTATCTGTACCGGGAACAATTGTGTTAACAATATATATATTGTTATATATAACAATATATATATATATATATATCCCATAATTCAATGTCATCAAAAGGACAGACTCAAGGTAAACAGCCAATCATCCCACAAAATGGTGTTAAGTTCAATCTATAACGACGGGGTAGGGTCTTTATTTCTTAAAGGCAAATACATCTTACAGCAACAAAATGGTTTACAGCTTAACCAATCTTCTTTTTTGTTAATTTTTATACTTCTTCTTCACTACGACCAATACTGACGTAAAATTACTGAATTTGCCTTTTCAAAAAAGAAAAGAATACGAAAAGACTGACTACTGTAGACTTAAAACTAAATAAAAGTATAGGTCACAATAAAGATAACAAACACTTTTGGACACTTGATTGTGCCATCCAACATTCTTTCATTTTATTGTAGAATTTGAAGAAAGCAGAGTAAGATAGACCTTATTTTCACGCAGCACGCCACTTCTTTTACAGACAAAAAAGAAAAACACTTCTTTTACAGAAAAGTGTGACCCACAAACGTCATTTTAGCGTTCAATGTGTGTTTTTCTTGTTTGGCCTATTTTTGAAAATCACAAAGCATAAAGCTGGTTTTTAGATTATTTTTGGATTTCTTAGGCTTTTTCAAATTACTGGCTAAATTGAACATTATTAAAAAAAAACAAAAAAAAAACTGAGATTCCCTACTTCCTTTCTACTTGTCCCAAGAGCTCGATAAGCAGTTAAGAGCTAAAGTTTCTTAGTGATATACATTTTGTTACCTCCTGGCTATTAAGTTACTCATTACGTTTGCTGATATTATTGTAATGTAACTGAGTTAATTGTAAACGATATTTGACTTTACAATTATTCTTAAGAAGGTGCAAATAATTATAGCATGAAAAAGGGGGCGAAAGTGGTAGAAGAAATATTTCCTCCCATGTTTGGCCTGGAGGAGCTCTAAACAATCTACCTGTTGTTTCTTTGCTACCTCTATATGAGGAGTGTCAGATTCCCCTCCAAGGATCGGCCTGATAAATCTCAACCTTAAATAAATCGACCTCATATTTTTTAAAAATCGTCCGACTACAAAACCTACGTTTTGCATGCAACCGACGACAAAAATTTAAATTTGCACAAAAAACCCTTAGAATAAAGCTCTCGGTTTAAGATCCCGCTCCACCTGCTGAAAACTACAAGTTAACTTTGGAGCTACATGTATTCAGATAAAGTTCTTCACTACAATTAGTCAAATGTACAGTCACAAACTAAATTCTTTAAAATGTGGTTCCTAAACTTTTGATGACCGTAAGATTTTGATATGTAGATAGTATTCTATCGCATTCCATGTATAAGGGACTACAACCATGTTTCACTACCCAGTCGCATATTAGTGTTTGTCTCCGTTTTCTCTCTAGAATTTGTGTCACGCAGCAGACATCTGGAAGCGAAATGAACCTTCGTGCTCCCTCAGATATACGCAAACTGGCGTGATATTTGTCAACCCAACCTTTACTTTTTTCACTTCGGTGTCAAGTGGGTAAAATGTGTGGTTATCCGAAGGATATTTTTTATAAAACCCATGCTTCTCTTATCGGGGGAGATAAAGCTTGATAAAATATACTAATATGATGCAACTCTTTTTTTGTCAAAGAAAAACACCCTTGTCTTAAAAAACAGCATTTTAGCGCTTGCAAGTAGCATATAAACGACCGGTAATTATTGTGTTTAAATAATAACATTTAATAAATTAAAATAAATATAACACACCTGAAATTATTGACCTTCCTATTTAAGAAGAGCCCGTAGGACCAACCCCACCAATGGCAAGACTTGTGTGATAAAAGTTAATTGTTTGTTACAAGTGAGTTATATAAAAATGTACTCAGGATTCGTGATAAAGAGACACAACTTAATACCCTCCCCCAAGACGAGCATGTAATCAGAAATTTAATCCCGGGAGAGGGGTAAATTTAAAAAAACAATCTCAAAAATAGGAAATTGCACAGAAAGCATGAGAAATTACAGGAAAGGTTCCTATGGGAACACATGTCTGGTCCGAAGTCTATGGATACTCCTTGACATTATTGTTGCACTTGTTGATAATCAAAGTTTCAATAGAACAATTAATTACATACAAACATATGCAGATTAACGCAAACAAGGCCAAAGTCATGGTCACATCACGACAGGAGATGATATACCCCCCCCCCCATTCCCTCGATAGTAACAGACGGTGAAAAAGTTGAAGTAGACGATCAATTCCGTTACCTCGGCAGACTCTTGACAGCTGACACATTGTCAACATTAAACGCCGTCTCGGTCTTGCCAGCTCTAGCTTCAAAAGACGATCAAAGATCTGGAGATCTAGACACGTTTCAAACCATCTGAAAGTGCATCTATGCAACAGTCTGATCATACCCATTGCTCTGTATGGGTGTGAAACCTGGACATTAAAAGCTGAACACGTGCGCAATCTCCTTGCATTCGAAATGATATGTCTGCGCCGGATAGCCACGACCAGATATACTGACCATGTCACAAACGAAGAAGTCGGAAGAAGGCTCAAGTCACAATACACTATCCTGAACAAAATCCAAAAATTACTTTGATGATTACTTACTTACTTGATTAGACTTAGGTCTTCCCACGCCGGCTGGCGCATAAGGTGACGACCAACCCAGTTTTATAGATAATGGACAAGCGTTTGATTCAGCGGAGAGTACAGCTTTAGCGAAGGTTTTATCCTTGCACAGTATACCAGATAAATACAGTAAAGTGATTAGTGCTATGTACAAGAACAACATCGCTGTGGTTAAGGTTAGAAATAAGATTAGTACCTGATTTTGTAACAAATCCCGATCTTTCGCGTTCTATCCCAGTTTGTATGGAGCAAATTGATGGAAATTGTCCTAAGGAACATGGCAAAGTATATGGGAGAGCATAGAATAGCCTAAGAAAATTCAAATACCTTGGATTTTGACTATGCTCATGATTTGATTGTCCTAAGTAAAAATTTAGCAAAATAAATGAGTTTTTGGACGTTTTGAGAGTTCAAGGTGCAAGAACAGGTTTGGAAATTAATTTTAAGAGGAATAAATCGCTAAGACTGTGAATAAGTGAAGGTGAAGAAGTGATGTTCTAGAATGACAAGGTCAATCAAGTGGATAGCTTCACTTACCTAGTTAGTATTATTCATGAAGATTGTAGATACACTGAAGATTTTAAATGCACAATAGCCAGGGTAATGTACTGTATTTTCCATGGTATATATTGTACAGTATTTTTCATGGTGGAAAAAAATTGCAAGAATTGGAAGCTAAGTCTGCAAGACAAGATTAGAAAAATTTGAAAATACGGAGATGAAGCCGTCAAGTCTGGCTCTGAAACGCGGAGATTCCGAAAGACATATGAGGATTTGTAACATTTTCCAGACAAATTGTCTACGGATTCTTTTAGATACCCATCTGACTGACAGTGTTTTAAACGGTAAGCTGCACGAAAATCTGGCACTATACCGCATTCTAGGGCTACAATGCGATAAAGGTTGATATAACTAAGACACGTTCTGCGGATGAAGGATGACAAATCGTAAACCACCTTCCTTTTTGATCAATCATCTAGGGCCAAACAAAACCAAGTCTTCCCCGAATAAGGTGGTCGTAAGGAAGAATTTAACGGGAAATGTTACTTCTTGGGAGGATGTAAAGAGGGAGGCTTTAACTATATTAGGATGGAGGAGGAGCATGCATGGCTAGTTGGCCTGAGCGCGTTGTTAGTAGTAACAGTAATTAGTTGAACGTAACGACACTTTTTATTCGATTCAAACAAAAACAATCCGTAGGTTCCCAAAGACAAACTTACCTTCAAAGGAAACCTACATCCTCTTGAACTTTTTGTTGTACTTACCTCTTCTTTTTTTAATTTGGCAACAACCAGAAACCGAACTATCCTGTTCATTTTTCATTAGAAATTGCATTCCCATTTTTTTAAATTTTAAAGTTATATACGATTGCAAAAGTTTGCACTTAACCAATCTAAAAAATCGCATTTTATTTTCAATGTCCTTGGTAATTCAATGACTAATAAGTGATTTATTATCACTTTTATCAATGTTAGAGATAGAAAATTAAAATTTTTACCTTGTATAGGCTGAGTAGCTATAATAGGCTATGGTGAAAGGAGCTATTATCACTGCGGAAATGACAGTTCCATATAAAGTACAGAAAGTTCTTACATCTTGTGTGGTCCTTTGGTCACTGAAACGATTGAAAACAAGAAACAATAAAAAACTTAAAACGGATGAAACGCAGTGTATAGGCAAAGGTAAAAACAGACAAAATGTCATAAAGTAAATAAAGAAAACCTAATAATTAAGTTTTGAATGTACGAAAGGAACATATGTTCTTCCTAACTGTAACTATAATTGGCAAAACACCCTTATATACCTTAATGGGTAAGTACGATATGCCAGAAGTAAAAAAAAAATAAAACAAAAGAAGAACGAAAATGGAAAAGAAAACTTTCCATAGAAGAATTCTTCGCGGGCAGAGGAGTTTTCCATGGAGAGAAGGCAGATTTTGCGACATTAATTTGAAAACGATAGGAAATTAAAAAAAAACAAGTTTTTTCATCTGAAAGTAAGGAGCGACATTGAAGCTTAAAATGATCAGAAATTATACCGTATATGAGGGAGACTAACCCCTCCTCAATACACCACTCTTTGCGCTAAAGTTTGACTTTGCGTCCCTATTCTTAAAGAACGACTCCTGAAACACAACGGCCATTTAGTTAGAATCAGAAGCTTTTTTAAAAGTGCCAAAAATCTTCATTGTGAAGAGGGGGGTATTAAGGAGGGGACAGTCCCTTTTACAAAATCAAAAAACACCACGGCTAAAACATTGCTGGACTAAGTCCAAATTTTAGCACGTATTTGAAATTAAATTTTTGAGTAAACTAAAAAATGGGCATTCTTGAATATCTTTTAAAGGTCAGGGTAACAAGCCTAAGATTCAATATTGAGTACGCGACATGGTTCGGGAAACCTCTGATAAAACCAAACAATGTAAAATAGAAAAGATTAAAGCCTGATTATTAATTAACAAGGTTGAAATAAGTATATTATACTGAGACAAAATCAAGGTTTTTGTCGAAGTGGGGTTATTTTTCTGGTTGGGTAGGGAAAAGAGATTCAACACCTCTAAGCCCAACTGCATTAAGGCAAAATACAATGTTCAAGCATTTTAACGTGTTCATTAAAACATTTTCCCGGATGGGGCTGGGACTCCTCAGAAGAACATTAAGGTGATTTTGTCCTGTCTTTCCTTATATTAGACATACAAACTTGGTGATAGGGCCAACAGTTTTGTTAAGACGAAAGTTTGAGCCACTTCTCAGCTCGGATAGACACATTCAGGGGAGGATTCAAATTAATTTTTCCTAAGACACCATCAGACCTAAGAGTGACCCTGAGTGGATGCCTAGATAAGCGTGAGGACGTTCACATTACAAGATTTAATAAACTAGATTTGCGACATGGTCGATTAGGTTAACAAATAAATAGCTATATTTATTATTTATTGCTATTTTTTATAGTTTACATTTTTTTATGTTTGGTTTATGCTAAAGTAAAACTTTAGCATAAAGAGCAAGGAGTTGAGAGGGGGACAGCCCCCTCATATATGCAACAATTTCTGTTCGCATTAAGTTTTAATTACACTCTACACTTTCACTTGAAAAAACCTGTTTTATTTAGTCTCTGGTTGTTTGGAAATAATGTCCTGTCCTAACCAAGATGTGTTGTTGAGTACTGGCCGCGTAAACCCCGATTTCTTATTGTTAAATTTTATATCTAAAAATTGTAAATTAATTGGCACTGTCCCAGTTAGTCCAGTTTTTCTGCTTAAGAATTAAAACGTTAGATCGTAATTACAATTTTAGACAAAATTTAAATGTTTTGTCAAAATTGTCGACGTAATTTTGCTATTTTTTTATTAAAATTAACCGTAATAAAAAAAATCATTAATGTCTTTACTACAGAATCTCGATTGGATGGAGAGGGGTAGTATTATTCACATGAATGAAGATTCTGCCTGGCTACTGATCCTCTCTAATTGTATATTTATTTATGTATGTATGTATTTTTTCTCGAAAAAGACTATATTTTTTGAAGAAAAATTGGCATCCTGGTATTTTCTGGCCTAAAAAACGATGTAGATAGGTTAGAAGTTTGGTAAAATTCGTTAAAAGCCTTAATTTTAGAAGAAGAAAAAGTATTAGGATTATTGGTTCGAAACGATCACACCTGGGGGGAAAAAAAACAAGAATCCTTTACCTTGCTCTTGGAAGACGACAGTAAAAATCTACTTTGTGTAAATGGAGGTTTGAAACCACAACAATTGGATTCTCTGAGATTTAAATGCATTGTACATATATGTTTAAATAGACTAAAATATTGTATATAAGTAGGAAATTAGAAATATTACGACGCAAAATTATTGAAAGCAAAGCTCCTGGCAGAACTTCCCCCCACCACGAAAAAAAGAAACTTTCTGGCGAGGCTCATAACCCCACATTTCCCTGTTTTCTTCACTGTACCAGTAAGCATGTGACTATCATATTTTGTGCTACATAGTAAAAGAATATCGCGACAGGATAGGATGGGCGCTATTACCCCCTCCCCAGCATCAATAACAAAGGCGTGGAGGAAAGAAATTTGCTGGAATCAAAAAGGACTAAATATCAATTTCCAGCAATAAGAAGAGAGATATCGCCCCGCAGCAACCTTAAGCAGGATTAGTCTAAATGAAGAGAGATGAGAGAATAATTTCTATACCCCCCCCCCCCACACACACTCCTTTCTATAGTTACCTGAAAGCTCATGTTAAAGTAGACTACTTGGGTATTGAAATACGATTTTTTAGGCATTTTAATATCCCCCCTCCCCTACACAACGACCCACTATCCCTCTTTCATAATAGCTGATCGGCATTTATATATCACTGAACATATTTTCTTGAAAAGTAGAGTTGATCAATACAGTTGAATAAAGCATTAGGAAAAATGTCTATATAAACTATTTGCCAATATTGTCGGTATTAATCAAAATTCAATATTAACCAAAGACATTTCAGGAACAAATAGGCCACCGTGATGCAAATGTGAAGCTCAATATACAGTTCTCTGACACCTTCAAATCGATTGGCTATCTCAGAATCGTCAATGGATGACAACTTAGTCCTGTTAGGGTCAAAATCCTAGTTTGGTGTTGCAAAATGCGGAAAAAAAACTTTCCATGGCACAATCTTTTTGGTCACTTAAAAAAGGCACTAGAATTTTCATTTCTCGTTCGATTGCCCCTTCTGATCTTCCAGTGCCATCGATTCAATACGATCACCCTGGGTGGAAAAACAAACACACATTCATGATCTTTCTTCAAGGAAAAATCTAAAATTCCACATTTTTGTATATAGGAGCTTGAAACCTCTACGGTACAGTTCTATGATTTTCTGAATCTAATGGTGTGACTTTCATTAAAATCACTTGCCACTTTCGGGATATTTCCATTTTTGTTCGAAAATTGGGCAAAGTTTCTCAGGCTCGTAGTTTTTGATGCCTAACATTAAGCTTAATTAGTCCTATATGTTTGGAATCATCGTACCCATCCTTTTGATGTAATAATTGTTACCAAAATCAGTTTTTAAAGTTTCGATTACCGTTGGCCCGAGCCACTCCTTACTTACAGTTCGTTACCACGAGCTGCTGGTTTACAGCTCTGGGGACCCAAGGAACTTGTTAGACAACTAAGATCGAAGAACAAAGATTCAAAGTATTACAAACTATCTAGAAAATTTCAGACTAGGCTAATTATATCTAGTAATAAATTTGTAGTATCCAGACAGATTATCCTCGGATTATCAAATTATCTAATTGGAAAATAATAGATTATACAGAATGTATCAATATTATTACGGATTAATAGGAAAGCAATGAAATAAGGGCACGCATTGGAGCTTGTTTTCCGAGTGAGCCTTTACCTCTAACTTCAGCTTTGAGGACCCAAGCAACTTGTTAGACAACTACAGCACAAGAACAAAGAACGTGAATATTACGGGTTATCTAGCTCCTTATTGAGAACATTGAGCTTATAGTACTGAATATCCAAAAAATACTTCGCATGAATTTGTTGTGTTAAAAGCCTTCTCCATGACAAGGCCAAAATATCCTTCACAAATGACTTTGTACTTTTAACCTGAAAAAAAAAGAGTTGGAACAATTTTCAGACACTGGAATATCTATATAAGGTACTAAAAAAAAAATTGGGCATTGCTTTAAAACGAATGTTGCTTTTGCACCACTTGTTTCATCAAAGCTAAGTAAAGGTTGTTGCTAAACTTAATGCTACCCAAGTAAAGTAAATCTGGGTAGCATTGCTTGAGCTAGTTGTTGGTATGCGAATCTTAACGGGTCTATTTCTTAATCGATCTGTTCCAGCGTAAAGCAGACTTTAGTACATGATTATGTTCTTGCTGCAAACCGTTCAAGATTTCTTTTTCTAGACTTTTGCTGTTGTTGGTAATTGGGTATTTTGTAATCGGTAATTGGTGATTGGTAGTTGGCAATTGGTTATTTTAGTACATGATTATGGAAGTGAGAGCACCAGTTCTTGCTGCAAACCGTTCATGCTTTCTTTTTTTAGACTTTTGCTGTTGTTGGTAATTGGCTATTTTGTAATTGGTAGTTTATAATTGGTTATTTTAGTACATGATTGTGGAAGCGAGAGTACCAGTTCTTACTGCAAACCGTTAAAGATTTCTTTTTCTAGACTTTAGCTGTTGTTGGTAATTGGTAATTGGTCATTTTAGTACATGATTATGGAAGTGAGAGTACCAGTTCTTGCTGCAAACCGTTCAAGATTTCTTTTTCTAGACTTTTTGCTGTTGTTGGTAATTGGTTATTACCATCATTTTGGGTTGAGCCCCGTCTTAATAGGTGCAATACGGATTTTGCACCTTCGCAAGTTTAAACACAAATTGAAAGAACACCAATTAAGTTTTTGAAACACAAATCTTGTCAATTTTTGATGAAAATCTCTCAGTGTAGTTGAGGTATTGAAAGCGTTCGCTCTATTCTAGTTCTTTTGTAAAAGGCATCGCTGCAAAACATGGTATGCAATACAACTGAATCCTAGTACAACGGAGCCGCCATTTAACTGAATCCCCATTTAACTCAACCCCATGTGATTGAACCCTCAACCAACAAAACTCCCGTGCATTTCAGCCCCATTTAACAGAAACCTCGTTCAACCTAACCCCGTTTTATCCAACCCCCTAGCAACTCAACCCCATTTAAGGGAGCACTCGTTCAAAGAAATAAAAATAAAACACGTCCGGTTATCCAGCACTGTCTTGGAATTCTCAAGCCTTTGTTTCCTAATTACTTTATAGTCTTAACATAAAAATAAATAGAATCTATCATTAAAAAATGAGTTTTGTATTTAAATGAAATAATTCACTTAGTAATTTTTTCTTCAAAACTCTTTTTTCACTTGAAAAGGGAAATGGTAAGGGGACTGTTCAAGAGGGGATTTTGAACGCCAGTTCAAGACTTTTCGATCATGGAGATCGCAGTGGTAGACTTTTTATGGTTTCAAGCCTTTGAATGCTCCAGATATGACACTAAAATCGCATTTGGGTGCCGTAAGGCATTTTGTGACGGTGTTATCACGACTAAATTATAAAAACGCATAAATGCGAATATTAGCTTTAAAATGATCCTATATAGCTCTCTGCCATATTCTAATACCCTATTAGTAGTATTAGTTAATAAAACCGAAAAAGGAGACATATCAGCGTTACCAGCTCTTTTTAAAACTCCCCATGAAACTGTAAACAATATATGGTATGGTACTTTTTTAGAATTGTCGTTAGGCAGGCTTCGCAGTTAGTTAGTCAATAAAAGCTGCACGTGTCAAGCTGCACAGTTAGTTAGTCAATAAAAGAGGTGTTTGAAAATTTGAAAGTGTCAAGCTGCACTTGATTGCATGGATCAACAAAACCAAATCTTCGTTTTATATATGGTGTAAAAAAACATATTTTGTACATTAGGTTATGATGTCAACAGTATTTCATATTTTGGACGAAAGGGTTTCGTTTCTACAGCATATAGCTATCCTTGAATCCCTAAAGCTGTGGAACAAGCAACTGGAAAATTGAATAATGTAAAGAGAGGATAGGGGTCTAAGAATCATATGACACCTGATATGTCACCCTTACTCTGAATCAGTATTAAACATTTACGGGAGAATAATCAAACCATTTCATGTTATAAAACCAATTTTTGCGATTTCTATGCAAGCCTTTCTATATACGAGATAACGATTTTTCATAATTATATTAAATTATTTTTAGAAATAGGTCAATATCAAAAAAGGTTATATAATTAGGTCTTAGACCAAATTAGAATATAGCATTTGGACTAAAATTGATCAACTCAAAACAAGCAAGGTGCCACAATCATAGTTTCAAAGAAAAAAAAACCCTTGCAAATATGAGCGTCATAAAATGTGCCTGTATACAACAAGATCTATTTATTTCTTCCAATATGAACTCCCTTGGCATTCACCTGACAATTCACGCTAGCATTTCACTTCTGGTGATGGATCAAATTTGAGATTTTTCTTACAGATGAAAAACTAAACACGCTCACCCAGACAAACTTACTAGTCCGAAAGGTCAGCAAGCCCTGGCTGAAAACAGTAAAAAATTACATCAGTGCATACCACAATAAGTCGATTTAGGATGGCAAAAACTGAACAAGGGTTGAATATTATCGAACTTCTCTCGAAGGCTTAAGCCCCAGACTAACCAAACGCATCTACTTTTTAAACCACAGTCCCAGAAGTACTTAACAATAAAACTGAAAAAGCGCCTCAATATGTTGACAGTATCTACTTAATCTAAAATGTAAGCGCTATAACAAGAACCACCGTTGAAAGGTCAGCAAGCCCTCTGGCGAGCACTGGTATCTCATCCCATCAAGATAGTCTTGTACCACCTCTTTGAAATCGACCAAATTCAGATCTGAACCAGGGTGTGCAAGATAGAATCTAGGACAAGGCACATCGAAGGTTTTATTTACATCTGCTTCTCAAAGTTAACCAGAAATACATAGTTAGGTCAGCAAAACGTAAAACCTATTTCATTTTATATGGTATTGTATCTGAAGAAATGGTTTTTATTATTTGGCTTTTAAGAACTTAAAGAGTAATAACCTGTTACATGAGAAATTCTGCGAGACCTTTAAGCCAAGGGCCTCAGCTACTGTCTTCGTGTGAACGCTTTAGAATTTATTTTCTCGAGTTAGTCTGAATGGTATCTTGATATAGAAAATACTCGTATTCTAAAACAGTGCAATATACAGTTTCAATTCTTTGGTCTGCTTTCGAAGGTAATTATAGGAAAAAATGAAATCTTGCCTGTATAAAAATACAAATTTCTTGCAAAAAAGTTAAAGATAGCCAGAAGGACCTCTATTAAAGTTCCAGAAACAAGTTTTAAGGTTCAGCAGTACTTAGGACTATCAATACACTTTTCATACCAAACAAGAAAATCACCCGATTTCTTAAAGTTTTGTAATCTATGTATCTATACTAACGACTTCAATCCATGAAAAAATCTCTAAAATTCGCTTTGATGCTCTGATCCGTATATACCTACTTGAATGTCTTATCTAACTAGACAAATTCGCATTTATTTACCATTTAGCCAAGTTTTTGAGCCTAAAACGAGAGGGGAGAGAGCAGAGTTCCCTCTGGTCTGTTGAATAAATGTATTTCTTCTTGCATTTGGTTGTTTATTTATTGTTCAGTAGAAATAAGCCTAATAATAGAATATTAGCCTACATACGGCATAATTATATAAATGTTTATGTGGCTGCTACATATTTTGAAAGTTCCATTAAGTTCCACCAAACTGCAAGCCCTATGTACAAATTTAAACTGTTCCATGAAACTTTGTATTTTGTATCCAACATTTTTTTTTCTATTTTTTCATGGTTTAGTACAGGAAGAGTCAATTACTTTGTACTATTACAAATTGAAAGTCGATTCACCCAATTATTCAAACAAACGAGTTAGCCATAGCTATATCAGATAAGAAGCAAACCAAATGACAACTTTCTAGGGAAGGCCACAAACTCATTAGAAAACACAAAACTAGGATCCAACTATTGAATAACATCTCCCTCCCCCCCCTGTCACATCGGTGTTTTTCTACTTCAGTCTTTCAAATTTTCTTATTATTTATTCAGCGGGGAGGAAGAATAATTTTTGCTTCTTCAAAATCTGTTTTCTTTTTTGATTGGTTTGAAGACTGTATTACAGTCTAGAAGGTAACTTTTTATTAAATTAGATATCTACTACAAAGTAACGGCCCCAAAATCAGTTCTATCGCCACAGTTTTGTTACTGGTTAGTATTATGAACATTTTCTTTTATATTTTCTACTTAAGAATTAGAATGTCATATTCTAATTTGAATTTTTAAGCTGTATAGGATAATCTGAGCGTTGCCTTTGATTGTAAGCAACACAATTACTGTATAATTTTATCCAATTTAAAATCAAGATCAATTATGGTTTTTGGCCTAAGCTCATGATTCGTCACCAATCTCTAGATAACAAACTCCATAATATACCACTTCAGCCACCAAATCTCCTGGGTGCGAAATAGAGCATGATAAACACGAGTGCTTCCATGCCAAGGTTGGAGTCTATTAGCTCCGATCCGCGCTTTCATCCCTGGTCAAGGCTAGAGGAGACCCTACACATTGCACCTCATTGCTATTCAGTTTTGCCTCCTCCTGGTGGTTGCCTAACTTCATCACCAGAATGACGAACGTGATGGGACGCCTGAAGTATGGGGAGTTACTTGTCAAAAAAAAAAAAAAACTACAGAGAAACAAGACGTGACACATTGTCGCTGGCGACTTAAAGACATGGATCAGTAAAATAATACCTAAAGAGTAACCAGACGGCATAGCATCAGAAATGAGTGCTTAAACGGGGGGATATTACTACATCTTGTTAAATATAATAACTGATTTTTGGTTAACACTCAACTCGAGCACAACAGGCACCATCTTGTGACCTGGAGATTCAACGGAGGGGCTTTTAAAGGCGAGATTGACCACATCCTCGAAGGAGACGACAGAGGAGCTCATGCCTGGATACGAGAATCTACAAAGTTGTATATACAGGCTCAGGAAATGGCTCCAACCACTTTCTGCTCATATGTAAATTTAGCCTAAGGCTAAGCACTCACAAAAAAAGATACAAGCTGACCGCTGCAACGAATAAAAACGACAGAGTCGACGGATCATAGCTGAGTCAAACTTCCACTTAGTAGCCAATTCGGGTTCCTTACTGATTACACTGATATCGCGTACCAATGATCTAAGCTGAAAGTCCTGACAACGGAGGTTGCTCAACAGCTGCCTGGACACACGAAGAAAAAAAAATGTTCTGGATCTCGAACATTGCGATACAGCTAGTGGAAAACATGCAACCAAGAGCATAAAGTAAGGAATTCAATGGTACTACTTTTATTTTTTAGCATGTTTGCATTTTTTAGCAATGTTTTGCATTTGCATGGAAGTTAAGTTAAACAAGGGTTAGTTGAGTGAAGTTGAGCTGAATGGTGGTTGAATTAAATCGGGTTGAGAGAGTGGAGTTGAATTGGGGTGGAGGTGAACGGGGTTGAGCTGAATCGGTTTTGAGGTGAATGGGGGTGGGTGATTTGAATGAGGTTGAATTAGACACACACCAGTTCCCTCCCTTCAATAATCCTTAAAAGTTTTAACTTAATAAACTAAGCCGTTCTTATATTTTGCAGTTACGCCTTTTTGGTAGCCTAGGTAATAAGCACATACATGGTAGTGTCTTCTGATTTAATTAAGATACACCCTTGGCATCGATGAAAGGTTCAAATGAATACCCATAGTTGTTATTAAGACTTTAGTAGTAGCTAAAGGAAAACTTTAGTATTCCTGAGACACTAGTAGCAGTAGTGTTATGCACATATTACCCTTTTGTCAGTTGAACATCCCCCTTATCATGCCCTGGTAGTTTCAACTCAATTCTCAAAAACAGATATGCCCTTTTGGCAACTGGGATGGACATTGTGTCTTTTGAAGTAGCTCAACATCTTCTCAGGCATTCCCTGAAAGATTCAAATGAAGACTCTTAGCCCTTCCTAAACTATTGCACAAGCCCTCATTTCCATGGTAAGGTGGGGTTGGGAGGAATGAAGGGGGGAAGGGAGAGTATATGCATTAATGAGTAAGAGAGATTGGATTTGTTATTATAGATAAATAGATATGTGGACTTTCGCGCGAATACAAACCCTCATAGGTTTTCCCCAGCGCAAAAGTGTTGTATTTTATTTATTTGTGAATGTTGAAATAAAAAGCTTGAACTTGAACTAAAAGCGACACGGGAGTGTTGGCTCTGATGAGCAATGTGTAAAGGATGGTACCCTTGCACTCATTGATCACGCAGCTTGCACTCATTGCACTCATTGATCACGCTTTCGAAATTTAGATTAAGATGGCCATCATGAACTTTGATCCTTTGATTTGTTATAGTCCTTTAATTATGTGGTATCCATGTAGCTATTTCTTTTTTTTAACTTTATTAAATAAAAAGTAAAGTCATCAATGAAATCGATTGATTGGCGCATCATTATCTGTTTAGACAATAACCTTCCAGCTTTATCTCAAATTAAACAAACAAATAAAAAGCAAATAGAACTTACAAAAGATATGGACAATATAATTCCTAGGCTAATAGCTGTTTGTACTTGAAAGGCTTCTAAGTCTTTGTCTCCTAATACTTTGTAGAATCTACTTGGCACTAGTCCAACAAAATATATAACAACTTGCTCTGAAAAAAAGAGGTAATCAATCAGAAGTAAGCTACAGTGAAGACAGTAGTCAAGTATGGCTCTGAAGTGGGGGTGCTACGAAAAAAAAAGGAGGAAGATTTACTAGATGTTTTCGAGAGAAATTGAATAAGGATTGTTTTGGTTCCCCGACTGACTCACTGTATCTAAAACAGTAGGCTGTACGAAAAGTGTGGTTCAACGAGAGAAAGGTTGAAATGGCTAGAACACCTTTTGCAGATGAAGCATGAAATATTTTCCAAGATTGTCCTTTTTGGCTAACTGTCATGAGCTAAGCAAAAAGCAGGTCGTCCCCAATTAGACTGGGGGAATTTCGTAAAGAAAGATTTACAAGGAACGAGATCTTTCTTGGAGGCTGTAAAGAGGTGGGCTTTGAATAAATTGGGACCGAGGAGGAGCATTTGTAGCTTTATTGGCCATAGGAGGGTTGCTACTGCAATGAGTTGGTTAGTAGTAGTACTCATAATTTATTTGTAACTTACTTTTAAACAAAACAATTAGAGTAAAATACACTAAAAGAAGAAGAAAACAAATACCAACACACGTAACTTAAGCCTTTATCTCAGACAAAAATTATTCGTCTGACATTTAAACTATACGGTAGTCTCCTTCGGCCTTTTTTCGCTTTTTAATTTTAATATGCTCAAGCTTTTGTTGAGTTTCCTTGCTACAGGTCAAATGATGTTATTTACTTTATATGGAAATTTAACCAATACAACCCTAATCCTGGTTGTCATTTATCTAGCAATAAGCATCAAAAAATCTTGTGCATAAATATAGATTTTAGACTTTGTTTACATGAGCTGTTGTTCTTGTTTCCTTTTCTCAATTAAAACCTAAAACAAACAGAAATCAAAATGAATAATCAAGTCATACTTATTATGAAAACGAATTCAAAGAAATAGGAGTAATAAGGAATATCGAATCCCTTAAAGGAGGAAACAGGTTTTGGACACTCTTCATGCCTCTAATGACAGAATTTGGGTTGCAGCGGTAGCTAACCACCTAGTAAGAGACGACCACGTATCATCGTAAAAAATAAAATAGCTCATAACTCCTTGAAATAGAGTCGAACCAAAAAACAAAGTGCACTATTAGAACCGCCTTGTCCGAAACTCCTAGCCTATATAGGACTTACGGTCTCTTGGCTTGAACAACAAAGAAAGTATGTCAGTTTGAAAAACAAGAAAAGTGACTTGAATTGCAATGTTCTGCACCAACAGTATCTTTTTTCCGTTTTTTTTCTCCTCGGCTAGCACGGACCTGAAAAATCATAGAGAGCCCTTTAATGGCTCATTTAGATAAGATAAGATTTATTTGCAAAAGAACTATCACAAGCTCTAAAGAGCCGAATTCGCTTTATATGTCACTAAAAGCTAAGAAAAAAATCAAAATAGTACATTAAGTCAAACACTTAAAATTAAAAGGAATTAAAAAAGCAAAATCATCAAAGATAAAGCAAATTCATCAAAGAATAAATCATCAAAGATAAACTTAACAATTAAATTACAAAAACATTGCAGTAAAAAGGGGAATTTGGTAATTACATGATCACGAATTATTATTTAGGTGTTTCAGAATAAATGGTATAAAACTTTTGCGAAACCTTTCTGTAACAGCATGAATCGGAGAGTAAGTTGGGATTGCTAAGGAGGCTGACCGGGGGAGTCGGAGTCTAATGGGATTGTGAAAATCAGGGAGTAAGTCCTCAGTGCGGGGATTGGAAATGACTGATTTAGCGAAAAGCAGGCAAATTTTTTCCCTCCTTTCTTTTAAGGTGGTAATGCGCGCAGCTTTAAGGAGGAAGGAGTATGGAATTTTGCCTTCTTTGTAAATGATCCTGAGCGAACGCTTTTGGACCGACTCGATTTTGTCACTAAGTTCATTTGAAAGTTGCGAATGCCAGACCGGACATGCATATTCCAATAACGGTCTGATAAAGGATAAGTAAACACGGAGGGAATGTATCTTAGGACAATTAAATTTGTTTAGTAGCTTAAAAATGGATAGTGAAACATTTGCTTGTTTAACAATGTTGGATACATGTGTTTCCCACTTAAGATCATTAGAAATTGTGACACCAAGAAGCTTAACATGTTTCACTAGCATTTCGCTTGGGATCGGATCGCAAAAAGCAGGAGTAGATTTCAAGAAGTTGATTGTCATTATCTGTGATTTAGTGGGATTTACTGTCATATTTAGATTCTTGGATTCATCCGAACATTGGGTTAGGATTTCAACGGGGTCACTTTTAATATTCCTATGACATACTTCAAGGATCGACAAGTCATCAACATATTTCCATCGTTGGGGGAACTCCTTGCCAATTTCGTTAATCATGACAAGAAATAATAGTGGTCCCAATAAGGTTCCTTGAGGTATTCCACAGTACCTAGGGAGGGGGTTAGAGAAGGTATTTTTGTATTTTACAACTTGTGATCTGTCTGAAAGGAACGATATAACAATATTTACTAAGAGTGGGTCAATTTCAAAGTTATCATGTAGTAGACGAATTAGGATAGTGTGGTTAACTAAGTCAAACGCTTTTTGGAAATCGACTAAAACCAGGTTTAGCCAAACATTTGGTTTCTCTAGTTCACTTAGGATCGTGTGAATCAAGTGTACAAGGTAATGGGTGGTGGAGGTTTTTCTTAAATTACCAAACTGTCATTTGAAAGGAATGTGACACATTCCAAAACTTTTCATAATTAATAAAAATAACTTTAAAAGCAAAATAATTTTTTACGAAAAACTGTATACATAAAGGATAAATATAGTTCTTTAAAAATAGGAACTATGTCTAGTCTAGTTAATCAGAAATGGGGATAATAGAGATTCCTTAAACATACTAAAGAACAAACCATAGCACGTATTGAGCTTAGTTAGCTGCTTGATTCTCTGAACTTCGCCTCTTACTATTCCAAATAAGAAAAAGCCATAGGCTTTTTCCTGTTTGTAATTTTTTTATGTTAAAGAACGAATCATAATAAAGAATGAACAAAAGCTCATAGTAAGTGAAATATTGATTGAAAGTAGTAGCCTTGGCTTTAGTGCCAGTGTTATACAGTCATAGGAAGACCCATTTGACAGCTTCTGGCAAAGGTCAGAGGCGGCAAAATTGCCAAACGAATAAATGTTTGACTACAGTGTAGTAGACAAAAGTCAAAAGCTTAAGAACATTTTATTGATATGCTGGGGATTAATTGGCTGAGAAAAAAATATAATGAAAAATACATTGAAGGCAAACTGTTCTTATATCTCCATGCTACCACTTTGACTCTAAAAAACTCCGCTTTCATGGCTTATATATTTCAAGTTCCCAAAGCAAGTTCTTTGGGTACAAGACCCTTCTCCCATCTCCAAGTGCTGTATATGTGCACATCTTGTACCACTTTAAAGTATCGATCATTAAAGGAACATTCCTTAAACATGAAAAATAATTAAAATGAAAAAGAAATATAATGATTGCGCTTAGAGACTACCCTGAACCCAAAGACAAAAGAATATGGTATGGTACATCTGGTATTCGACTTCCTTGGACGTTGGCGTTGAAGGCTTTAGAAACAGCTAAATATAAATACGAGACTACAACTGGAATATATGCATCTCAAAATAAAACAAAAGCCACTATATCTTACATATAGCTTCTACTCTTGCCAAGATTTTAATACAGTTCATTGCAATTCAAATGGCACTGTTGTACTATTCAGGTCCAAATAAGAACAAACTTCAGAAATTGTGTTTACATTACGTCAGATTTGGTATTTAAGAGTTTGTGAAATAACCAATTACAAAAATGGCACTTATGAAACAGTATGAGGATCCAAAAAGAACAATTTTTCCCCATATGCTATTCAAGTTCCTCCAAGATTTTCTCCCAAAGTATATTACAGTTTGCAGCCACCCTAGACACCAGAATACCATTTGTGCTTGACTCAGAACAAAATTTAGCTGTTTATCCTCTTTAAAAAATAAATATAAGAAAAAAACATTGAAAAAGCACAAAAGACTATTCAAACCAGCATGAAAAACTTTGTGTCTAGTACCCATATATTTTTGACAATTGTTCTGTAAATTCGTCAGAAGCCCCTAAAAGCTCAACTGAAGTTTGCAGTATACTGGAAAAAAATGTGTATATTTTTAACCTTTTTTCCCTCTTTTTTTAAATGCAACATTTAACGTTACAATATGTATCCAACTCTACTGAAAATAATTGTTTTTATTTCTTCTACATTTTGCTTGTTTTATATTGTGATTCTTATATGAGTTATTTTCTCCTTGTTTTTGGTTCAAATATTACTTTTACTTTTTGTTCAAAAATCTAGCTTTCTGATTTAATTCAAGTGCCAATAGCTTTAGGGCAATCTAATTAAAATTTTTATAGAGGCACTAAAACTCAATTTTTCAGAGAGCTAAGAACATTTTGTTGGAAAGTATCAGAAGATACCCCAAGAAAACAAAGCCTACAATAGCCCATAAAATGTGCTGCAATTGGTGTATTAGTGGGCCCAAAGCTGCCACTTAAACAATGGGTGGCAGATAATGGATGTGGCATCTCCAATGGCTCTGATAGCATACTGGTTAACATAATCATTGATACGGACCAAGCTATCATAGGATAGAGAAATTCCAAGGGGATGCCAAAATTCTATCAGAATAACTGTCCCTGGATTCTTTAACCAGATGGGCATTCTACTGGAGCATGTTTCAAAACTGGCCATTGATGCCACATCATGAGGACAAATAAAAACACTCTCGACCCATCCAATGGCATGAGAACAGGATCAAGCAAGTGGAGTGAAGTTTTATAATTTCCAGTTTGTACATATTTTTTTAATTATGGAGGGCTACGAAATTTTATTTTATGCAAACAGATTTTAATTATTAGCAGAATCAAAGGACAGACCAACATCTAAATAAATACAGTTGCTAAGCCATTTGTTCATTTTTTTACACCAATCTTTGGTGACAGTGTCTCTATTGATAGGAGTTCAAGGCCGAAACATCTGGCCGAAAGACAATCTAGCTGGATTTTACATATATTATCAAAAAACGCTGCGATTAACTCGATTAACTCGATATGAGGAGAGGCCAGAGCTATCAAAAAATTTTTAAATTTTAAATTTAAATTTTTAAATTTTTTAAATTTTTTTATTTGAAATCCTTGAGCAATAGAAACCTTTCCCTTCAGAAAGTTGAAAAGCTTTTTCTTAATCTCTTACAAAACTAGGAAGACAATTGCATTGATTCACGAAAATTTAGGAGGGTGGTGGTAAAATGTATTTTTCAGCATTGAAGGGAAGTGGAAAATTTGTTGTTTTTGTTTGTTTTGTTTTTTTCAATGAAAATATATAAGACATCATTCAATGAAAGAACGGTAATTTTCAAAGTCTGAAGAAGAGGGGATCCAGGAGGCAAGCATAGATTGAAATGAGAGGGCGATGAGTGATCACCCCCCAAACTCAAATTTATAATAGATTTTCAAAACTTATAGCCTACTACTGAGTACCAAGAAGATAAATTCGAAGACCCCACTGCCTTTCCATGACGAAAGTAAAACAGTTCAAAATAGGGATGAAACCTTTTTATTGACAGTGAATAGATATAAAATTATTTAACTGGATATTTCGAACACATATCACGTAATATGTCAGATAAATCTAATGAACCGGAACCGAAAAGGTCAAAAAGATTTGCCTCCACTGTTGCATTGAAAAAAATAAGAGCAATAAACTATATTTAATTAGTTTATTAGGTACAAATTTTGTTTATTTTTATTCATGTCTTTTAGTTTTACTGCTGATGATGAACACTGTGTATGTGTTCGAAATATCCAGTTAACTAATTTTATATCTATTCACTGTCAATAAAAAGGTTTCATCCCTATTTTGAACTGTTTTACTTGAGTACCAAGAATTTGAATTCGATTGAAAAAACTGAAAAAATCAAAACTTTCTGAAGCAAAAATAGATCAGCATATCAGCAATACCATTGTTCAAAGACAGTTAGTGTTGTGAATGGAAAACTGAAACGTTTCTGTAATATTAGAGAGAGGCCAACAGGGTGTATACCAAGGATAAAAAAGTTAGATGGTGACAGTATTGTGGCCAGCAATAAACATCATTGATATCAATTATCACTGCTCCCTGGAGATGAGACACAGACAAAATATATGTAACATCCAACTGAAATAATTTTGTTTCATTACTTAATTTACAAAAATCCAATGCTCCTTCACCAACACTATAAATGTGTGCCTTGTTGATACCAGATCTGCCTAATTCTCAGAAGTACCCTGGCAATGATGTCAATTGATCTACCACAAATACAATGTCTTTGGTTCATTAGATGGCATTGAATAAGGTTATAGTTGTGATGAAGATACCAGCTATACACCAATTATAAGGATCACCACTATATCTCCCTTTTTCCCAAATGGTTTTGTAAAGTAATTTAAGAAGCCTGTGTCACTCATACCAATTGCGAGTAAAAAATCCCACTTCTCAATGTCTTTAGCCAATCTATGTCAATAGTTAAGTGGGTATATTTCACATGTCCCTAGACATGCAACCTGGTTATACTCATTTTCTTCACAAGTGGAATCTGATACAGGGCACCATAAGACCAACTAGCCGTTCTGCCACACGACAATGGGGTCCTTCACAAGGGAATGTTCCTTGAAAGGTGCATTCCCTGCTGCTATCCCAGCTTCATTTTTGCCCCTTTACACATCTGGCCTTTCCTTTTTGGCAACATGGTAAGGGGGATTTTGAAATGCAGAATAAAGGATTATGAGCAGATAAAGATGTTGCAAAGATAATAGGTAATATTTTACAAGACCAGAAGATATAGGTTAGGTAGTATGAAAGAGGTCTTTCTGATTTCCAGTGCTTCTAGATGTTGGCGAAGGAGACATGGGGTGAAGGGGTTTTTCTTAAGGTGACTTTAAAAAAGAGGGATTGAAGAATATAATTGAATTAAGTGGCCTTGGGGGAAGGCCTTAACGCCTTGGGGGAAGAAGGAAGTATTTAGGGAGTAGGAAAGGGCAAGAAGGTCCTTATTTTTGCCAGATGTGAGGAAGTATGGATGAGAGAGTGAGTCATGTGATGTATGAGAGTGAAGAATTGAGTGAGTTGAGAAATGAAGTGAATGGAAAATATAGGTTGAAGAGATATGCCTGGTGAATGTAATGAGTGATGATTGTTTTGCAATTGTTAAAGATTTAGGACAATTTCTTAGGTTGGCAATGGAGCACAGAAGTAGATTTTTGTGATTTGTGTTTTTCTTTCCTATGTTATGTTTATCCAATGACAATTATTTAAAAGTGAATTATCTTTTTGGTTTGTATTGCCATGAACCTATGGCATAGAAGGCAATAAAATTTACTTACTATTCTGAGTCTAATAGCCTTAATTCACTTATTTAAAACACAATTCGAGAAGGACGAGTGATGTTGTACTTTTTACTCCTGGCACTGCTACCCCTTCCAAATTCACGCTGAGGAAAAGTGCCTGCTAGGAGAGTGGAGGCGCCCCCATCCCCTACTTAACACCACTGTGCAAACATTTCAAATGTACCTTTGCAAAGCTATATATATATATATATATATAAATAAGTTGTCTGTGTGTGTGTGGGTCTGTCGGGTGACGTCATGTTTGTGTGTCGACTGACGTCATGTTTTCGACTGACGAAATTACAGACCGGGACATCGGGACACAAATGACGACCGGGACACCGGCACATAGGGAATATAAATGACGACACTCAAAGAGAAACAACAAAGCACCGGGACACAAATGACGACCGGGACACAGGAAATATAAATGACGACCAGGACATAAGTAAAAAAAAAACTAAAAAAAAAGGTAAAAACTACAAAAAAACTTAAAAGAAAAAAAAACTAAAAACTAATAAAAAAACTAAAAAAGCTAAAAAACTAAAAAACTAAAAAAGAAAAAAAAAGAAAAAAGGAAAAAAATGAAAAATAAAGGAGAAAAAAAAACTAAAAAAACGAATGTATATACAGACCGGGACACCGGGATACAAATGACGACTGGGACACAGGGAATATAAATGACAACCGGGACACAGGGACACAACTACAACGGGGACGCCGGGGGGCACAGGGGGATATATAAATGACGACGGGGACACAGGGAATATTAGATTAGCAATCACCATCAACAAAGCCCAAGGGCAATCATTAGAATCATGAGGTATAACTAAAAAAACTAAAAAAAGGTGAAAAACTAAAAACTAAAAAAAATGCCAATTCAAAAACGAATGTATATACAGACCGGGACACCGGGACACAAGGAATATAAATGACGCCCGGGACACTCAAAGAGAAATCACAGACTGGGACACCGGGACACAAATGACGACCGGGACACAGGGAATATAAATGACGACCGGGACACAGGGACACAACTACAAAGGGGACGCTGGGGGGCACAGGGGGATATATAAATGACGACGGTGACACAGGGAATGGTCTATTAGCAATCACCATCAACAAAGCTCAAGGGCAATCATTAGAATCATGAGGTATAGATCTGAATACGGATTGTTTTCCCATGGACCATTATATGTTGCATGTTCAAGAGTCGGTAAACCTGACAATCTATTTATATGCACAGACAATGGGACAGCAAAGAATGTTGTATATTCGCAAGTTTTACGTAGTTAAAAACATAAATATATATATATATATATATATATATATATATATATATATATATATATATATCTATCTATATTCACAGGTGGGACATAGGGACACAACTACAATGGCGCGTAACGACTTACACGCGCGGGAGGGCTTGGGGGGCGCAAAGCGCCCCCACCAACTAAGTGTTGGGGTGGCGCGAAGCGCCACCCCAACAGCTAGTATATATATATATATATATATATATATATATATATATATATATATATATATATATATATATATATATACATTAGTTTGTCCTTAGTGCTTAGCACTTACAATTTCTTATAAAATCCTTTAACATTGTATTGGTTGTTCTTTTTCAAAATTTGAGCTGTACTAGGCAAGTCCACCCCAAGGAAAGTTTGCCAGGAGAGGTGTTTGCCAGGAGAGGGGGGAGAGGTGTAACTTTTCAATGAATAGATGTGATGCCAATAAATTAAAGTACTTCAAACGTCTTAATAGGAAACAATTTTGTGATCAAAATGAAAATAACTGGTTTGTAAATAAATCTAAGGACAAAACTGGGGAAAAATATGCAGGGTCCTTATGCCTCAAAGTGAAGTTTCAATTAGTTTCCTATTTCTAAGAGGGGACATCCCCATCCCCCAGCTGTACCCATTGTGTCATGAATTCATTTTTAACACACGAAGAAGCTTCTATTGAGCACAAGTGTTGATATGGATGAATATGGACTTGAGGAACAACCACTGATGATTCATTTTGAAATCAAAATCCATAAGCAAAGTCTTCAAAGATAAATATCAAGACAGACATTTCACAACATAGTTTTTGCAGGACAACTAAATAAATGAAGGGGGATCAGGAAATTTTCCCACAGAAAAGGGAAAAAACAAGGAGTGACTCAGACAAATTGTACTTACAGCTACAGTAGCAAATAGACTGGGTAACAAGTAGAAATATGGTGTTTTTACTAGATTTTAATGCCCAGGTCGGTAGAAATAGGGATAGATGGTATCCTAGCCTCGATAAATTGGATGCAGGAAAAGAAAACAGTAATGGCTACAGACTTTTGCAATTTTGTAGGTATAAAAATCTAGTAATAACCAATACAGTGTTAGGTCACAAGATGGTCCAGAAGTTGACATGTATTCACATGATGGTAAGACAACAAACCTTATTTATTATGTTATAGTAAACCGAAGACTGGAAGGATCAATACAACATACTAGGGTACATAGGAGTGCTGTTATTGATGTAAAAAGTAAAGTTAAAGCTGAAATTTTTGCAAGGGTAACTACGTCCCAGGAGTTTATAACGTTGGTAGACTCCAGGATGAGAATTTAAGAGAAACTTTCCAAGAACATTTGAATACTAAACTTGAGAGTATAAAATTTGACAATATGGAAGATGGTTGGAATAATTTAAGAAAAACAATTTGTTAGGTTGCTGATGGTGTCTTAGGGAAGAAAGTTAAGACTGCAGGTAAGAATACTAGTGAAAAAGCTTTATGTTTAACAGAGAGGAGGAGGTGTTTATACAAGAATTACCTGAGTGATAGATCATATGAACTAAGAAGGTGTGAAATGGAGGCCATGGGTAAAATTGTCAAGGATCTGGAATATGCAGCTAGATGACATAATAGTAAAATATTTTACTGGCATGTTAATAAATTGAGAGGGAGTAGTCAATCCATACTTGTCCCAGTTAAAGATAGGAATGGGGCTACAATTAGTGATAAGAAAAGAGTTAAAGAGAGATAGGGGGAAGTTTCTGAAAATGTGCTAAACTGAGATACAGTTGCAGAAAAAGATATAGAGGAAAATGAGAAAGCTTGCAATACCTTGGATGTGAAGGAAGAATTGTTTTGTGAGGAAGAATTAGCAACAGTATACTAAAAGGACTAAAAAAATAATAAGGTTCCAGGTGCTGATAGTATGGTAAATGAGTTTCTTAAATATGGTGACACTGAAGCTAGAAATAAGTTACTGAAGATTATGAACAAAATTTTTGAAAAAGGAAAAGTACCTAACGATTTTAGGAAAACTTAATTAAACCACTGTATAAGAAAGGTGATAAGAGTGAGTGTCATAATTATCAGGGCATTAGTCTGATCCCTCTAGGTAGCAAATTACTTAGTAATATGATACTTTTTAGACTGAGAGATGCTGTAGACAAAGTTTAAGAGAAGAACAGTGTGGTTTTAGAAATGGTAGAGGATGTGTTGAGCAAATTTTCACTCTTAGGTTAATAATTGAGAAGTACCTTAGTTTTCAAACACCTTTGGTCCTCAGTTTTATAAGTAATGAGAAAGCATTTGATTCTGTTGATACAAGAGCTTTAGCAAAGGTCTTATTGCTGTATGGTATACCAGACAAAAAATTAAAGTAATTGGTGCTATGTACAAGAATAGCAGTACTGCAGTTAAGGTAGGAAATGAGGTTAGCAGCTGGCTTTGTATTAAATCGCGAGTTATGCAGGGTTGTGTTCTATCCCCCTTTATATGGATCATTTTGATGGAGTTTGTCTTAAGGAAGCACAGGAAAGGCAATGGGAGACCACAGAATCAAATGGGAAGGAAAAACTCTCCTGGACTTAGATTATGCTGATGATTTAAGCATTCTAGATGAAAGTGTGAGCAAAATGAATAAACTTTTAGAGTTTTTGCAAGTTCAAGGTGCTCGAATAGGTTTGAAAATTAATGTTAAGAAGACTAAGTCACTAAAGCTAGGAATAAGTGAAGATGAAAAGGTTTTGTTGGGTAGCAAAAAGATTGATATGGTGGACAGTTACACTTACCTTAGCAGTATTATTAGTAAAGATGATGGGAGCAGTGAAGATGTTAAAAGTAGAATATCCAAGGCTCAGGGTGTTTTTCACAGTTAAAAAAAGTTTGGAAGAATAGGAAGATAAGTCTGCAAACCAAGGTTAGAATATTGGAGGGCATGGTGATGACAATGGTCAAATATGGCTCTGAACCACAGGTGATCTGAAAAGCAGATGAAGATTTACTGGATGTTTTCCAGAGAAATTGTCTACAGAATATTCTGGGTACCTGGCTGACTGACCATATTTCAAACAGTATGCTGTCTAATTTCTAGGGCTATAATCAAAGAAAGGTTGAGATGGTTAGGGCAGGTTCTGTGGATGTAGGATGACAGATTTTCAAAGATTGTTCTTTTTGGCCAACCGTCTAGGGCTAAACAGAGAGCAGGTCCTACTTGTCTGGGGTGGGAAGATGTCTAAAAAATTCCTAGGAGGGTGTACAGAGGGATGCTTTGAATAGATTCGATGGAGGAGGAATGTGTGTAACTGTGTTGGCATCAGGCAGCTTAGTTCTGTGGTAAGTTGTTCATAGTAGTAGTAATAATGTTCTTAAGGCTTTCTAATATGGTCCTTCAGATTATAAACCAAATGGAAACCTTTAATATCCCTCCCCTCCTTTTCCTGTGTTTATCTCCTAGCAATTACAATTGGAAGGTGATAAACGTCATAATAAGAACAAATTTATATTTGGTGGAGTCCTACTAGGAAAAGTTTGAAAAAACAGAAAGACAAGTCCGCACATAAGAACTAGATTACTAGAAGTCATAGCCATAACAGAGATTAAGCATGGTTCTAGACATGGGTGCCATGGGCTTAATTTGCTATGGGGAGAAGGGAGAGGCAACTTCCCCTCCTGAACCTCGGTTATCCCCCCAGAATACAGTTTGCATCCCCCTCTGGCTGAAATTTAGTTTCTTCCAAAATCTTTTCAAACCTAAGATAAACCTGTGTATTTCAAGCATCAAAAGAAACAGATGAGTATTTTAGTATACATTTACCTTTATTATACTATAAGTAACTTTTAAATAGTAATATAAAGTACCTTTATAATACTTTTAAAGTACTAAACAGTACCTTTATGGTACCAAATGGCTTATTTTTTAGTTTTTAGTGTCATTTTTGCTTGATTTGGGCAAATTGACTCCAATTATGCCCCCAATGGATACGCAAAAAGGCCAAATGTTTTATTTTTTCCAACTTGTTCAATGTTTTGTAAAGAAATTGTTTAAGGATAGTCTTAGATACTTGTTTGTGTGACTGTATAAGTAAATGCATAACATTAGGGGAGAGAGCTCTCTTGAGTGAAATATCTATAATAGTATCTCCTGAATAAAATAAAATAGTATTGTAGATTTCTTATTTTATACTTCTTATCAATGTAACAGTTGTTACCTTGAAATCATATTCTCATTCTTTTGATGGTCCCAAATGGATGTATATAAAGCTAAACAAAAATTAGATTCTCACTTTATATATACAATTTGTTTTGATTAATCAGATTATCCATTCTCTCCATTGTTATCCACATATTTATAATATTTAAAACAATCTTTTTATCTAACACTTGCAATCAATCACTAGGGTCAAACTGGATTTTTGAGTATATACAGGATTACTTGTTCTAAGATGCATCAAGACATGAAGAAACAACAACAAAGAGACATGTTATTAGAGTCAAGATCATCACATGAAAATATCTAAAAAGAGAACACAAGTTCAAAGAAAATGAGAATATGCATATTTCCTATGGTATTTATGGTATTTTATAATATGGTATTTTTGGCATATTTAACTTGCAAATTTTTTGAACTGTCAAACAATGAATGGTGCTGCTTTCATTTAAAATGTCTTTAACAGAGAATGAAGAGACATAGATGCTTTGAAAGTTTGGCAGCTAACATATCATTAAAATAAAATTCACAGCAAGTGCCTTCAAGCAGCATGCATTCCAGTCAGTAAAACCAATTGAAACAAACCTATTCAAATCATACAAAGTAGTTACAAATCTGATAGACCAAGGACATCCAGTCAACCTACTTCTACTAGACTTTGTTGGAGCCTTTGACTAGGTATCCCATAGTTGACTGTGTTCCAAATTATCTGCTGCCAGCATCAATTCAGCCATAGTAGACTGGCTAATGAAATCTTCACTAGCTGCAAGCATGAAATCAATTTATTTAAGATGATGGCCCATCTATCTATTCTGATGAGGCCATAGTAATGAGTGGAATACCACAGGTAACTGTACTAGGCTCAACCCTTTTTCCGATTTACATCAACAACATTTTCAATCGTGTGGATAATAATATGATTTGTTTGCAGATGATACCAAACTTTTTGGCATTCCAAACCCACAGAGAATCCAACACAACATAGACAGGGAACATGATTGGACTCAAGACTGGCTTTTCTGATTCAATACAACCAAAGCTGTACTCTGCACCTTGGACTCAACAACCCAATGATTATCTTCTCATTTTTCAATCCCATCACTAAAATAAGGGAGCATCTAGAGAATAGAGAAGAAGAAAGGGACCTTGATGTCATTGTCAACAACAAGTTGAGGTTCCAAACCCACATTCGGCATGTTGTTTCCTAAGCAAGCTCCATCCTTGGCCTATTAGATTGGAACATCAGTAGCCAAGAGGCAACAATATTCATAAAACTAAAAAAAAACGTGTTAGACCTCATCCTGATTTTGGCATGTGCCATACTGGTCCCTCTTATCAGCAAGATATAAGGCTCATCAAAAACGTTCAGAGGTGAGCAATGAAGTGCATGAAAAGCCTAAAATCACCTTTATATGAGAACTAAACTTTAGTTTTTGGTCATCCCATAATGCCAAAATTTTGAAAAAATCTTTGAAAAATTATAAAATACTTGCTTATACCATTCCTAAGAGCACAACATTTTACTTAGTGCCTGTCCCTTGATTTGCAAATCTATAGCCCAAATCATATATACTTTATGAATTCTTGTAGGCTGGCTGTTTTTTTTTAAAATCAATTTAATAGCAACTAATCAACATCAATGGCAAGAAGCAGCAAGAAAATAGAATATATATATAATTTGGGGTAAATTTATATCTTTTCATGTTATATAGCTAGAAAGAGAGTGAATTTATCACTTGGTGCCTTTTTTATGTCTTTCCAAATATTATAATTACTTCCAGGACAAATTCTCTTTTGAGCCCTTAAAGAGGTTTAAAATAGGCTTTAGTACCCATAGGCTCAAAAAATTGATTGAAAAAGAAAAAAAAACTGTCTTGTGAAAAAAATTGTCGTTTGTTGTTCTAGAATGGTAATGATTATTTTGACTAACCTTATTGATAAAATGCTATATTGAAAACAAATGAATTTTCAAAAAGAGCCTGCAGCCCCTTAAAAACAGCATTAAAACAAATTAGAAAGCACACCATTGTTAAAAACCCTAAACAAGAAACTTAAAGTCCCCACCTTGAAAAATAAAGAGATTTTGCATGGGCAGCACTGATCTTTTTTTCTTTTTTGGTATGTTTTTTTTTTGCTGCTAGCAGGGCACTAAAACATCATAACCTAGAGAGTTGTTTAAGGGTTCATTTAAAAGCTAATTTTATAGCTAATTATTTTTAAACTTAATATCAAAGTTTAAATAAGTTATGACTTAGCTTTAGGGCCCCCATTAACAGCTCAAAATGGAACTTGAATTTGAAGGAGCTATTTTTTTGTTGTTTTTTTTTTTTTTTTGCTGCTAGCAGGGCACTAAAACAAAATAACCTAGAGAGTTGTTTAAGGGTTCATTTAAAAGCTTATTTTATAGCTAATTATTTTTTAACTTAAAATGGAACTTGAAGTAAAAGCAATTATTATGGTTATTATTTTGACTAACCTTATTGATAAATTTTTCTTTTTTTGTTCATTTAAAAGCTAACTTATTTTTGTTTTTTTGTTCATTTAAAAGCTAATTTTATAGCTCATTATTTTTTAGCTTAACATCATAGTTTAAATAAGTTATGAGTTAACTTTAGGGCCCCCATTAAGGGCTCAAAATGGAACTTGAACTAAAAGCAATTATTATGTTTATGAGGAGCCCAAAAGAAGACATCAAGAGATTTAATCATTTTCTTCCTAGCTAAATTTTATGAAAAAGTTTAAATTTATTCAATTTAAACTAATTATTTGCAAATTATAGTAAAGAGATGGGGGGGGGGTAATATGAAGTGATGCACTTTTCAGAATGATAAAAGTAAGAATTATAGAATTTCTTATTTTATAGGGTTTCCAGTATATTTCAGAATAATGGTTCTCAAGAAGGAGACATGCTAAAACAAAAATCAATGCATTTTCAGTTTGCTCAGTTTGCTAAAGTTGCACTTATTATAATTCATCCCATTTTTTGATATATGCCTCATATGAAGGGCATCAAACTAAAAAAATTAACACAATAGAATTATTACTTTATAATATGCAGCATTTTTATATTAATCAGATTATCATGTTCCCTTCTATTATTATTCACATTTTTAACTTATTTTAAATAGTGTTATTATTTATATTCAGTAAAATCACTCAGGTTAAATTGGATATGTCTCATATGCACAGCATAACTGGTCTTACAATGGACCAGTCAAGGGAAATGGTAAAATTCTAGTTTTGCTACTTTTTAGCTATCTTGGAAAGGGGTTAGGTTAGGGAAGTAAAACTTCCAGTAATGAATCCAGGACCAAAAACATACTCTGGTAAGGTATTGCCAAGCTTCTATGTTAAGACTCTTCTGATTTCCAAGTCTTTAAAATTTGCCTATGTGACAGGTCTATACCTATTGGAATTTGACAAAACAACATTTTACCTTAATTTTCAGTGATGGGTTTTTTTTTTGTTTTAGTTTGAACATGTAATTCTTGTTATTTGAGTAAAATTATAAGTCATCAATATTTTTTTCTAAACTTAGGAAATGTATTTGCAAATTTCTTAAACCTCATAAATTGGGATTAAGCAAAGTTGTGAAGCTGAAAACAGTTTTTGTTGTACTTCACTTAAGCAAAAGCTTTATTGTGCAAGGTTTTAGTTTCATATTACAAAGATTTTTAAAAGTCATCAAAGGTCACTGTCCTCTAGAAAGAGAAGGAGTGGAGGCAGGTAGACTTACTTCAAAATATCTCCCTTAGACATACTTTAATCTGCAGATCCATCCCTGAAAGTTTCATTTTCCTAATCTACAAAATAGATCTTCTGCTCAAATGAAGTACAAGAAAACTGTTTTCAGCATCACAACTTTGCTTAATCCTGATTTATGAGGTTTCAAAGATCTGCAGATATATTTCTTTGATTTAGAAAATACCCATTGATGTGGCCTAAATTCTTTACATATAACATGAATTCTATTTTCAGAACTAAAACCAAAGAAATGATAACTGAAAATTAAGGTAAAATGTTTTGGCAAAATTTCAATAGGTTTGGACCTGTCCAATTGGGAAATTTCTAAGACTTAGAAATCAGAAGAGGATTTACACAGAAATTTGGCAATATCTTCCCAGAGTATGTTTTTGGCCCTGGATTAATTACTGAAAGTTATATTTTCCTAGCATAACCCCTTTCCAAGATAGCAAAAAGTAGCAAACTAGAGTTTTAATAGGAAAATTTCAAATACTAGATACCAGAAGAGGGTTAACATTGAAGCTAGACAATAACTTGTCAGAGTAAGTTTTGACTCAGGATCTATTAGCCTAGTGAAAGTTTCATTTTCCTAACCTAACCCCTTTACATGATGGCAAAAAGTAGCTAAACAAGAATTTTACCCAAGATATAAAAATAGAATCATCAAGAATTTTTTGCTTGATTAATTATTTTAAAAAAGTATTAGCTTAGCTTATATAATTACCCTCATCTTTAGTACTTACCAAGCAAGTTAAGAAAGAGAAGAGTTGAAAATAAAGCAACTGTTGGTGATAAAAGTCTTGGAAATATTATCTTCTGAATTCTATAAAATCTTCTAATAAATCTGATGTCAAATCCATTTTCACCAACCATGTCAGCAAGTAATTAATTCAAAGTCAAGACAGAATCTGAAAGAGTTGCCGAATATTATGAGACACAAATATCTTTGAACCTTATCAACTGGAAAAATTTGCCGGAATCTTTCCAGCAAGACTTTGTCCATAGGAATACAGCAAGGGCTATATGAGACCTTCGTTTTGAATGAAAAAGTAATAGTCTGATACGCTTTGAGTGTGTTATTTAGATAAATTTTGGCAAAATTAATTAATTTTTAAAAGTTTTGAAACTACTATTCCTCTGGCGTCCACGTTTCCGTATAGTCAGGGAGCCACTCAACGAAAATGTGTCGGGTAGGTGATCAGTGAGCAGCAGAAGGTTTGACAACGGAATATGGGGTAATAGATAGCGCTGATCACGAAAATGGGTGTTATATACTCGGCCGGGGGGTGCTTGACCCCGAAAATTGAAAATTTCGTGTTTTTTTTTATTATTAAATCACGTTTCGGAAAAATTTCCACAATGATCGCCAAATCTTTCGTAACTGATGCCAGAAGTGACGAGTACAGTAGGGACCATCGCTAATGACCTTGAAACTTGCAATTTTATTTTTTTTATTCGCGCTGGAAAAGATTTCACGCCTAGATTCAGCTGGTAGCGGATAGTTTTATTATCTCAGACAGGAAGATTGCCACTATACTCGACAATGACCTTGATTACAACTCTCTTTCATTCCTAATCAGAATTATTAGTAAACTTGACAAGATTATTATTCAATAAGCTTGAATAAACAAAAAAAAGATTACTATACTAACACCTGCTACGGATTTCGTGAACGGCACTTGTTACTACAAAAGTTAAAAAGTAGCTCAGCATATCAAATTATCCATCAAGCATATCAAACTCGTCCATAAAACACTTCCCACCACAGCCACAAAGTAAATTGCAAGGTCTATTTCCAGCACATGAACATTTTTTTGTACAGCGCTTGCACGAGCAGTACTGGGGGACCACACCTTCTGAAAATGCCTGAAGGGTAGACACAACTGGCCTAACCCCACCGTCTTGAAACATCCAGCCAAATTGCAGGGGATCCAGAAACTGTGGCTTTGCTTGATTTGCTTGCAAAAAAATGTCCAACTGCAGGTATACGCGCTTAGCATGACACTCAAAGGCAGCGTCAGATGGTGGCAAATACTTAAGCTCCCGCTTTTGAGGGTACAAATGCACTCTTAATTCATTAAGAGAGGTAAAGTGGTCTGGGTCTTTTCCGTATGAGGCAACAACGACCTTTTTGCAAATCACACTGAATTTTTCTAGAACCGCAGGGTCGAGCTTTGACTTCTGTATCTCTTGGACAAGCAAAGCAATCGGTTTCTCCAATCCCCATTTCTCGACAGCCTTGGCCACCACTCGTTTTCCTTTAGAAAACATGAAACCCACGGTATCACACCCTGAAAGCGTATGAAGAAGGCAGATGGAGTGAACAAAATCGTTCGGTAAATTGCTGCAAAGCCGATGTATAGGCACTAAATAGCTGTGGAACCTGACATAAACTTTCCGCTTTTCACAATTTGGGTGGTTCCCAAGGAATAACTTGTAGTGATATAGCAAGACGACAACTATGTCTGTGTCATTCGCATCGACCAAAACGACATCGAAACCCCTCTCCAAACAGTCCAACATGTGTAACACAACTCTTGTATCGGCCTCTTCATGGGTACAGCTCAAACGCTCTTCAGAGTTTGTATCAGCATTTCCACTTCTGTTGAGCATCACCACTCTCATCCGGTCTCGAAAGCCTCCTGAGAGGTACACAGTGAACCCTGCTTGCAGCAGGTGAACTGAGTTTTCAAACTCACCGAATAGAAGCTCAATCAGTCTTGCCTTTGTCTTGGAATTTGAGAGCAACGAATTCCAGTCATCTAGGGTTGTGTGTCTACCTAGAGCTACCGGAGACCTGTTTGAACATCCTCGCTGCTCATGGCAACCACCGCAGTCCTTTAGGCAGATCACCTTGCCTTCTTCGTCGGAATATCCAAAAATCCCAGCATATCTATCTGCAAGGACGTGCAGCTCCTTAACGTTGCTGTTGAAAGACACAAGCGTAGAAAATGTCCGTTTTCCATAGCTCTCAACGGTTTCCGATGGATTTGGTGGATGGCTTCTGAGGTAGGGCATCAAGTCTACAACCCTTGAGTGAGTCGACTCACTGCTAATCTCGAGGTTAACGGGCCACTCGCTCAAGCTGATTTTTGTTTTCAAATACTCCAGAAGAGCTGACTTTGTTCCTGTCCGAAGCACAACCATTCCAGATATGGCACTTCTCTGGAATATAGAAGGTGCATATGGAAGAAGCTCATGGGAAAGCAAATTCTTTAGATGGTGAAGTCCTCTTTCGCCTGTAAAGTCAACACTCACCAATACCCTTTTGACAGTTTGAAGTTCAACATCGGTAAGGCTATTTACAGCACTAGAAGTATTGGTTGCTTTTTTTCTGTTTCGCCTTCTCATTATTCATGACCTTTACTTTGCTAAAGGCACCTTTTTCACCGTCCAAGTAGCGATCAGCCGCTCTGCTTCCAACAGATCGCACACTGAGGAGACTGTCAGCTATCTCACTATCAACTGTCTCAAGCGTATAAATATTCAGCATATCTTCGTCAGTGGATCGAAAGGGATTGAGCCTGGCTTCCAGAACAGACTTCACTTTATCAACAGCCATGTGTTGCCGCAGAACGAAGGAAGGGTGATCGTCGTGGTGAGAGGAGTCAAATTCAGTCTGGGGAACAATGCGTAGCATCTCAGTGAATGTAGACGAGACTGAGGCACAGAACGGAAGAGTTAAAATCCACTTCACCAGTGCCAACTCATTCATGGTAATACCCGTCATTCCACCTTCCGTTTTTGAATCTAAATTAATGGTAGATTCTACAGCATGGTCTGGGGATATGCAGTTGAATTTTGCATTCCTCCTCTTCACATTGAACAGTCCATTGTGGAATGCCTGATCTACTTCTTGAGGTAAGCCCTGCATCTCAGCCAGGTACTCAATCAAGCAAGTGCCATACTTATAGTGACCACATGCAACTAAATAAGGAAGCATTTTGCTAGCTCCTTCAAGATGGCCATCCCAGTCACCAGATCTTTCACTGTACAAAAACTGCCACAAAACCAGTACCATTTCTTTGTACTGCTTCCAGAACTTGTGGGTTTTTGAGCGTGCACGAGAAGTCTCGAACCTTTCTAACCACGGGGACAATGCGGTAAGTTTTTCCTTTAGACAGTTCAAGTTCTCATCACCCTCTCTTGAGATCTTCAAGTTTTGCAGTAAATCTCCCATTTTTTCAAAGATAGTGATGCACGATGAATCGTCTGATTCTGCGCAAAAATCTTCGAAAGCTTCCCAGTATAGAATGGATATTGCCTCGAGGACTAACGTATGAGCAGCGAGAGCTTTATAGTACGGTTTACCACTCATCACTTTTAGGTTAAGGTCCTCCATAATTTTTTTAGTTTAAGGTCCTCCATAATTTTGTGTTTAGACTCCTTTGCTTGACTTTTTCTATTCAGCTTATCTTGGAAAATCTATCTGGCCGGGTGAACCCTGACGCATTCACACTGGATAGATGCCGCTGCTTATCCGAGCTAAAAATTGGGTCAATCCGCTTTTCTGTCAATAGTTCAAAAACGAGAAGAGTTAGAGAATTTCTGGATCAGTCATTTTGTAGGACAATAAATTTCCTACAGAAGCCATTAAAAAAAAATACACCTCAGTCAGGGAAATTTTCAAGATGGATCAAGATTAATCCAAAAGAGAGATAAATTGTGTTAACTTTTTCGTCGAAATTTTGTGATTACAACTGAACGGCAAAAGATAAAAATGTTTTGAAAAGAGAACATGATTCTTTATTTAATTACCTTCGATCTGAGGTATAGCTGAACAATTTTGGAGTAACCTGTAATTTTTTATCGATTTTAATATAATTTTTACCAGTTAAGATGGATTTTTAGGGAATTTGAAGAAATGTGGATGTCGCACCCATTTGTCGACTATATAACGCCAATTTTCGTTTTCAGCATGGTCGATTGCATTAGATTGAACACTCAAACCTTCTGCTGCTTGCTGATCACCTCAATCCTTAAATATCAACATTTCTCTCGTGTGGCTCCCTGACTAGTACCATATTTGTCCAGTTTCATCACTGAAGCTTCCAATATCAAACAGTTCGCTCTAACGAACTGTAGCAAGGAGCAACACGGCTCAATAGTATCCAAAAATCTAATGCCATGATACCAAAAGTTACTTCAAAAGAATTGCATTTTAATGCTGATTTTAAATATATAAATTTCATCAATATTACTCTTAACCATCAGAAGTTACCAGTCTGAAAAAATTTGCCTCATTTTAGAAAATAGATGTGAACACCCCTTGAAAGTCATACAATATAAATGAAAATCGTACTGATTCAGCGTATCAAAGAACCCTATTGTAGACGTTTCAAGCTCCTATCTACAAACATGTGGAATTTTGCATTTTTTGCCAGCCAACTCCCCCCAACGTCAGCGTATCTGATCGGGATTTAAAGTGAGAGATCTGAGTTACGGGGTCCTTTTAAATATAAAATTTCATTAAGATACGAACACTCCTTCTTAAATTAAAATACCTAATTTTTTTCGTTTTTCAAAATTAACCCTCCCCCCTCCCCAACTTCCCCAAATAGAGCGAATCCGTTCCGGTTATGTCAATCACGTATCTACAATCTTCTCCTTATTTTTCCCACCAAGTTTCATCCCGATCCCTCCACTCTAAGCGTTTTCCAAGATTTTAGGTTCCCCCCTACAACTCCCCCCAATGTCACTTGATCTGGTTGGGATTTAAAATAAGAGCTCTGAGATACGATATCCTTCCAATTTCAATGAATATCCCATCACCCGTTCGTAAGTTAAAAATACTTCATTTGTTCTCTTTTTTCCGAATTAACCGGCCCCCACCCCCCACAGATGGTTAAACAGGGAAAATATACTTCCTTCTGGAGTAGTTAGAAAAATAACATGGATTAATATTATATTCATGGAGAAAAAGTGCATGGATGTTTCGGTTGTCTAATTGAAGTTTTTAATACATCCTAAGAAGTCATACTCTTATTGTAGTTTTCAACAATATTACTTCCAATGGGAGTCTAGCAGAAGGTAGGAATTTAAGGGTAACATCCTTGGAACCATGTTTTTTGTGTTGGTCATCAACGACATTTTAAAAATCTCATTAACCTTTTACACCACTTTGCAGACGGCACCACGTCCCTGCAGCTGTCCATAAATAGAACAGCACCATAAAAGCTTACTAGCCTGATTATGGGATCTCCTAGAAGCAGAAAAATGGTCTGATACCTCGAGGGTCAGTTCGGATATTTCCAAGACTAGGGATCTACTAATCGTTTGGTGGAAGTTCCCGTGTTGACATCCTGGCTTTATTTTCAAGATTGAAGTTATCCAGAAAGTTGACAAAATTCGAATCTTTAAAAACACCTCTCGTCGGGCAAACATCTTGGTCTGATTCGATCGTCCAGTGTGAAGAATCTGGGTATGATTGTTTTACCTTCTTTCTGAGTATCTCTTAACATCCTGTTTTATTAGTTCTCTCTAAGTCATGTATTAGGATATATTCACTTACTTTTTTGTACTTGTTGTGGGATGAAACGCGAATATCCCACTTGGCAGGTTGAAGACTCCGTGTGCTTCACTCCCATTTTGTTGTAGTCTTGTGGCAGCTCTTCAGAAAACCAAGGCCAGCAGCACTCCCTCTTTCTGAAAAACTTTCTAAGTCCGCCAATGGGGCTTTACAGTTTTGAATCGATTCTCCAACTGATCACCAGGTCACCTCTGCGAAGCTGGCACAGGAGCTTCTAGAAATACTTGCTTGCAAATATGGTCCTGAGGTCTTCCCAAGACATGGCCCAGCTTTCTCTGTTTGACAATGGGCTCGAAGTTAGAGCAGCGGTCGCACACATCAACAATCAATAATAAACAAATACTAAAACGAGTAATACTTAAAACAAATATTCAAATCAAACTTAAAACGAACAAGAATCACTACAAATAACGGTTTTGCTACTGCCCCCTCCCCTAATTGCAAAAGTCACCCTTCTTTTTTTTCTTTTTTTGTGTTTGTGCTGTTACATTAATGATTTCTATTTTCATTATATCTGATTGAAAATTCATTGACTTATTGCTTTGACCTTCTCTGTGAACATACCTTAGCATAGGTCACCATACTAGCTCTCTTAATGTTATTAAATAAAAAAAACATGTTTTTTAACTGCAAGTAAGGAGCGACATTAAAAGTTAAGACGAACAGAAATTATTCCGTATATGAAAGAGGTTGTCCCCTCCGCAACGCCTTGCTCTTCCCGCTAAAGATTGACTCTTTCTCACAACTCTACTTTTTAAAACAATCAAAGACTTTGGCGTAAAGAGTCTCACAACCTCTTCCATATTCGGAACAATTTCTGTTCGTTTTAAGTTTTAATGTTGCTCCTTACTTGCAGTTAAAAAAGAAATGTTTTTTTTATTTAATTTCTGAACGTTTTTGAATTAATGTATATTTTGATTTTGGCTCACCGCACATGAATAATTGAAACAAAATTTGTATATTAACTGTTTTTCTTGCTAAATGGCTTTCTCATAGTTTTGATCGGATGATTTTGATAAAAAAGGGTGGTGGAGGAGGCCTAGTTGCCCTCCAATTTTCGGTTACTTAAAAATGCAACTGGATCTTTTAATTTTTTTGTGCGAACGTTTTTGATAGTAATAAACATACCTACCTTACGAATTACCTTACGTAACGAACTTCTATATTTGTGTGTTTTTAATTATGTATATGAGGGGGTTCGCCCCCTCGTCAATACCTCGCTCTTTACACTAAAGCTTGAATTTTATCCCAAATCTTTGATAATGGCCCCTGAATCACAAAGGCCGTAGAATAAATAGTTGGAATTACTAAAAATACTTCAGCGTAAAGAGCAAGGTATTGTGGAGGAGAAAACCTTCTTATATACGTAATTTTTATATTCGTTTTAAGTTTTACTGCTACTCATTACTTCCAGGTGAAAAATTTATTTATTTATTTTCTCATTGTTTCTTATTAAATAATGGAAAAAAACCCTGAGCACCCATCATGGAAATTCTCTTCCCTCATGATAAGTTCCTCCATGGAAAGATCCTTCCACGTAACCCCATCCCCCGACCCACTCCCATTCCGACGCGAAAAAGTCCCCTTGAAAACTTCTGTACACTTCATAATAACCATTACTATATGAAAACAATGGTCAAAGTTTGTAACTTGAAGCACCTCCCCCGGGGATTGTGGGGGATTAAGTCGTCCCCAAAGACATAGTTATTAAGTTTTTGACTAAGTTGAATAGAATGGCTATCTCGAAATTTTGATCCGGTTACTGTGGAGAAAAATATGCATGGGAGGGGGCCTGGGTGCCCTCCAATTTTCTTGGTCACTTAAAAAGGGAACTAGAACTTTTATTTTCCATTAGAATGAGCCCTCTCGCAACATTCTAGGACCACTGGGTCGATGAGATCACCCCTGAGAAAAAAAAAAAACAAACAAATAAACACGCATCCGTAATCTGTCTTGTGGCAAAAAATACAAAAATCCACATTTTTGTTGATAGGAGCTTGAAACCTCTACAGTAGGGTTTTCTGATACGTTGAATCTGATTGTGTGATTTTTGTTAAGATCCTATGACTTTTAGGGGCTGTTTCCCCCTGTTTTCTAAAACAAGGCAAATTTTCTCAGGCTCGTAGCTTTTGATGGGTAAAACTAAACTTGATGAAATTTATATATTTAAAATCAGAATTAAAATGCGACTTTTTGATGTAACTATTGGTATCGAAATTTTGTATTTTAGAGTTTCGGTTACTATTTAGCCGGGTCGCTCCTTATTACAGTTCGTTACCACGAACTGTTCACTCCATTTATCTTATTTCTCGGATCCGAAGAAATCGAGTTACCAAAAACTATCTGATGGCTACTTTTCCGATTTGTCAGCATCCCCTTGGTACATGAAAAATGTGAGTTAACGTGTTATTATTCACGCGTTTTGTAGTTAGTTCATGTAGAGTTTGCATTGAGTTTTTGCCTGTTTTCACAATCTGAAAATAAAAGTGAGATCTTTTTCGATTAAATCAAACAGTTCGTGGTAAAGAACTGTAGGAAGGAGCGACCCGGCTCAATAGTAAACGAAACTCTTAAAAACCGAATTTTGATACTAATAGATGTATCAAAAGAATCAAATTTTTATGCTGATTTTAAATATATAAGTTTCATCAAATTTTTGTCTTACTCATCAAAAGTTACGAGCCTGAGAAATTTTGCCTTGTTTTGGAAAATAGGGGGAAACACCCCCTAAAAGTCATAGGATCATAACGAAATACCATCGCATTCAACGTATCAGAGAACCCTACTGTAGACGTTTCAACCTCCTATCTGCAAAAATGTGGAACTTGTATTTTTGCCAGAGGACCGATCACGGGTGCGTGTTTATTTGTTTGTTTTTTTCCCAGGGGTAATCGTATTTGATACCAATAGTTACATCAAAAGAATCAAATTTTAATGCTGATTTTAAATATATAAGTTTCACCAAGTTTAGTTCTACCCATCAAAAAGTTACGAGCCTGAGAAAATTTGCCTTATTTTAGAAAATAGGGGGAAACACCACCTAAAAGTCAGAGAAAATCACACCATCAGATCCAGCGCATCAGATAACCCTACTGTTAAAGTTTCGAGCTCTTATCACCACTTATCATATTTTTTTGCCAGAAGCCAGATCACGGATGCGTGTTTATTTGTTCGTTTTTTTTTTCCAGGGGTGATCGTATCGATCAAGCGGTCCTAGAATGTTGCATGAGGGCTCTTTCTAACGGAAATACATGCCATCTAATCATATTTCCACGATTAGTTGTTTATAAATCAAAATTTTTATAGGACAATTCTCTTACTTAATGCTAAATCTGAAGCAAACCTTTTGTTTTTGTGCTCAACAAATATATCGAGATTTAAATGTTTGAATTGAACATCTGAAAATCTCAAGATTAAAAAAAATAATAATTAGAAATCTCCACAGCTTGAAACCTTGAGATTTAAATCAATAATCTATACCTATCAAATACGAGGATAACAAACACATAATTATTTAAGAAGTATTTCGACTCATATATGTAGTTTAAGCACATACCTACATGCAGCTTTATTAGAATTCCTATTTTTCTGACAATTTCGGTCTTAATTCGAATATTTTAGGATGAATAGAAGAGGAAATACTAACGAAGAGCTCTAAACTGACAGGACTGGCCATTATAAACGTTCACCTAAATATTGAGGTAGACATCGACCGTGCAATAGATATGGCGAGTGAAATAGAGAAATAGACTTTTTCTTATAAAATTGTGAATTCTGTAATTTGAGCGAAATATATTGAACTTTAAAAAGCGGAAAGATACGCTACGCTGTTATGAAAAGTAAAATTTTGATTAGTAAATTTTTGAGATTTCATCGAAGTTGACACTGTTTATTAAAACACTATTTTTAAAAGGAAACAGTGATTAGTTCATGCTTTATTGCCTGTACTTAAAACTTAATTCAAATGTATTCTATGCATTTCTATCCCTTTGTTCTGTTTTTCTTGTTACACCCCTAAAAGACATAGTATTTAATGTTTAACATATCTTTTACGAATATACAAGTTGTGTCTTTATCCTCATTTCCTACTCTTCCTTACTACCATAGTTACTAAGCGATGCCACAAAATTAGGCGACATGCTAAATGGTTTGACCTATATAAATTGTCCCAAAGAGTGTTTGACCGCAAAAGATGGTTTAAGACCATTTTTTTTTTTTTTATAATAAAAAGCTTAACTCACTCGGTATAGCGGTTAGAAGTACAAAGCCAAAATATGCAGAAAATATTAAATATCTTATTTCTTTATAGATAGTCAACAGCCTTTTATTTCTTTTATGACGGTGTGGTCTTTACAACTTACTATTTATTGTATCAATATTTTTTTACCATTTTAATTTCAATAGATTTATTAGATCTTTAGACCTCACAAGATTTTAGAATAAATTTACGACCATTTCCACTTCCTACCTACGACACATAATTGTCGAGGTTCCCTTTGGACTGCGAGATTTCTTTGTTCGCAAGTTCATCGAAGCAACCTATTATGCACCCACCCTAAAGAAAATCCTGGATCCGCCCCTGTTATTTTTTTAAATTTTAATGTTGCTTCGAACTTTCAGTTGAAAACCTTTTTCTTAATTAATTTCTGATCGTATTTTTAAATAATACCAGGAAATCCCCTTCCCTGCCCCCGTGTTTTTTCTGAATACTATGTGAACAACGAGCAAATTGGGTAACTTACCCCCAGGACTTATCCCCAGGACTGGTGAGGGTCACGTTATCCACAAAGGCATAGCTATTAGACCTTTCCGCTATGTTGAGCCGAATGGCTATCTTAAAATTTTTATTAGATGTCTTTGGGAAAAAAGGGGCGTGGGAGGGGGGGGGGGGGTAGTTGCTCTTCCGTATTTTTGGTCACTTAAAAAGGACATTAGAACTTTTCATTTCCGTTCCAATGAGTCATCTCTTGATCTTCTAGGACCATTGGTTCCATGCGATCAACCCTGGAAAAAAAATATACAAACAAATAAACACCCATCCATGACTATTCTTCTGGCAAAAAACCAAAATTTTCATATTTTTGTAGATAGAAAGTTGAAACCTCTATAGTAGAATTCTCTGATATACTGAATATAAGATTTCATTAAGATCCCTTAACTCTTTGGGGCTGCTTCACCTCTTTCAAAAATCAGGTATATTATCATGATTCCGTTTTTTAAGAGTTTCGGTTACTGATAAGGCGAGTAGCTCCTTTATTGCAGTTGGTTACCACAAACTGTTTGATTGGAAATGATAAATCCTTAACCCAAGTATCCAAACACTCCCCCCACCCTTATCACACACAACACCATTTAATACAATTATTTCTAAAGTCCACAATTTAAATGAAACATAAATCATTCAAATGTTTTTCTACAGAACATCTTAATCATTCCACGTTTTATACAGGTCACCCACAGATTATGGGTAAGTTATAAGAGTGGAAACTGGCACTAGTGTTGGCAAAAAACTCAAAGCCATCTAGCGTTTGGCGACATACTATAACATAACTAATATAATTCCTCTTAACAAAAGAATTCCATTTTTTATATTCATACTTGTATAAAATAAAACAAAAAAGACGCCGTCTTCTTGAGAAACTACATCTTTATGGTCCATATAGCTTCAGGGTTCTATCCATGGAGACGGATGCCAAAAACTTGGCATTATGCCCAAAGCGAACACCAGTCACTGTGGCTGTATGGTCATTTGACACAAAAACATCATTCCACAGTTTACAAACATAAACCCTGCAACAAAAATAGGTTTCAAATCAATTATCCAGTTAGACATTCATTGGGATACATTTCACTGAGTAGTTTCGTGGAACAGGAAACTAATTACCTCTTTGGAGTCTATGAAGAAAAATTTCAATCAGTAGCAGTGTTTTGATCACCAAACCGGACACCATACTGATTCATGATTGTTTGCCTCCCATTACCACCACCCTAAAATATTATAAGGACCGTAAAACGCGTACATGAATTCATTACAATGCTAAGGTACAGAATACTGCACAGGACTCTACAGTCCCTACCGGCGGTGTTGATCTTCGTTTCATGGCCCTTCGGCGAGTAAGAGCACTCTCATACTTTCATTCTTCCTGTTTACCTTCCCTAGACTCCTCCGGGTAATTATTTAGAGCTGGGTCGACTCTGGCTGAGCTTACAGAGTCATGCCACTAAGCCCCGATCCAAACCAAACAATGAACGAGAACTGGACTCAAACCCCCGTCTTCACGAACAAAGGATTTCAGGTCTAGCGGGGCAACCACTCGGCTACAGTACATAAAGGCATAAAAAAATATTTTCTAACTTTACTGTGATACGTTTTCAGTGTATAGGAGGCACCGCACGGGCATATAGAAAATAGTCCTTGACATATCAATGCAATGATAGGATAAGTTATTAGTATAGTAACCTTGAAATCTTCCACGAAGATTTAATCTTTCCACGTTTTCAACAGCTAATTCGTAATCAAGACAGGTCATCAGAGTACCAAGAAAGAACAATTTAACGTTATTTCTATCGTCCTATATTCTTAATACTTTAACAAAAATACTCCATCCCGCGGGGAGGAGAAATAAGCTCATCCTTCCTTGGAGGGGCTGGGACAAAAAAACATTGAATATTCATGTACCTCTTTTATAGATATCCAGGAAAACAGATTCTTCAGACCTATCTAGTGTTGCAACTGATAAAATTCGTCACGGTAAAATTTAGTATTTTACGTATTTTACCGTAATTTTACGGACCGATATAAATTTTATATTGAATTATTTTGCATAATTTACTGATTTTACGTAATTTACGTATTTTACCTATTTTACTCGTAAATTACGTATTTTATATTTTACTGACAATTTCTTAGCACAAAAGCGCGAAGAGGCTTGCAGAAAAAGGTTTGGATATGAGTTTCTTTGTGTATAGCTGTATAGCCCAGTTTCAAAGGGCGTCTGTCTGACTTCAATCTCTTGTTATCACAACGATAAAGTGTATTATAGTACAAGTAAAAGTAATTTTAAATTGGTGAAACAAAATTATGTTAGTTCTGTGAGTTGTTAAAGACAGAAAGAACTACAAGCAGGATTGACATATGCCACACAAGAAAAAAATAATGATATTAAACAGCCGAGAAAAACTAGGGTAATCTCAGCCAGTGGACAAAAAAGAAGTGAAAATGACAGAAACAGATATTTCATGAGGGATTTCCGCCCTGCTGTCTTCAGTGCTAAAAAAAAGTAGGAAAACTCAACTTTTTAAGTAACTCTTAACAGAGTAGAAGAAAAATTGTATAAAACAAAACAAGCAACAATAAATGAAAGAACATTAACCAATCAGACTTAGCAAGAACTCTCTGCTTAGACATTGACTTAGCTTGTCCCCTGACCAAATGTTCATTAAAAGTGTGGACAAATGATCTTAATCTAAACTGAAGAAAAAAAGTTACTTGAATCCTTTAATTTTAGGTAACTGCAAATTAGGTTTATAGGAATATCTCCAGTATCTTTATTTAAAGCAAGGTCTCTATTTATGGATTTTTTTTTTTCATTACCTTCCTAAAAAAATGTGGGAGACCATTTGCTTCAGATATTAAAGTTGCCTCATCAAAAATAAGTAAATGATATGGATTTTCAATGACGTGGAGGACTAAAGCAGAATCAATATCCTCGGTTTCATTTTAAATTTCACATGCCAGAGAAATCTTATATTCATGCCGTCTTTCCCCCGAGAGCTGGCGTTTACCCCCCCCCCCTTCCACAGAAAAAAATCCCTTAGGGAATTCCCCCCTTCCCCATGGAAATCCCCCTATTCTACCCGGGATAATTCCAGATCTTCATTAGAAGGGAAACTGAAATTTCTACTCATCTGTTTAAGTCAGAGGCAATTGTACAGTATTATCTATAGTAAAGACCCATAAGGGTTCAAAGCGCTAATATTTGTTCATTTGTTTTTTCCCCAGAAGCACTTCATGTGGAAGGGGTGGTCGAATAGACTTTGGAGGGGGCTCAGTCAATTGGAAATTGAAAGTTCCAGTGCTCTTTTCTAAAATTCAGCCTACTTTTCTGCAAATCGGTACCAAATGAGTTGTTGCTGACTAAAGTATTTTAACGAGATTCTTATTAGTTCAACGAACCTTGTGTTTCAGCAACTGTTTTGAAAGAATCTTCAGATAAAAACAGAATTAGTTCTAAAGGAGAAGCAAGGGAAGGTTGGGGGTAGAAATTCCTACACAATCCTCATGGCCGTATCCAGGACTATTTTTTTTGGGGGGGGAGGGAGGCTTTGGAACAGGTACAGTCACCTGAATAATAATTTGAATGAGAGGAGCTAGATTTTCAAGCAGATATTGTTGAAAATGGTCTTAATGACTGAATGTTCTGCTATTATAATCCAGTGCTTGGTTACTAAAAGTCATCAAAGTGTTACCAACCACTCTCTTACTTGTATGCAAGGCACAAGATTACCAAAGGGATAAACTAGACCGTTAATTTACTTCATGAAACTCCAGATGAAAGGGTATTAACTTTTTTAAGCCTAAGACAATCAGAATCATAAAAAATCAATTAAAAGCTGAAAGTGATGATTAAAAAGAAATGATCAACTGGTGTTGTAGTTACAGGGCAAATCTAAAATACTAATTTTACCCTATATTTCCTAGGTAGTACCTTATTTTACTAATTTTACCAGTTTTACTTACCGAGTTTTATTTTACAATAATTTTACAACACTAGACCTGTCCCAGGATAAAAATATACCATTGTGTTCTGACAGGGACTTGACTACTTATATATTTTGGACCAACGAGACACCATGGTTCATATTAATGCCAAGCAACTTTAGATGCTGTCAAATCTTTGGTAGATGATTCGCCCTGTCCGGATGGAGTTTGATCTCTCCTTATCTCTCCGGATGAAGTTTGATCTCCCATATTGAAAACATGCCACCATGCCTTTTTTCACTGACTTATGTTCTTTAGATTTTTCGTTTTAATTTTGGATTCTAGATGTATAGCCAAAATATTTTTATTTTATTTATTCTCGCAATTACAAATTTTAACATTATTATGTACTTGCAGATGTTTATTTCATTTACAAATAAAAGATAGAATGGTCTAAGAAAGGATTTCTTATATAATGTCGGACCCTGAAGGCCTTTACGTTATGTTGGTGGCGCCACGTGGTTCTCCTGGCTATCAACACATGTTACTGTGAAACAGAGCAGTGCTGTCACTTACTTGAAGTACTTTTACTTGAAGTACTACTTAAGTAAAATTTTCCATTACTTGTACTTGTACTTAAGTAAAAACTCTAGGGTGTACTTATTACTTGATACTTAAGTAAGATTACGAAATACTTATTACTTAAGATACTTTTAATGTACTTGTTTTTCAAATACTTTACCTTTGACAAGAAAATTATGTGTGTATGTGTGCTTAGGCAATGTACAAGAAAACATCACCTTTAGATTTAGAGCAAACTCAGATACAACTTTTGTGTGTGTGTGCTTTGGCAATGTACAAGAAAACATCACCTTTGGATTTAGAGCAAACTCAGATACAACTTTTGTGTGTGTGTGCTTTGGCAATGTACAAGAAAACATCACCTTTGGATTTAGAGCAAACTCAGATACAGCTTTTGTGTGTGTGTGCTTTGGCAATGTACAAGAAAATATCACCCTTTAGATTTCGAGTAAACTCAAATATAGCTCCATGCCCTATTTTTGGATATGAAATAAGGTATTTGTTTTTGATGAAAAAAAAAGATAGTATGATTAACACTTGGTTTAATTTTTGTTTAAAAGTTATATAACAAAGAAAATTGAAATTATTTCACAGTTCACTGGTCGACAGTTAGCTAAAATCCTTTGTTTTGTGCTAAATGTTGCATACTTTAGTCCATTTGGGCTTATATTTCTGATATTAGTGTTTAAGTTTTGTCATCTCGTCAACTGAACCAGATTTCTACCATTTCATCATCTTCAGGACCATATTATTGGTAAGACAACTGAAGCTATGAATCTTTGCCAATCTAAATGTTGTCTGCAATAAACAAGTCTAGGGAATTCTAGCTGGATCCAATGTAGTGGTATTTTGTCAAATTCGTTCCAGCAGACGAATCTGACTTCAGATTTGTCATTCCATTCATAAGTTATAGGCCCTACTAAATTAAAGGAAAACTCAACTTTCTTAAGACTTGACACCCTCTCTCCCTCACCCTATTTGAGATAGGGTTCGTGATACCGGAACTGGGTATGAGCCCTGATCTTAGGCATCTTTGGTCTAGTTTTCATTCGGATCCGTTACTCCATTTGCAAGTTATACTAAATTAAACAGAAAACTTAACTTTCAGGAATTAACACCCAATCCCCCTTGTTAAATTTGAGCTAGGGTCTTTATCTCAAAACTTGATATGTGTCATGGTCTTAGGCCTCTTTGGTTCAATTTTCATTCAGATCCATCACTCCAGTCGCAAGTTACTCTGAATTAAACAAAAACTGTTTTTAGCAGGTAAAGGCCTCACCCCCCTGTTTTATTTTAGCTAGGGTTTTCATCTTTCAACTTGATGTGTCTCATGATCCTTGGCCCAAAATCTGGCCATCAAAATCTCCATCCAAATCCAACCAGCGGTTCTCCCCCTATACATGATTACACAGACGGACGGACAGGCAGACAAGCGGACGGATTTCGCAACGTCTTAGGTAGCCATGTTGGCTCATTGGATCCAAAAAAGGAAAACAATAGCATATCATCATCCAGGGATCATCACCTATTTGGATAGTGGCAAATATCCATCAAGATAGGTTTTTGAGATCTGTTTGTCTGTCCGCCCGTCTGTGCAATCGAGTATAGCAGGAGAACCACCAGTCAGATTTGTATTAAAATTGAACTATTTGGATTAAAATTGAGCTTAATTAGGGCAATGGGGCTTTTAGTGTTAAAAAAATTGAGTTTTTCATTTAATTCACTGTAACTTGCAAATGGAGAGATGAATTTCGATGAAATTTTAATAAAGATGCCTAAGAGTATGATATGCATTGAGTTCTGGGATGGAGACCCAAGCTTAATTAAGGCGAGGGGGAGGGGGCTTTAAGTGCTTAAAAATATAAGTTTTTTGTTTGGCTCAGTTTAACTTGCGAATGAAGTAATTGGATCTCAATGAAAGTCAAGCCAAAGATGCCAAAACCATAAGACACGTAATGTTTGGAGATGAAGACCCTAGCTTAATTAAGGGGAGGGGGCTTTAAGAGCTAAAAAAAGGTTGAGTTTTTCATTTAATTGAGTGTAACTTGCGAGAGATTGATGTATCTCAGTGAACATTAAACCAAAGGTGCCTAAGACCGTGACAGGCATCAAGTTTTGAAATGAAAACCCTAGCTCAAATAGAACGAGCGGGAGTGGGTTTTAAGTGCTGAAAAAAGTCAAGCTTTTGGTTTAATTTAGAATAACTTGCGAATGGAGCAACGGATCCAAATGAAAGCTAGACCAAAGATGACTAGGATCAGGGCTCATATTGAGCTCTGATATCACAAACCTTATCTAAAATAGGGAGAGGGGGAGGGGGTTTCAAGCATTAAGAAAGTCGAGTTTTCCTTCAGTTTAGTAGGGCCTATATCTACTTCCACATTGGCTTGCCCAAAGCCTGGAAATAACCCTTTTCCAAAATAAGTCATATTGAAGCCAACCTTCAACCAAATATTCCATCCCCAGAGAAAAATTACTTTGTATGGCACTTGGTATTTACTAAGTGACATTTGGAAAAATTCGATCAGATCTCAATTAAATTTGATTCTTAGAAGGATATCATGTCTCAGAGCTCTTATTTTGAATTCCGATCGGATCAGGTGACATTGGAGGGGGAAACCTAAAATCTTGGAAAATGCTTAGAGTGGAGGGATTGGGAAGAAACTTAGTGGGAAAAATAAGCACAAGTCTTAGATGCGTGATTGACATAAACAGAACGAATTCTCTCCCCTTTGGGGAGTTGGGGGGAGGGTTAGTTCTGAAAAATTAGAAAAAATGAGGTATTTTTAACTTACGAAGGAGTAATCGGATATTGAATTTCGTCTGATGAAATTCCATATTCAGAAGGACCTCGTAATTTAGATCTCGTGTTTTAAATCCCGACCGGATCCAGTGTCATTGGGGGATTTGGGTGGGGGGGGGAATAAGTACAAGTCCTAGATACGTGATTGACATAACCGAAATGGATTCACTCTCTTTGAGGGAGTTGGAGGAGGTGTTAATTCGGAAAAATTACAAAAATTGAGGTGTTTTTAACTTAAGAGCGGGTGACCGCTCGTGAGGCAAATTTGAATTTGATATTAAGACGGAACTCATGTCTCAGATCTCTTATTTTAAACCCCAACCAGTTCTTGTGACATTGGGGGAGAGTTGGAGGAGGGAACCAGAAATCTTGGAAAACGCTTAGAGTGGAGAGATCGGGATGAAACTTGGTGGGTAGAATAAGCAAATGTCTTAGATACGTGATTGACGAAACTGGACTGGATTCACTCTCTTTGGGGTAGTTAGGGGGGTCTAGTGCTTTGGCGAGTTCGGTGCTTCTGGACGTGCTAGGACAATGAAAATTGGTAGGCGTGTGAGAGACCTGGACAAATTGACTTGATAAAGTTGATTTCCCCGATTCAACCATCTGGGGGGGGGGGCTGAATGGAGAGGAAAAATTAGAAAATGAGGTATTTTTAACTTGCGAGTGGGCGATCGGATCTGAATGAATTTTGATATTCAAAAGGACCATGCGTCTCAGAGCTCTTAGTTTAAATGCCGACCGGCATTAAGCCCATGATTTTTCTTTTAAATTAGTCTATTGATTCATATAATTTTGCTAGACCTCATACCATATAAGCTCTTGGCTCTTCCGACCTCGTCACAAGTGCCATATGAGCTCTTGGCTCTTGTTTTATTCCTTTTTTCTCAGAAGATTTTCGACTTAGTCTCATAGTTTTTGCCCCTTCATGGTGTGAAAATTACTGCGAGAAATAGACAGGTTGCAACTTCTGCCGTTTCGTCTTCTATTATATTTAAATATGTGCTTGCATCGTGCCTGCTTCCCCTTAAAAGTTCTGTTTCTTATGGTAATATTGGTTTGTCTTCTGTTGCATATGCAGACGACGTTCTTCTTGTTGCCTGGACTTGCCGTGGATTCCAATTTTACTATATTAACCAATGAACTATCTAAGATTGGACTGTCAGTTAATGCGTCTAAATGCGAGTTTATTTGTTTTAATAGCCCTTATGCGGTCGCTCCATCCGTTGCTGGGACTGCAATTCTGCCATGTTCTTCTTAAGTTAGTTGCCTTGGTCTGAGTTTCGGTCCAATACTTTCCACTACCTATTCATCCCTAGTGTATCAAGCCATGAAAAACCTACGCGTCGTTTACAGAAAAATATCCCCAAACAAAAGCCGTTACAACCGCAACGGTTTGTGTATGATTTATAACGCTTATTGCGCCCCTGTGCTTTTGTTTTTATCGGGCATGGCTCAACTGTTTCGTAAGACGAATCGCCATACTCTACGTGCAGCTTATTTAAGATATTGCAAATTCCTCCTCCGGCTTCGTAGATGGCACCAAAACAGAAAAACAATTGCTCGATTTGGTTTAATAGATATGCCTTCTTGGATTCGGTCTTCCAGTGATGATTTATGTAAAAAGACTATCTACTTTATTCACGTTTACGACCCTCTGCAGCCTTTTTTCCATATTAATACTGGTTAATTAGTCCACGTTGTCTTTTGTTAGTTCGAATTGTTTTTCTTGCTGTTTATCGTTTTTGTTTTTGTTTATTTACAATACTCCGTACTTTGTGTTTTTTTTATACTTTTACGGATAATAATGTTCTTCTTGGATTCGGTCTTCCAGTGATGATTTATGTAAAAAGACTATCTACTTTATTCACCTTTACGACCCTCTGCAGCCTTTTTTCCATATTAATACTGGTTAATTAGTCCATGTTGTCTTTTGTTAGTTCGAATTGTTTTTCTTGCTGTTTATCGTTTTTGTTTTTGTTTATTTATAATACTCCGTACTTTGTGTTTTTTTTATACTTTTACAGATAATAATGTTCATTCATTCATTCTGCAGTTTGACCAGCCGTATGGAATGCGTCTGAATCAGCGGGCTTGCTGCAGGCCTGCGATTTTATAATATACGTTTTTAGGGAGTTTTACGACCATCTGAATTGACTACACAGCATGCAGCTTGCTTGAGTGAAAACCAACCAAAGGATATGGATGCCATGCATTTTCATAGCGCGTCTGAAATTCAACTTGAAAACTTGAGGCAGTTTCCTTGTAAAGGTGCCGAAGGCTAGAAATGTCATCAAAGTGTGAATCAAGACTTCATTTTCATACTCTTCTGTTCTTTCAGCACGCTGAGAGCCAGCGACCTTCAGCTAGCTGCCAAAAGTGTGGATTTTTGCTGCTCCTTTTTATATTGGGCTTTGATTTCTCTTATTAAAAAAGTCTGCAACTGACTCACTTGGCTCCTTACTTTTAAATTTGAGTCTTTTTGTTGCTAAGGTTTTTACTTATTGAATCAGAGAATGAGCTACTTTATTACCTTTTATCTGTTTTAAAGCCAATCCAAAGTTTATTTCTCTATTTTCAATATTTTTCCACCATTCCGATAAGTTTCAGAATAACCATGTATCTTTTCAAACGTGCCAGATTTGACTGAACACTAATCGCCAGAAGTTCAACTCTATGTGCACTGTATTAATCTTGTCATGTGATCTGTCTGATCCAATCAGAAGTTTTTTGACTGCACTTAATTGTTTTGATAGTCTTTTTCTTTCAAGCCGTTGTGTTGAAAATAGGTTGAGATTATTTTTTGGACTTCGTTGGGTGTCTACCAGCCAAACAAGGGAAAACAAATATTTTCAATATTTTTTTTTATGATTCCCACAGGTTTCAGAATAACCGTGTATTTTTTCAAAAGTGCCAGATTTGACTGAACACTAATCACCAGAAGTTCAACTCTACGTGCACTGTATTAATCCCGTCATGTGATCTGTCTGATCCAATCAGGAGGTTTTTGACTGCACTTAATTGTTTTGAAAGTCTTTTACTTTCAAGCCGTTGTGTTGAAAATTGGTTCAGATTATCTTTTGGACTTCGTCGGGTGTGTACCAGCCAAACAATGGAAAACAATACTTTCAATATTTTTTCCATCATTCCCACATGTTTCAGAATAACCCTGTATTTTTTCCAACGTGCCAGATTTGACTAAACACTAATCGCCAGAAATTGAACTCTACGTGCACTGTGTTAATCCTGTCATGTGATATGTGTCATCCAATTAAGAGTTTTTGACTGCGCTTAATTGTTTTGATAGTCTTTTCCTTTCAAGCCGTTGTGTTGAAAATTGGTTAAGATTATTTTCTTGGACTTCATTGGGTGTGTACCAGCCGAACAAGGGAAACGGTTAAAAACGATAAAACGGAAATTCTGGTTCTTGATTAAGGCCGTGATTAAGTGAACTTGAAAACATCGAGCTTCAAAATTGAAGTAAGGTTAGCCTTCTGTCTTTTAATTCTCTAGAGATCGTTGGTTGTCAAAACTTCAATAGCACCAATTATCAAAGTCTTGTCAAAGGTTTTGATTGACAGCTTCCTTTGGTGAGATGTTTCAGCCGAGAAATAGTAATATATTTGGCTGGGTAAAAATTAAATTTAATTAGTTAAAGTAAAATAAAATTTTAAATTTTAAGATTTAAAAAATTTTTTAATTTTTTTAATTTTTTACTTAAAATTTAAGTAAAAATAAATTTTATTAGTTAAAGATATACGCAACTTACAAATTAGCTTACGTAAAGAAACTTCTGTATTCTCATATTTTTATTGCATATATGAGGGGGGTTCACTCCCTCGTCAGTACCTCACTCTTCACGCTAAAGCTTAAATTTTGTCCCAATTTCTTAAGAATGACCCCTGAATAACAAAAGCCGTAGAATAAATAGTTGAAATTTCTAAAAATACTTTAACGTAAAGAGCGAGGTATTAGGAGGTGAGCCCCTCATATGCGTAATAATTTCTGTTCCTTTTAACAGAAATTATTATGGAATATTTACAGGAATTAATATTTACAAGAAAATAATAACAGGGATATTCTGTTCCTTTCAGTTGAAAAACTTTGCCATATTTATTTTTTCATTGTTTTTTTTTAAATAATGCTAGAAAATCCTGCGCTCCCTTCATGGAAATTTTCTTCCCCCATGACAAATTCCTCCGTGAAAAGTTTCCCCAACATATCCCCCTCTTCTCAACCCCTGCCCCCAACCAAATGAAAACGCCCCAGAAAGCGTCTGTACACTTCCCAATAACCATTACTATATGTAAGCACTGGTCAGTGTTAGTAACTTGTAGCCCCTCCCACGGAGACTGTGGGGGAGTAGGTCATCCCTAACGGCATAGTTGTAAAGATTGTCAACTACGCTGAATAAAATGGCTATCTCAGAATTTTGATCCGGTGACTTTGGGAAAATAATTAGCGTGCGACGGGGGCCTAGGCGCCCTTCGATTTTTTTGGTCACTTAAAAAGGGCACTAGAACTTTTCATTTTCGTTAGAATGAACCCTATCGCAACATTCTAGGACCACTGGGTCGATACGATCAACCCTGGGAAAAAAACAACAACAAAAAAACAAACAAATAAACACGCATCCGTGATCTGCCTTCTGACAAAAAATACAAAATTCCACATTTTTAAACAGTTCGTGGTAACGAACTGTAGTAAGGAGCGACTAGACTCAATAGTAACCAAAACTCTAAAAAAAATGGAATTTTGATACCAATAGTTATATCAAAAGAATGGCATTTTAATGCTGATTTTAAATATATAAGTTTCATCAAGAATAGTCTTACCCATCAAAAATAACGAGCCTGAAAATATTTGCCTCATGTTAGAAAATAGGGGGAAACACCCCCTAAAAGTCATACGACCTTAAGGAAAATCACACCATCAGATTCAGCATATCAGAGAACCTTGTTGTATAAGTTTCAAGCCCCAATCTATAAAAATGTGGAATTTCACATTTTGTGCCAGAAGACAAATCACGGATCCGTGTTTATTTGTTGTAGTTTTTTCAGGGGTGATGGGAAATTGGAGGGCACCTAGGCTGCCTCCCACGGTCATTTTTCCCCAAAGCTACTAGATCAAAATTCTGAGATAGCCATTTTATTCATCATAGTCGAAAAACCCAATAACTATGTCTTTGGGGACGACTTGCTCCCCCACAGTCCCCGTGGGAGGGGCTGCAAGTTACAATCTTTGACCTGTGTGTACATATAGTAATGGTTACTAAGAAGTGTACAGACGTTTTCAGGGGGATTTTTTTGGTTTGGGGGGATATTTGAGGGGAGAGGGTTACCGTGGAGGATTTTTCCATGAGGAACTTCTCATGGGGGAAGAGACTTTCAATGGAGGGGGTGCAGGATTTTCTAGCATTATTTAAAAAAAAAATGAAAAAATAAACATGAAAAGTTTTTTTTTTCTACTGAAAGTGAGAAGCAGCATTAAAACTTAAAACGAACAGAAATTATTACGCATATGAGGGGTCTATCTCCTCGTAATACCTCGCTCTTTACGCTAAAGCATTTTTAGTGATTTTAACTATTTATTCTACGGCCTTTGTGATTCAGGGGTCATTCTTAAGGAATTGGGACAAAATTTAAGCTTTAGTTTCAAGAGCGAGGTATCAACGAGGGGTGAGCCCCCTCATATACGCAATAAAAATATACGAATATTGAAGTTCGCTACGTAATTTAATTCGTAAGTTACGTATATTTTTTACTTACGAAGACGTTCGTAAAAATAATAAGTAAATGATACCTTTTTAAGTAATCAAAAATAGGAGGGCAACTAGGCCTCCTCCCTCGCTCCTTTTTTCTCAAAATCTTCCGATGAAAACTGTGAAAAAGCCATTTAGCCTCAAAAAATTAATATGCAAATTTCGTTTTAATTATTTATATGTGGAGAGCCAAGATCAAACCATGCATTAATTCAAAGACGTCCAGAAATTAAACAAAAAACAAGTTTTTTTAAATGAAAGTAAGGAGCGACATTAAAACTTAAAACGAACAGAAATTACTCCGTATATGAAAGGGGCTTTTCTTCCTCAACGCCCCGCTCTTTACGCTAAAGCTTGACTCTTTCTCTTAACTCTACATTTTAAAACAGTAAAAAACTTTAGCGTCAAAAGCGGGGCGTTGAAGAGAAAAAGCCCCTTTCACATACGGAGTAATTTCTGATCGTTTTAAGTTTTAATGTCGCTCCTTACTTTCACTTAAAAAAACTTGTTTTTTTTTTTTTAATTCTAGATAGGAGCTTGAAACTACAGTAGGATTCTCTGATACGCTGAATCTGGTGGTGTAAATTTCGTTAAGGTTCTATGATTTTTACGGGTTGCTTCCTCCTCACCTGTGCTTCTTAACTTAAGTCTCTAGATCGTGCACGAAAAATGCAGGATCAAAAATCCATCGGCAATCCTTCAATTCGTTGCAATCCAAGTTTCTACCACCAGTCACGATCCGGTAGGGCAACGGGGAAGAAGCTACGGGGTTCTGCTCCGCCTCAAGGTTTGTCGCTTGACCTAAATCTCTTGACTTGTCTAGTTCTTCAGCGTACCGCATTATTAGGTATTTTGGATATTTACATCTACCAAGCTCCAAATACTTTTTACAGAGGCGCTGTCTATGTGTGGTAACACTTTTAAGATGTATACCTCGCTTTGATTTAATTTTCCCCATGATTTCGGCTTTGTGTGCACAACTTTACTGAAGGCTCCTGACTATTTCTCATTTCTAGGCTTCTTCATTGCATTGAAATAATTTATGAAAATTTCACACTCTATTAACAAGCAGCTGATTATACCAGCTTGTCATTTTGGTCTCTTGGGGGTATTATCGGCGATCAGAAAAGATTCTTTCTAGCAACCGACTTGTAAAAATTTCAGGTAGCTGAAAATATTCTAGGGGACTGTTAGAAAACAGGAAAATAAATCGAAAAATGGTTTCAATCATCTTACAGGTTATTGTCTTCTGCTCATGATAGTACCGATTTTGTTCTAAAAGCAATATCCTTTATCGAGTACACTTGCAAAAAAGACCTAGACATTTTCTAAGATTTCTAAGCAATTAGAGAAAACAGAGCAAAATCCTTTCAAACATTTTGTAGCATCTTCAAGAAGCTATGGCCTGATATTAAAAGCGGCATCTTCCGCCAATGAATACTTGAGTACTTTTTAAAAGTAAATTTTCAATTTAACATGGGATTTTCGAGTTCCATCAGTTCACTTAATCACGGCCTTAAGATTTCCAAGAGAGGAATGACAGAGGACATTTTATAGGCAAGAGAAGGGACTAAGAAGCCTTCAGAATGGCTTTAAAAAAAGGTAGTATGGGTATATATATATATATATATATATATATATGTATATATATATATATATATATATATATATATATATATATATATATATATATATATATATAGAATAAATACTTGAAGTAGTACTTGAAGTAATACTTAAGTACAATTTTGGCAAGTACTTGATACTTGATACTTAAGTAAGAATTTGGAAAGTACTTATTACTTGATATTTAAGTAAAAAAACGATGAGTACTTAATACTTGATACTTAAGTAAAAATTTGGAGTACTTATTGCAGCACTGAAACGGAGGATGTTGAAACCAGGTGGAACAGGATGAAAAGTTCAAACATCATCTAATGTATCAGGGAAGAAAGAGAAAACCTTGGTCCAACAGAAAAATTGCACAAGTATGAGGATTCTTCTTCGCATTTGTTAGGTTTAGCATATGACTTTATTCACTTCTCCATTGACATAATTTGCCTCATTGGAATTAGCAAAATTTTGTTGCAGCGTTAAAACAGAGCCTTCAACTAAGATGGGGTAGAGGAATGTTCATCGATGTGTGGTCCTCAGATAGCCTGACGCCATGACGATTTAGGAATAACATCAAATTATGAAGAGATTTAGTTTCAAAAAAAATATAAAAACGATATCTAAACTGTCTAAAACTGAACAAGTACAGAAAGTAATGGCAGACAACTATCTAAACTTACTAGCATTGTTGAAAATACGATGGACTACATCCGTAATAACTAAGATTGTATCTGTCATAGACCATATCGTCAAATACAGCGGAAAATAATATATACAAGCAGCCGATACCAACGCTGACTAGTAAACCACCCCAAAATGGACACCACTATCCCCAAGAATAACAACTTCAAGGTTTCGGGGAAAACACACTAGATCATCAGTCATTGTGTGCTACCCCCTACAAATGAAGCTACTGATGAAGAATCAGACAGGTTCTACAGATGAAATAACCTGTAACCAAAGATATACAGTCATGATGTTATGTGCTTCCTTTTTGACTTATGCAAAAGTAAGGTACGACGGATCCTTCGGCCCATAGTTTTCAGTCAACATAATCTGGTACAAAAAAAAGAAAACGTCAAGTTTCTATTGACTCTACCCTTCTAATTGGTATGTTATTATTTCCACACCAAGATCTACACAAGTACTCGCGGAAGTCATCAGATAGGGTGAACAAATATCACACTTACCATTGTCTCAAAAGAAAAGGAAATAGCAATCGAGGATGTAAGAAGCGTGGCCCCGACGGACCTGACGGATCATACTTTAGGACAGTGACATAATGTCTGAAGTTTAAAAAGATATTTAACGAAAGGACAGTCCTCAACCGTATTTTTGACCCGGAGAAACTTCAAGTCAGGACAGTAAAGTAAGATAACAGAACTATGCAACAGAAATAGACTCTCATCTATAACAAAGGAAACTGAAGGCTAAATCCTATTGGAAGCACAGCTCGTAGTCTAAATCCTTTATAGACTACAGCTCGTAGTCTATAAAGTATGGGCAAATCGTGACTAAAAAATAGATGAACAGACCCTTCTTCTCTGACATTGCATATGCCCCGTCTTTCCCCTAAATATTAGGATGGATACACCTTCTGGTAGTATGATTAGAGAAGCACAAAAGGGATTGAAAAATGAAAAATCACCCAGACTCGATAGCATTTCGGCTCAAACGATTACAGCATCAACAATCTAAGACATCCTTCCTATAGTTACTCTTTACCCGGGTATGGACAAAAGGTAAAGTACCACCGGACAGTAAAAAAAGCACACTCACTAGGATAAACGAAAAATGAGACGATATCGTGCCAAGTAACTAGTGGGGATATAAGCCTGTACAGCGTAGTTGCCGGCCAAGCGACTAATGTACAGATAAAATATTCTTACTTAGACTTCTAACTGAATAAATTAGAAAGCAGTGTTCAAAGATTTATATGCTTACTGTGGACTTCGAGAAGGCCCTCGATTCCGTAGACCATGGAAGTCTATTGAGTGTCCACATCAACTAGGGTAACCGATGTTGCGTCAAAACCTCAAAAGGCCAAACCCACTTCTTTCGAATTCGGTCAGCAGTAAGTTTTGTAATAATGATTGATTATATCCCATGTAGCCATGGAGGGAGGAGGTAAGCTAAAGGTCAGCTCCCATGACTTACCATTGATAAGTTTTTGGGGGAGGGAGACCGGGCCATCAAGGACAAGGGGTCAGTTCCCATGAGTTTTGGACTAAAATGTCTTTAATAGGTTGTTTTTTGGAGGGGGTTCGCACCATGGAGGATCAGCGGTGAGGTCCCATAGTTTTTGGTGTAAAATATTGCTAAAAAAAATTGTTTCTTTTTGAGAAGGGGGGGGGGGTAGGGCCATCCCTTCGAGCCTGCATAACTGCTTTGACTACTCTCCAAGTGGTCGTGTGGAATAATGAAAGAGTCCCAAAAGATTGGACAAGCGGTATACTGGTTAAACCCTTCAAGAACGGCGATACGCTAATCTGAGACAACTGGAGGCGCATCAACTTAGCGTCAATGTCTAGTAAAATACAGCCTCTACGAACAGCCCAAGACTCACCTCAGGGAAGAGCAATACGGCTTTCAATCTGATAGGTCTTTCTAATATCTTATTTTCAATCTTAGACTAATAGTAAAAAAAAAAAAATATGCATGCATACTTCAGTGATTCTCAAAAGGCATTCAATTCTGTTAATGGAAATATTTTACGGAAGATTTCGAATTTTACGGAGTACCTGATAAATTAGTCAAAATGACAATCTTATTCTATGACGATAGTGAATGTTGTGCGTCCACAGAAAACGAGGATACGACTTTCTTCAAGATAATGTATGGTGTTAAGCAGGGATATGTCCTATCCTATCTTCATTCCTGTTGGCTATTGCTACGGACTGCATTCTAAGGGGGTCTTCAGATTCGGAAATAAAGATTCTCGTCCTACAGGTCTCTGACCTGGGCTTAGCTGATTACGTTGTTCTTCTCGAAGAAGCGAAACTACAATTTCATCTGCTACTCCAGGCTTTACATGAAAAGGCTGAAAAAGTGGGGCTTACAGTGAATGTCAGTAGGACAAAGAGCATGGCTACGTCTGACTATCCGCTGACATAGAAATGCAAATACAAACCAATTGAATAGGTTAACGAATTTAAGTGCCTCAAGAGTTGGATTGATTATAAGGGTAAAACAACCAACGAAATCAAAAGGAAAATTGGACAAGCTATATCGGCTTTTAATAAGTTGAACCCAATTTGCAGCAGTAAGAAATACTCTATGTGCTATGAGCTCCACCTCATGAATAGCAATGCGATGTGCATTCTCCTTGATGCCAGTGAGTGCTGGAAACTAAATGTCCAACTGGAAAGACGACTCCTAGCCTCTTAAAACATTTGCCTTAGAAGAGTTCAAACAGCATGTCAGGAAAAGGCTACGAACATAGGAGTTTGCCAACAATCGCAAATAATGTTTGATGTGGAACTCTAACGTTCGTGAAGACCCCTTCATCTCCGCAATACGCAGTTAATTATAATGCATCTATAGGTTTCTTTGAGGAAATGTATTGATGTTAAATTATTTTCATCACATCTTGGAATTCGTGGAACAACTGAATGAAATCTAAATCATATAAATATTTTATTTTTATTGCTACTTACTTTTATGTTCAATGAACGGTGACGAAGATTTGGGAAAAATGAAAATGTTTATTCAATTTGCTTATAATTACTGCCCACTCCACCCTCTACTTTATTTTAATAAGAGTAAATTCCAAAAACTACAAAACGATTATAGACGTTATATAATTTCTTTAAAATTATGCGCCCCTGGAAATTTCTCCAACTGGGGCAAGTGCCCCCTCCAAAAAAGGGCCACTGACCTGACATCACTTCCAGCAACAGCTAAATAGGTACCACTTTGGTCGAAGCACAGATCTTTGACTTCATAGCTGCCTTCCAATTGAATGGTTTTGAAATTCTTCAACTTTCTCAAATCCCATATTTTGACACTGGCGTCATCTGCAGCAGTTGCAAGGTAATAACCGTTCTCAGAGAAGGAAATGGCCGATACTTGTCCCATATGACCTAAAAAATGTAACATGAAAACGATAACAAGAAACATTCATACAACAAAAGATTGATTCATATTAAAAGTAAAGGAGATTAGAATCTTGAAACATTAATGATGATGATCAAAGTGGGCTTTGACTATTATAATTACAATGCTAAAATAGGTCACTAATGAAGAATAATATGTATCCTAAATAAACCGCATATGAAAGTTTCATTTTGGGCCTTATAATTCACTTTAAGAGTTTGCTAGGTATCTGTACATTGTTGTTGTAAAAAAAAACAAAAAAAACTACCAAGCAAACTCATAAAGTTAGTTGTTTTGTTTTTCCCAATAAGGAAGCCCTAAGTCAAAAAAAAAAAAAAAAAAAAGCCTACTTTCCAAAATTACAGATCTGATTCACACAACCTTAGAATTGAAATATGTATGTAGAAAAATTGGTGTTAGGTTTGTTGTGACGTAATTAGTCCCGCAAGGCAAAAGCAAACTATGGGAGGGGGACACAGTATTTAATGCAGAGTAAATGCACGTTGAAGCCACAAAAATGTAATAGGCCTCTCTGACCTTCAGGTGATTTCAAACATAAAAAAGACCTCAAATTTCTTGTTTTTTTCATATCGATTTCTTTTCAGAATTTTTTTTCAGAAATGTAAAATTATATATTTAAAAATTTTCTTTAAAAAAAATGTGCAAAAGTGATTCCACTGTTTGAAGGAGGGGACAACTAGGCCTACTGATTATAGGCCTATTTCATAGTTATAAGTTATTGCGAAGATAATTGAAAAGCTTATTGATCGTGGGACTGTGAATTTTTCTGAAAACAGAGGATTCTTTTTTACATTAAACTGTTATAAGAAAGGGTGTTTTGCCATTGCAGGCTATTTTACTGCTTACTTCTTTTATTAATGATGCTTTGGACATGGGAATAAAATAGCTGCTGAAAATTTCTTACAAATATTTTACTCAAAAATCACTATTATTAAATCAAAATATTGTTGTTACTTAAAGTTCTTTCCCTTACAATAGTTGTATTTTGGCAATGTCCACAATTGTCTCTAATAAATATTAAGATTTGCCATTGCTCTACGAAAAGGTTCACATCAGCTACTAGTAAATTAGAAAAAAAAAAATCCCAAAAGTACTAAGTTATTAATTGATTTTACTTATTAAATTGATTTTACTTAAAAATAGTTGATTTTTAATATTAAATAATTGATTTAAAAACTTAAAAATAGTTGATAAGCTGAATTTACTTAAAAATCGGTTGTTAAACTACGCTGTCTTCAGGAATGAGGTGTCATTGCCTCGAAACTGACTGATGTACCTTTCTTTCTCTTTTAGCCGTCCATCTAAAGTACCTAACTTAGAAAATATATTAATAACTTCGTAGTACCAGCTGAGTTTGATAAGACTATTGTAAGTTTTGGGCTCGTTTATGGGCTATACCCTTTTTCAGGTCTGAAGGGATTAAGAGTCTAAGTCTTAATTTGCACATTGAAACAAAGAATTCAGATTGCGGTCTACATATTATAAATATGCGAAGGACCACTTACAGCTTCCACCATGGACAAGTAACCGTATTGTGACAAGTCGGTATGGGATTATTCGTATTCGTTTATTTAAACAACTATCGTAGCACTCAAAAATGAACGCTAAATTATGCTATTTTTACAATCGCAAAATTACAATTAACACTTGTTAAATGCTCTTACAAAATATGGTACAAAGGAGTTTGCGAATCTGTTCGTACGGCACTTGACTGGTTCTAGTTTGTTGTAATGCCTAGTATATCTGCTGATTGATGCGGATGGTGGAAGTATGGATCGGTGTTTCTCGTTTGTTAATAGTGATTTCCCAAATTTCATTATCAGCTCATGTCTTCGGTCGAATAAGGTGGGCAAATTCAAGAGCTCAAGGGCACTTTCGTAGCTGCTGAACCAGGGTCCAGGTTCGACCCGAATGAAGCGATCATTGCCCAGATTGCCAGATATAACTCTAATATTGTTACTCATCCTTGGGCAATTATTTCGAGGCAATAGGTTTTGTTTTTTGTAGTTAGATATCCATTTTTTCTTTGTTTTTCTTGTGTTTGTGTATTCTTCTGTTCGTGTTTCTGTTTGTTTTTTTTTTGCTTTTTTATCTTATACTCCATCTTTTTCTTTTGATGGGAAATAAATATATACATACATACATTAAAAGTCTGAAACTTGAAAGTAACGATTGGCTTTTAAACCGTGATCATCTTTGTTAATGAAGGGCTTCCAATTGTTCCTTCTTGATGTGCCTGTTGATAGTCCTAGGTGGATCTTGACATTCATTTTAGGCTAAGAAAAACATCTTATCAACATTTCCTCTCTTCCCAACATATTCAAGGGCGAGAAAAATTGTCTCCGTTCTGTTATGCAGCGATTACTTATAAAAATGGATCATAAGACATAATTACTCAATTAACATAGCAAAGAGCAGCAGCAGCAATATTCTTTTCGATCACATTCATCAAATTATTCTTCATGAATAAAAGGACTTCAAGGATTCAGAAACCTTCCGTATGACGAAGCTCTAAGAAGGCTCACTCTCTATAAACTTGAGATAAGAAGAACGATCTTAGACTTAAAAACCCTCTTCAAGATAGTTCATGAGAATTTTGGGAATGTAAAAGACAAGCTTGTTCAAATAACTCCCCAAAGCAACACATGATCGCACAGTCTGCAATTGGGGCCTGTGAAGATGAAGATTGCAAGATCTAATTCTTACCATCATTCACTGGAACAAACTACCATTCCCAGTCGAAAAGATGAAATTACATGGAAACCTTCTCCAATGACCTAAACATAAAGATACCATATCTCGAGACTTTAAATATCGTCAACGTAGGACGACTTTAAATGGCAATCGTGTCGCAGTCGATCCGCTCTTCGCCCTGCCATAACATTTTTCTTTTAATAACGTGTCAGTTATATGGAAATTTTGTATTGAGAGGCGTGAGGAATAAAATTATTTATTCACAAACCACTTTCCTGACCATTGCTAAATTACATTTTACGTTAATAAATACAATCAGTCACTATAATAAATAGGTAAAAAAAGATTACAATAAATACACAATTTAATAAAGGTGGCACTATACAAGTGTCTGAAATTTAGGATAGACATTCTTTTATACAGCAGGTATTTTGCATTTCCTTCTTTCATCTTTGGGACTGGCCCTGCAACAACCCTTGTGTAAGGTTAAAATCTGGGGGGAGGATGTCAAAGTGTTTATGGGTATCTAGAAATTTTTTTTCCAAAATAAATACTCAGGTTCAGTCTTCTTTGCTCCAGCGAAACTAAATCAAATTTAATACAAATTCAGAATACGGAGTTTTCGGGCCACGGAAAACAATAGCATGAGTACGTTTCTCAGTTTTCTCTATATGGTCAGATTGTTCCATAGTTAAACCAAAGTTTCATACTGGGGCAACATACTCTAAAAGCGGTTTAATTAGCAAAGGTTTGCTACCACAACACTTTTGTTGGCGAAATCAACCAAGTGTTGCTATAACACTTCACGCTACCAAGGCAACTTAAATCTAGTTTCCTCGCATACATAATTTTTAGCTTTTAAAGATTTTAAAAAACGGTTTTAAAGCTTTTCGGTCAACAGACTAACCAACTGAAATATTTGATTTTTTAAGCTTATGCATGGGGAGGTCCTGACATGATCACCATTATGTTTTATAAGAATAAAGATTAACAAAAAATTAAATAATAATAATAATAACCATTACATAAACGCATGAACTGATTATTTTCCATGAACATATTTTCCCTTTTGTATGTTTTGAAACCGGGGTCATTTCCAAATGTATTGAATTCCAAGTTTACATGATTTTCCATTTCTCTGTTGTTTTTTTTTTTTTTTTTTTTTTTTTTTTTTGTATAGGCTCCAAGCTTCACTTCCATGACGAATTATTTAATGATTTTTTTTAATTAACTTTAAAAATATTCACAGGCAACTAATTAAAAATTAAAATGAAACCAGAATCTTTTTTTTTTTTATAAAAAAAAAACTTTTAGCCCTTTATAATTGAATTCCTTACCAGTGAAATTAGCAACGTTGGTCTGTTCTTTCAAATCCCAAATCTTTATTTGTGCGTCAGCAGTACCAGTTGCAAAAATCAGGCCATCAGGATGAAACTGTGCCACAGTAAGGGCCACACCGCCACCATCAGATACCTAAATATAAAAAATCAAACCAATTACTAAATTGGGACATTCGAGCAATTTGAAAAGTGATGATGTGAAATTTATAAACAAAACATTAAATTCACATGAATTAAAACTAGTTTGAAATACTTACCCTTTGTTAGGCTAATGGAGCTAACAAAATGAAAACTAAAGTACTGTAGAACATATATCATTGTCCACCAAAAAGGAGAAACAGAAGAACATATTTAAATAGAAAGTATATACCTCTCTTCCTGGCAGCAATATAGAAAGTCCACCTTTCTTCCACCGCAAAAATAACTCAAAACCGTCAAACTTGGAGAACACTTTCTAATTTTTGGCGAAAAATCCAACTATCTGGTTGGCCACTATGCTATTTTGATTGTTGATACAAACATTGCGCCAACACAGACATAATTTTTACACCAAAGGTAGAATTAAGTCAGGGTTCTTTTATTTCAGCCAGAACCCAAGTGGACTCTCTGCTTCTGACTCTTGAAGACATATAGTTGGATGTAATTTTCCTAGAGTCTGTAACTATGTCAAGAGTTCGGCTGTAAGATTTAAATCCTATTTAAATTTACCAGACGAATGCCCTGACGAGGATAGGCCGAGTAAAAAAGGTTGTGAGAAAGTTTGGGGTCTCCCCTCTGTCATAAGCTCCTTCCTTGGTCACTATTTCCGGAAGAAAAACTCTGCCTGCATGGCCTCATAGTGCCAAAATGATGGACCTTTCACGAGTTTTCCTAACCAGAACCTTAACTGCAAACGGCACTATTGCACTACATTGCACTCTGATTAATGGGTAATTCTAATGGGATTGGTTTGTTTTGGAGGGCTTTTTTGCCAGATTAATCTTTTCCTAGCTAAGCTATCTATTTTGGGCTGCCTCTCCATTGTCGTAAAATACTTGCAGGAACAAATAAAAAACGAGTCTGAGGTAACAGGCTTGAGATTGCTTATGCACAGCCTAAACTCTTGTTGATAGAATAGCATCGTCAAGTGATCCTGGATCTTGGAGACCCCCTACGGTCTGGTTCTAAGCAGGCTTAAACAGTAAGTTTAGAATCAAGGAGAAGTATTAGTCCCTGACCTGCACTGATGGTAATCATTTCTTTTCCTTAAGTCACAAAAATTCAATGATTTAAAGGATAGAAAATTGCGACTAGGACGTTACAACGTTAAAAAATAACTGCCCTATCAACATTTTGACTAACGAAATCAGATATTCTGAACTGGACATGAAACATAGAAACATGAACGAACAGAAATTAGCTGATATAGATTCTATTTATTTAGGTAGGAAAGATGCGGCGCATAGGCAGAGAATATGGCCCATGACGAACATGGAGCCTTCCAAGTTTGGCTAAGGTTGGAAAAGTGTTAACAATAGAATTCTAGTTGCTCATTTCACGACCCAAAGGATAAAGTATCAGGCATAGTGGAATATACCCGGGTAGACCCAATAGACAGATATAGTGGAACCTTAGATGGACTTTACTTCATTTACGGGAACAAATAGACAGAATTCCAAGTACGAATATGGCATTTGTATTAGGAAGGTGATTTGGGTTTGGAAAGGAATATAAAAACAGTTACGGACAGCTACTTTTAGAGGGCTTAACAATCTAGTGACAACCAACAGAGTATTTTGTCACATAATGTCCCATAACTTAACATAGTACCCCCAAGACGGTAACATGGCCAACCTTATTGAAAGTGTAATTGTAAATCAAACACTGGCAGGATCCATACCCCAAGACCAGAACACAATTTGCACTTCGCTGGAAAAAAATACAAATGAATATGCATTATCAGTTTAATATACATATACTGATATTTATTCATCAAAATGTTGATAATATGTATTAATTTATTAAATTTATAAAAGTAAAAACATTTAAATTTTTTTTTCAGTTAAGCGCAAATTATGTTCTGGCCTTGGGAAGACATATTAATTTATTTTTTTGGCTAAATGGCTTCCACAGTTTTAATCGGACGATTTTGGGAAAAAATAAGCGGGGAGTAGGCCTAGTTACCCTCCAAGTTTTTGGTTATTTAAAAAGGCAACTGGAACTTATAATTTTTTACGAACGTTTTTATTAGTAAAAATATACATAACTTACGAATTAACTTACGTAACGAACTTCTATATTCGTATGTTTTTATTACGTATATGAGGGGGTTCATCCCCTCGTCAATACCTCGCTCTTTACACTAAAGCTTAAATTTTGTCCCAATTCCTTAAGAATGACCGCTGAATCACAAAGGCTATAGAAAAAACAGTTGAAATTAATAATATTACTTTAGCGTTAGCGTATTAGGAGGAGGTGAGCTCCTCATATGCACAATAATTTCTATTCCTTTCAAGTTTTAACGCTGCTCCTTACTTTCAATTGAAAAAATTGATATTCAATTTTTCATTGTTCTTTAAAAAAAAAGCTAAAAAATCCTGCGCCCTCTTCATGGAAATTTTTTTCCCCTTGTCAAATTCTTCCATGGAAAATTCCCCCGCGTAACCCCGTCCCCTCAACCCCTCCCCCCAACCAAAAAAAAACCCTGAAAGCGTATGTAAACTTCCCAATCACCATTACTATATGGAAACACTGGTCAAAGTTTGTAACTTGCAGCCCCTCTCACAGGGACTATGGGGGAGTAAATCGTCCCCAAAGAAATAGTTATTAGGTTTTTCGACAATGCTGAATAAAATGGCTATCTCGGAATTTTGATTCGGTGACTCTGGGAAAAGGATGAGTGTGGTGCGGGAGTGTTTGTTTTAAAATATCCCCATTTATACAGCGATTGTGGCAGAGGAAAGTGCCAATAGAAACAATTATTGCAGTTTTTTTCTAAAGTTACAGTCAAGTGCGGGAGTGTTTGTTTTAAAATATCCCCATTTATACAGCGATTGTGGCAGAGGAAAGTGCCAATAGAAACAATTATTGCAGTTTTTTTCTAAAGTTACAGTCAAGTGCGGGAGTGTTTGTTTTAAAATATCCCCATTTATACAGCGATTGTGGCAGAGGAAAGTGCCAATAGAAACAATTATTGCAGTTTTTTTCTAAAGTTACAGTCAAGTGCGGGAGTGTTTGTTTTAAAATATCCCCATTTATACAGCGATTGCGGCAGAGGAAAGTGCCAATAGAAACAATTATTGCAGTTTTTTTCTAAAGTTACAGTCAAGTGCGGGAGTGTTTGTTTTAAAATATCCCCATTTATACAGCGATTGCGGCAGAGGAAAGTGCCAATAGAAACAATTATTGCAGTTTTTTTCTGAAGTTACAGTCAAGTGCGGGAGTGTTTGTTTTAAAATATCCCCATTTATACAGCGATTGTGGCAGAGGAAAGTGCCAATAGAAACAATTATTGCAGTTTTTTTCTAAAGTTACAGTCAAGTGCGGGAGTGTTTGTTTTAAAATATCCCCATTTATACAGCGATTGTGGTAGAGGAAAGTGCCAATAGAAACAATTATTGCAGTTTTTTTCTAAAGTTACAGTCAAGTGCGGGAGTGTTTGTTTTAAAATATCCCCATTTATACAGCGATTGTGGCAGAGGAAAGTGCCAATAGAAACAATTATTGCAGTTTTTTTCTAAAGTTACAGTCAAGTGCGGGAGTGTTTGTTTTAAAATATCCCCATTTATACAGCGATTGTGGTAGAGGAAAGTGCCAATAGAAACAATTATTGCAGTTTTTTTCTAAAGTTACAGTCAAGTGCGGGAGTGTTTGTTTTAAAATGTGAGTTCTTGTTTCTTTTATTTTTGATTGTTTATATTTTTAGTTTGGTTTAGTTGTCGTGGTATTTTTATAATGTCTTAAAAATAGTCTTAAATTGTTGTAATTTTCTCCTTTTTTGTTTTTTTCCCCCGTTGAGAAAGGCTCCCGGAGGTGGGGCCGAAATATTCGGAGTATTTTTATTTTTTGGTAGTTAAAGTGTAGTTTTTATTTATTTTGTTGTCACTGCTTTATTATAAAAAAAAATTAAACCCATTTTTTCTTCAATTATTTGTTTCGTTGATTTGATTTAATTCAGCATCCGTCTAAATATTCCTTGAAAGCTTCACTTTAATACTCTTATCTTGTATAGTAGCAATAGTTGTAGTAACAGTAGTAGTATTAGTAGCAGTATGCACACAGCACCTTTTTTTCAACATCTCCTTCAACACACGATACAGTTTTTAACTTAATATCATAAAACGATCCTGAAGCATTGCTGTTAAGTCCTCTTGATAACCTATATGAGCATAATGTGTTTCGATTTATTTTAATACAATTACAATGTTGCCCAAATATTTCGCCTTAAATATCCTTAGATTTATTAGTAGTATTAGCAGTAGCAGCAGTAGTTATAGCAGTAGCAGTAGGAGTAGAGTTAATAGGAGTGGTCTTAGCTTTAGCAGCAGCAGCAGTAGTAGCAATAATAATAACAGTAGCAGTAGTTCCAGGAGTAGAAGCAGTAGTATTATGATGCAAATATTGTCTTTGGTTAGTTCAACTTCCCCAGCAACAAGCGTTATAAGTTTTAATTTCACACACGGAACTGTTCCTAAGATATTCTTGATATTCCGTTTTGAAAACCTGCGTACGGATGGCAGGTTGTCATCCGTACAACCGAAATTTTCAGAAATATTCTCTGAGAATTTCACCTTCATACCGTTAGGCATAGTTGTAATAGTAGTCAAAGTAGCAGTAGTTAACTACTCAACTTAATACAATTAGTCCTTGCTAAGGTATTGTTGATTTGCTCTTCTTTAACCTGTATAGTCGTATACTTTTTGAAATTTTCATCTTAATGCCCTTAACCTTTCAAGTAGTTGCGATAGAAGTAGTAATTGGAGCAAAAGTAATAGTAGTAGCAGAACTAGTAAATGTTGCAGTAGCAGTAGTATTAGTGGTAGTGCAAAAATTGCCTTTTGGTCAATTGGTCATCCCTTTTAAGTATTCTCTGAGAGTTCCAACTTAATACACAAATCAATTCTAAAGATACACTATTTTAACAATCTAAATGCACATAGTCTCTTTTGTTAGTTCGAATTTGCCATCAATATTCTCTCAAATTTTACCTTCATAGACTTAGCCTTAAAAGTACTATTATCACAGTAGTTTCGGTGGTAGTAAAAGTAGCTACAATGTTAATGTTGTATTAGCAGTAGTAGCAGCAATATTCGAAAAAGGTCGAGAAAATGGGACTTGCAGTAAATATCAGTAAAACAAAGAGTATGGCCACATCTGACTCCCCACTCATATTAAAATGCAAAAATAAAACTATTGAGCAGGTCAAGGAATTTAAATATCTCGGGAGTTGGATCGAATACGATGGTGAAATAGCCAACGAAATCAAGAGGAAAATTGGACAAGCGACATCGGCTTTTAGCAAGTTGAAACCAGTCTGGCGCAGTAGTAAATACTCTATGCGCTTGAAGCTCCGCCTCCTGAATAGCAATGTGATGTCCATCCTCCTCTATGCTAGTGAATGCTGGAAACTAAACACCCAGCTAGAGAAACGTGTCCTAGCCTTTGAAAACATGTGCCTTAGGAGAATCCTGAACATATCGTGGCAGGAAAAGGTCACCAACATAGAAGTTCGCCGGCGAACCGGTCAGCCATTAGTTACTGACCTTCTGAAACGTAGGAGATGGACATACCTTGGCCACGTCCTCCGTATGCCAGAGGATCGACTCCCGAATACAGTATATGATTGGCGTCCCGAGGGGAGGCAAAAAAGAGGTCGACCAAGACACACCTTACGACGACAGTACGACCGAGACCTTCGAAATGCGGAGTTGTCTCTTCAACCACAGTGGGAGGACGTCACGGCTGCAGCTCAGCTCCGAGATGTCTGGCGAGGTTTCGTAGACGCCCTATGAGCCACCCCTGGCTCTGGAGGATCTAAGGTCTAAGGTAAGGTAAGCAGCAATATTATTAGCGGTAGTAGCATGTGCATATTGCCTTTTGGTCAGTTGAACATTGCTTTCATGATGCCCCAGAAGTTTTACCTTGACACGTTAAGCCGTTCCAAAAATATTGTTGATATGCGCTTTTGACACCCTTTTGACGCCCTTTACACCTTAATACTCTAAAATTTACAAGTTGTTGCAACTGAAGTAGTAGTTGGCGTAGTTTAGTATCAGTAGTAGCATAAGGAAAAGTAGCAGAGGTATTAGTGTTAGCAGTGACAAACATATATTACCTATTTGTCAATTGATCTTCCCCTTTAAGTATTCTCCTAAAGATTCAACTAAATACCCAAATCAATTCTTGAGATACGCCCTTTTGACAATCTACATACGCATGGTGTGTTTTGATTTAGTTCAAATTTCCCCTCAATATTCTGTCAAATTTTCACCTTCATACGTGTAGCCTTCATTGTACTACTATCATAGTAGTACTGGTAGTACTAGGAACAGTAGTGACAGAGTGTATAATTATTAGTAGTAACAGTAGTAGCAGCAGTATCAATAACAGTAGTAACAGTTACATTTTGCCTTTTGGTCAACTGAATATCCCACTCATGATGCCCCTGAAGTTTCCTCTTGGTATGATAAGCCATTCCAAAAATATTGCTGATACGCCCGTATCAACAATCCGTATACACACAGTATGTTTTGATTTAGTTCAAATTTCGCCTCAACGTCTTCTCAGATATTGTTTTCAATATCCTCAGCCTTAGTAGTACTCACTACAGAAGTATTAGTTTTAGTCATAGTAGTGGTAGTAATAATAGTACTTTTGGTAGCAGTTGAAGCAGCAGTAGTTGTAGCGGTAGTAGGGTGCAAACGTTGCCTTTTTGGTCAAATGATCATCTTCCTTATCATCTCCTGAAAATTCTATATTCAGTCATTCCTGAGGGGCACCCTTTTAATAATCCATATACACATAACATGTTATGATGTAGTTCAAAACTCCCCTCATCATTCCCTGAAAGACTTATCTTAATGCCCTTCGTATTCTGGGAAAGTAGAAGTCAAACATGCATACCTCTTCTCAATAATATATACTATATGTAAACAATAAACGAATTGCATAGCTTGCAGCCCTTGCCCCGACGACTGGAGGGGAGGGGCGGGGTGATATCCCCAAACACATAATTTCTCAGCTTTTCAACAATACTGAAAAAATTGATGTCTCAAACTTTGTTTGGATGTTCGTTATGGAAAATGATGGGTGTGGGGGGGGGGGTCTCTCAAATCACTTTAACTCTTAAAACAGAACACTATAACTTCCATTTTACAATCAAATGAGATCCATCTGAATTTAATACCACCCATTTAATACCACCTGAATTTAATACCACCCATTCTATAAGAACCTTATATGCCCCCCAGGGCATAACTCAAAGCACTTGCCCTAGGGCTCTGGAAATGTTCCAGTCTTGGAGGCATTGTTGTATATTCTTTGGACTATTTTGAACAAAACTGTCATCGCACAATATCAATCATGTACATTTGGTGAAAAGAAAAGTGGTTTGACAGGGGGGCTAGTTACCTCCTTCACTATCGACCCTTAAGAGGGAACTAGAGCTTCCAATTTCAACAAAATGAGCCACCTCTAAAGTTTATACAACCATCCTTTCTATAAGAACCTCAAATGCCCCAGGGGCATAACTTACAACCCTGGCTCTTAGGTTCTAGTGGTTTGTATCAATCTCAAACACCTTGTTATACGATCTGTGGACTATTTTGAATAAAAGAATCGTCTCAAAATATCTATTCGATGTATCTTGGGAAAACAAGACGTGCTTGTATGTGTAGGGGTGGGAGGGTAGCGGCGCTCTGATAACTTTGACTCTAAAAAAGGGCACTAGAACTTCTGATTTCCAATCCAGAGTCCCAACTTAAGCATGTACGACTACCCTTTCTATAAGAGCCTCATATGCTCCCAGGCCATAACTTACAACCCTTGCCCTGAAACCTGTAGGGAGGGTCTTCCTCGCAGACACAATTTCCGGACCCTTCAACTACGATGGATAAAATTGTAATCTCCAAATTTTGATTGGAGGTGTTAAGGGAAATGAAGAGCATGGAGGGGGGAGGAGTGGTTGCTCTCAAATCACTTTGACTCTTAATAAGGGCACTATAACTTCCAATTTTCAATCAAATAAGCCCCATCCAAAGTTTATACGACCACCCATTCCATAAAAACTTTATATGCCCTCATGGTATAACTTACAACCCTATCCCCAGGGCTCTGGGGGGTTGTGTCAATCCTAGAGGCAATATTATATATTCTTTGGACTATTTTGAACAAAATCGCTCTCGTAATTTCAATCAGATGCGTTTAGTGAAAAGAGAGGTTATCGGTGAGGAGGGGAGGGGGCTAAATACCCTCCAAGATTTTCGACACTTAAAAAGGAAATAGAAGTTCCGATTTTCAATCAAATGAGCCTCTTCTAAAGTTAAAGAACCATCCCTTCCTTAAAAACTTTAAATGCCGCGCGGCATGGGAAGAGAATTTCGATGAAGGGTGCGCTGGATTTTCCAGAATTATTTAAGAAACAATGAGAAATTAAATAAATAAAACACGTTTTTTAACAGAAAGTAAGGAGCAGCTTTAAAACTTAAAAGCGAACAGAAATTATGTCTGAACTTAAAAACTTAAAAACGAGCGAAACTTAAAACGAACAGAAATTGTGAATTATGATATATATCTGGTTCCTGATACGCGTGCCAAATTTCATCGTCCTAGCTTATCTGGAAGTGCCTAAAGTAGCAAAACCAGGACAGACAGACAGACCGACTGACAGAATATGCGATTGCTATATGTCACTTGGGTAATACCAAGTGCCAAAAAACAATTGTTTCCAACTAAAAGTGAGGAACAACATTAAGAGATAAAATGAACAGAAATTATACGATACGATAAAAATATACGAATTTAGAAGTTCGTTATATAAATTAACTTGTAAATTACGTATAATTATTACAAATAAAAACGCTCGTAAATAAAATTAAAAGTTCTAGTGGCCTTTTTAAGTAACTAAAAAAAATTGGAGGGCAACTAGGCCCCCTTCCCCGCCACTTTTTTCTCAAAATCGCCCTATCAAAACTTTGAGAAAGCCATTTAGCCAAAAAAAGTAAAATTAATATGCAAATTTTGTTTTCATTATTTATGTGCCGTGGGCCTAAGTCAAAACCTGCATTAATTCAAAAACGTTCATAAATTAAATAAATAAAAAAAACAAGTTGGAATGACTGAAGAAAAGATTAAAGCAAACTATTGAATTTTGAGTTTTAGACACTTTAAAGTTATCCCATTCAATCGCCACAGAGTTGAAAGGGGTGGACTAGAGTTGTAGTGTGGAAGGATATAAAAATATTGTCAATTTGGAAAGACTTAAAGAATATATTTTGCAAGAAGAGGAAAGTGGACAATAATGGAGCCATCAGGGGCTCCAGTCAAAATCCCCAATAGCTACCAAAATATGCAAGAATTAACAACAGTGACTGTAGTTAGCCAGTATGGGTAAATGTTTCTACCAATCCAACCTTCTAATAGCCCTAATAACATGTGCTTGCCCAATATATCATCCGATGTACCAGTGGTACGGACGCAAAATAGATACATCCCACTACTTGATGAGGAGTATCCACCCTTACCAAGAAGCAGAGAAGCATATAGCGAACAGGAAATAGACTCCAGAGGGCCATTATTATATGGACTACTTTATTAGGTACTCTTTTTCTGAAAAAAATGGGTATCTCAAAATGTTGACCAGATATCTTTGAAGCAGCTAAAAAGGATGTTGGAAGAGGACTGGTTGACCTTGAACCACTTTTGACTCGTAAATAGGGCAATAGAATTATCAACTTCTACCAAATAGCCGGTCTCCGAAGTTTCTATGACCACCTCTTCCATATGAAATCACTCCGGGAAAAAATAATAAATAATACATTGAAGCCTATTTTAGCTTTACAATAGACAGCAATAAAGTGTTTTCTCTGATAAATCTATATTTTATGTGGCTTAAAGCAGAAAAAGTCTCTAATTATTAGATTATCAAACATTCTTATATTTTATTTCAGTGACTCACATCTTTAAACCATCCTCTTTCGTTTCACGATAAGTGAATAATACTTTCTGCATAAAAATATCCATATTATGATTAGAACAAGTGTTACTCACTTTTGACAAAACACGCCCAGTTCGGATGTCAGAGAAGGCCCAATGTTCATCAGTCCCAGTTGAAAGCACATAGTCTCCTGTGGCGTGGAGAGACAGTCCTGTAACAGCGTCTGCATGAGCACGAATGATTTGAGAGCATTGTGAATTACTTACATTCCAAACACGGACAGTTGTATCTGGACTTGAGGTCACAACGATATCCTTGAAAGAAAAGATAATATAAATTAAGGTATTCAACGAAAAAATCTTAGAGATATGAGTTGACATTTGAATAAATCTACACTTTGCATACAAAATACTAAAAAGGTTTGCACCAGACATTAACATGGACGTACCTACGGGATCAAACCAGCACCCCCCCCCCCCTTCCAGTTAGAAGACCAAGGATGTGCAGAAAAGGCCAAATTTTTAACGTCTGATAAAAAGTTGAAATTTTACGGTCCAAAAAACTGCTCCTCCTCCCAGCAAAAAAACTTTTGTCAGTTCTGGCATGTGGGCACTCATCAACATCTATTTATCAAGATGGAAGTTTAAGAGTCTTGCATCCTTTAAAAACCAGATGTTAAAAACGACTGAAACTAGAAAAATAAAAATTTGGGCAGTCCTTCATCTCTTTTCAGCCTACTTCCTGGGCGGATCTAGAAAATATTTACAGCTCTTCCATTAATGTAGTTTGTTATTCCAGTAAGTTTATCCAGAGCTCGATTTATCCGCTAGCTGAAAGATAAACAACCCAATAGATTCGCCATTCAACGCTCTTTCTACGACAACAATCACTGCTGTGTTTATTGTACACCATAATCTCTCGCTTAATGCCTGTATATTGCCCTAGGTTACATACGAAAAAAATCGTATTTTTTTGTCTTAAATTGACCTGATGAAGCATGTAATAATGAGAAATATGTACAAAAACAATAACACAAATTAAAACGACAAAGTTTACCCATAGCCTAAGGGTAGATCACCGGTGGGAGTGGGATAAAAGTATGTTTATTTTTTACCTACCGTATTCGTGCAATACCTGACAAATATGTCCATTTCTTTCTATCTTTTCGACTACCCTTATACTTAAGTCAGCTGTTGAGAACGCTAGCTTACATCTCCAAAAGTTCTATTCTTAAAATTTTCTTCTTAGCGATTTTTCTTATTGATTTCATGAAAAGGGATCAATAGTTACCAAGTATAAAATTTTGACACTAACATAAGGATCGTAGGCAAAATTTATTCTACAAAGTTTCATCACTAATAGGAGTTTGCTCGGGAGTTTTGAAGCATACTAATTTTAGATGTGCATTATTTAACAAACATTTCCTGTTTACTTTTCCTACCACAAGCAATATCAGAACTGTAGTTTTAGTTTTTATATTATTGTTTATTACACATAAACGTATTTAAAGGTGCATCTGAAGCTTGATAATAGGCTTACACACGGGAATCAGGAATAACTGTACAATCACATTTACACAGGGAGTCAGGCATTAGAGTCACTCAAATATGACATCATAACCAAAAAAAAAGAGAAATTTTTGAACAGATAACCATGTTATATCATCTCTTGTTAAAAGAGACATTTTCTATTCCTTGTTGCACAAGACAGGGACTGAATTCTCATGTGTGTGCTTTTTAGCTATGGTGTTTTTAATAGTGCAGTTTCAATTTTGATCCGGCACCATTGTCAATGGGTTTCAGGCTACTTTTTGAAATTCCCATATATTTGTTTTCACACAAAAAAACTTTTACCTATAGCATCAGCTGAAATGACTTTTAACATTTCTGAATCAGCTTCAAACGGCCACTCTTCCTCTTTTATATTTTTTTTCTCAAAACACGGTTTTCAATTTTTGGTTAATAAGGGCTAGAGCTCGTTCTTTACTAGGATGCATCTAAGGCTGCAACCATGATTTGAACCCTCACTTAATTGGCCTTTTCATACCCTAAACCTTGACGGTTGTTTCCAGATGAACTACTCAATTCTACATAGAAGTAAGGTTATTAAAGCAAATTTTTACCTCACTTGGATGATAGATGACATGGTTGACCTTCTTCGAGTGTCCCTTTAGAATTGCCACAACTTGCTCAGTATCTTTGTTAAAAACGGTGGCATTCTTGTCAGCGCCACCAGTTACAACTTTGGATGTATCAGCAGCATGCAAATCTATTGCCAAAATACCCGGAATACTAGCACTGTGTAGACTCTGAAAAAGAAAAGAAACTTTGATAAAATTGATCTGTTAAAATCAAACAGAACTACAAACACTTAAGGGCTAAACATTTAGACAAGAGGTCTAGCCATTACGGGAAAATGGCAAGGAATTCAGTAAAATTGGGCTACCAAAAATGGAAAAAAAAACAGATAATACTATTAAAACTGCTAAAAAAAACTACATAAAAACTAAAAAAAAAAAAAAAAAAAAAACCCTCCTGAGCCTCCCGCTCTTTACACTACCATTATATTCATTTTTATAACGTAAGGTGGTATCGAGTGTGTCTCTTCGTCTAAGATGTGTTTTCTTTTCTTCGTGGCTGGTGGGCGCTGAAACATCATATAAAGACGTTTTAAGGTTCATTTGAAAGCTAACTTTTGAAGTTGGTATCTGGCCGTTAGGTTGGTATCTTCTCTTGGGTCGTCCTCTAGGCACATTTTATACTAATTAGAACTAGTGCAAAACTATAATGTATCTTTTTGTCACATCATATTATAATTAAAAAGTCAAAAGCTTTCCCCGAAACAAAACATCTGCACGGAACACACGGATTGCCTGGTAAGGGTAGCAATTTTGGGGCATGCCCCACCAAGACATCTCTAAAATCTTGATGCCGCCCTCAAGATATTTAATTTTTGTAATTCAAAATTTTACGTGTATTAACCCAAAGAAGGCTAACTGGCCGTTAGGTTGGTATCTTCTCTTGGGTTGTCCTCTAGGCACATTTTATACTAATTAGAACTAGTGCAAAACTATAATGTATCTTTTTGTTATTTAAATGCGTTTAGATGTGACATCATATCCATGAAAAATGTCTTTTTAAAAAATTACGGTTGTAAAGTATGGCCAGCCAAAAGGGGCACATCCTGCCCATGACCCCCCAAAACATTACCATACCCCACCGGTGGGCCTGTGCCTCGTGTTGACAATCACGGTAATAATTTAAAGCTTGGCCTTCGTCACAGTGATAAAGATAATGCTGACGAGCTAAACAAACCGTTAAGAAAAATTGTGAAGTCACTCCTTCCCTTTTCTGATGAATAATGAAACATTTTCAGCCAGCAGCACTCATAAAAGCGCTTACCAATAGACGCAGCTTAGTGGCTGCCCCCTCCTGAGCCTCCCGCTCTTTACACTACCATTATATTCATTTTTATAACGTAAGGTGGTATCGAGTGTGTCTCTTCGTCTCAGATGTGTTTTCTTTTCTTCGTGGCTGGTGGGGCGCTGAAACATCATATAAAGACGTTTTAAGGTTCATTTGAAAGCAAACTTTTAAAGTTACATACTTTTTATAAGCATTAAAACATAATATTAAACTGAAAAGTAATTTTTACAGAAACTGTATCTTCACATTTTACAGAAACGCACATAGCCTACAGGATGATATAACACATGTATCTTTTGACAACATAATACAATAGAGGTATCTTTTGAAAAGCTGCTTCTCTGGATATGATATCCAATTTGATGATCGTGTTCCCTGATTTTCTGAAATGTCATTACGCTTTTTGTACTATAATTAAAGTTTGACAAGTTTTAAAATTTTGACAATGAGTTTAAAACGCTTTTCTGGGGGAATCTTATGCTTTTCATCACCTTCTTGTTAGTCACAAAAGGCCTTTACTTTTTCAAATGACGTCATATATGGTAGATTACAACCATAAATGACATGGTGCTACAGCTTAAAAATAATATTAGTAGTTTGAATATCCTTTTCGTAGTAATAATCAAGTCATTAATTTAAAACTAATGATCTGTAGCCTACACTTTAATAGCAAGCAGTAAAAAATGTATGTAGGCGTTACCTCACGACATATATTGGACATACCTGGACATGATTTCAAAAACAATAAAAATTAAATTTATAAAAAAAAATTATTTAAAAACTGGTCAAATATAAGTAACCCACAACATCATTCCGTATATGAGGGAAGAGAATTAAACTTAATTTTCCATGATAAAATTCACTTTCCGCTTAACTTTGACTTTTTATCTCAAGTATTTAAGAACTACTGCATAAATGCAAGAACCGTTTATGTAGAATAAAGTATTTTTAAATCACTTTAAAAATTTTCAGTTGACCACTAAAATTTCTCAATTGACAAAGTTTCAAATTGACCTCTAAGCCATCGTCGGGAGGTTGCAAATATGTTGGTCTAATCAACTGGAAAGAAATTATGTTTTTTTTTTTATTTACCTCGCTGTTTAAGCGTGAATATACTGCTGGTCACATAGAGATCCACAGTTGAAAATGTTTGGATGAGTTGATTTACTTACTGAATTTTCTTGTCGACTTGGCGCCAGCGTCAAGAGAGTAGACGCCATACTCCTCCAGGACACTCAGTCTTAATTAGTCGCGGTTGCATCTTCAAATATTATTCCTGTCTGACTTAGGCACTGATGTGGACTATCAGACCATCTCATTCTTGGAAGACCACGTGGTTCTTTCAACTTGGCGAGCAGGGAGTTGGAACTAAAGGAGATGCGACAGGCTTTTTTGTGGCATTCAAAGAAAATGGCATTATCACTTCAGCGTATGCAGTTATACCTGTAGGGGAAACGAAATTTGCCTCGTACAGATCAGCAACTTGGCATTACTTGTAAAATCCTACCAGCTGAGTCACTCTATCTTTCGGGGTGCTTTCGTTTCAGTCACATCCAGTTTCTTTAGGTGGATTGAAGATGAAATCCCCCTTGCTCTTTTCCCTAAAGTTAAACTAAGTTCCAACTAGCTATTAAAAATAACTTATTTATAAAGATTAAGTGACTTTTAATTTTGCAAAAAAATCAAAAGTCAGTAAAAGAAGAAATGAAGAAAAATTAATAGTTTTACCGGATGTGATGCAATGGTCCTAAAATCTCTAATAGTCTCAGCTGAGATTAGACCTTCCGGTACAGTCTTTCCTCTTTTTTTTCGTTCTTGAGTAAGCACCGTTGCCCTGTCTTGAAGTTTGGCAATAATTTCTGGAGTCATTCCAGCCGTCTCGGTGGGGGCTACTGCCGGTACTCCAACTTCAGCAACATCAGCCTAAAGGGTAAAAACAGATTAGAATGGTCACTCAAGATTTTATCAGATCTTTTTTTCTACATCTTCCCACATTTTACTAGAATTATCCTGGATTTTATATGAATTTCTCAGACAGATTCCATCAGTAGGGTAGTACCATATTGCCAGAGTAATAATTAAGAAATTCCTAAAAGTCATCAACATCATGTACATTTAGCAAATTCTGTGTGGCAAAATATTTCAGATGTTTTTCCCAGGGATCTTCTGGGTGAAGAGAGCTGGAGGGGATAGTGAAACTATTCGATCAACCTCCAACCTTAAACATGAAATACTAAGTACCTCTTAAATATAGCCACTTATGGAGTGAAAAGATCCTAGAAAATACACATGAATGAACCAGAGCATTATTTTTTTAATAGAGAAGAATTCCTTCCAGTTATAATTAATACTCTTTCAACGTAAACGATGATTTGAAGGCCGTATCCAGGGGAGGGGGGCCCTCCCAAAACTGCTGTCCAACTCGTAAAAACGCAAAAAGACTCATATCAACAAATTTGATGCATAACCGCAAGCTTTCATGTGTAAACTTAACATAAAAATCAAACTCAAACAACAAAATCTAATGCATCTAAATATTCTGCCCATTTCTCTTTAACTCTTTCATTATCATTAATTTTGGCCCGTCCCTATCTTTGACAAGGACAAGTTCAGATTGACTATTCCCTGTCATATTTTTAGCCTGCCGATACAACTAATAGTAAAATATTTTACTATTATGCCGTCTGGCTGCATCTTCCAAATCTTCAGCAGTTTTATCCATGGCCTCCACTTCATACCAGCTTTAATTCATATTTTAACGCTTTTTTACTATCCTTATACTCCCTTTATTTTCATATTATCTATCACTTAAATACTTTTTTGGACACACCGCTCTTCGTCTCTACGAAACTTCTGCATTTTCACTAATTTTCCTAGCTGCGTTTTTAATTTTCTAGAAACCATCTGTGACTTCACAAACTGTTTTCCTAAAAGTGTTTCATCCATCTTCTACATTGTTCTTACATTGTTCATCAAATCTTAGACTCCCTGAATAGTATTCAAGCGTTCCTTGAAAGTTTATCTCAAATTCTCATCCTGGAGTCTACCAACTTCGTAACTTCACGGAAGGTAGCTACTCTTGTACGAACAAGAGTAACATACGAACAAGAGTAAGTGTTCTTGTACGAACCCCTCCCTAACTATTTTTCTCACTATTTTTCCACCTATATTACTTGATTCCAATAATAGATAGATAGGTAGATAAATAGAAAGGTGTATACAAAGTAACCTGGAGACAGATATCCCCCACCATATTTCTGATAAACAAATATGGTATTCTACTTGCTGAATAATTCCAAATCCCAGGGATAAATCACCCCTTAGTGTTGTAATCTCAGGGTTTCTTTCCGCCGTAAGTTTGAGAAACTGGGCTTAGAGACAAAACAACAACTATGAGAGAAATGAATTGAAACGAATTTATAGGCAAAACTAAAAAAAAATGAATTGGGCAAGCCTTTGAACAATTCCCTTTGGAACTACTTAGAAACCTGACTCCCTAGAGTGGCGCGAATTATCCAACGGTGTTGCCAGTGGCAGTTTAAACTAATAGAAGGTCCATCTATTGATTATGGATTCACCACAACTTTTCGTTCAAAGTTATCACACCATACCTTTTCACTAACAGAAAGAATTAAAAGATCATGGATCAAAACGCAATCAATTTTTGGGTTCCAACCTTTCGTCTTTATAAAAAATTCGACGATCAGAACTGAACACAGCAATTCATAAGAGGGAGGGGGATTGATGAAAAATGTAGAAAAATTACACAAAAAATATAAGAAAGTGACAAAACATATTGAGATTTCAGAGGAGCATACTCTCCTCCACCTGTGCGTACCAGCTCTTACCCTCCTCCCCTAACATACAGATTTGTTTTTGCTTATTTGTGATATTATATTATATAGCCAACCATATAACAATCAACCAAAAGAGACGTCATAAACAAAACGGATCGAAGAGACTTCTTCTTTTTCTTTTTACAGAAGACTACAACCACATAAAACAAACCAGAAAAGTGGGGGAAAACCAAACCGTTGAAAATAATAAACACATCTTAATGTGAGTATCGAAGAAGTGAGGCATACAGATATCTGGATGTTTGGGCCTTTAATTCTTTTTCTTTGTGTTTTTTGTAATGTCTCATGAAGAAATCTTATAATCCCTATAAAATAAAATTGTTTCCCTACTTCTATGAACATTAAAATATGGAACAAGATAAATAAAAAGGCGAGTAGGAGCAAAGTAAATTAGGAGAAACGATAAAACAAAAGGAATAAAGGGTAACTTAAAAGGATGAAAAAGCTACAAGACTGAGTAACCTACTACAACAAAATGAGTACTTGAATGAGAGAAACCCAAAAACTCCTGAAATACAAATGATAAAAACAGAGAACATCAGTATACAACACTTAATGAGTAGCCTCAATAAAATGGCACAAGAGAAAGGAGATAAAAATATGAGATAAACGAAGGAATAGATTCATAAAGAAATAAAAATGGTGTAAAAATATAAAAGAAATTACGACGGTAGGTTGAGGGACAGCTGGAACTTGAGCATGTGGTTTGAGTGTAGCCACAGCCTCACGAAGGGAGCCAACTTCTTTTGTTAGTCGAGCAATCACTCTACAGCCAGCATCATGCTGATACAAAGCATGGCTAAAAAAAGAAAAAAACAAAAAGAATATATCCTTTTAAAACTTCATAGTTCATTTATTCAATAGAAAAATAAAATACAGTAATATACACATTTGAAATAGCGTAGATACAAGTAAAAACTGCAGATTTTGACATCTAGAATAGGTTAAGAAAATGAAAGAAAAAAAAAAAATGGGATAAGACTTGAGCTGTATATTAGCATTTATGATACCGTGTATTACGCCAAAAATAGTAAACAACAAACTTTGGCACTGAACCAGTAATTTTTCTAGATCTTTGTTGTATTTTTAAGCGTTTATCTTTAATGGATTCCTGTTTCCAATCATAGTACCAAGTTTGACCTAGGAACTACCAATATATTTTATTTTACTGCTTGATGAGTTTTGAACTGTTTGTTAAACGGGGTTTCAAAAAAAAAGTAGATTGAATTAGCGAAGCCCAGACAAAGTTACCAATTGAGATGATCGAAAAAAGTGAGATCAGTTTACAAAAGTTAATTAGCATTTTGAAATAGGATACCTAACTATCAAACAGTCCATGGTAATGAATTGTAAGCAAAGAGCTACTCGCCTCAATAGTAACCGAAACTCTTAAAAAACGGAATTTTGATATACAAAAAATACGCCATAAGAAACAGCTTATTATGTTCATTGCAAACATACAAGATTCGTCAGATTTAGTGTTAGCTATCAGAAGTTAAGAGCCTGAGAAAATTTGCCTGATTTCTTAAATAAGGGGGAAACACCCGATAAATTTCACGGAATCTCGGTGAAAATAACACCATCAGATTCAGAGTACCCGATAACCCTACAGCAGGAGTTTCAAGCTCCTATATACAAAATATGGAATTTTGCTATTTTCGCAAAAAGACAGATTATGGATACGTGTTTATTTGTTGTTGTTGTTTGTTGTTTTTTTTTACAGCGGTGATCGTATTAAAATAATAGTCCTAGGAGATCTGGAATGGCACATTCGAACACAAAATAAAAGTTCTAGTCCCTTTTTAAGTGACAAAAAAGATTGAGGGACAACTGGCCCCCTCCCACGTCCATTTATTTCCCAAAGTTATCTGATCAAAATTTTGAGATCGCCATTTTGTTCAGTATAATTGAGAAATCAAACAAATATGTCTTTAGGGGTGGGGAGAGGCCTATAAAGTAAGAAATTTGCCCATTGTTTACGTATTTTATTTGTTATTGGGAAATATACATACATTTTTCGGGGGGGGGGGGATTTTGTTCTTGGGTCGGATTTTCATTGGGAGAATCTTCCTTTGGGAGGGAAACTGCCGGGGGGAGGGGAATCCCGTAATTTCTCTATGAAATTCTTGTCAATTGTCTTACATTATCTTTGTCAACTCAATTTTGCATGTGGAGATGTTCTGGGGGAATTATCCGGGGCTATTTTCCGCGTTTTTTGATTTCCGGAAAAAATTTCTAAGGAAAGGACATTTCCGGAGTGATCCAAAAACCGATTAGAGATTAAAATATTTATCAAATGAAAGTATGCAAAGGATAATTTTTCAGGCTGAATTATCCGCAAGAAATTTTAGGGGAGGGGGATTTTCAGCAAGGATGGAGCTGTCTGGAAGGAACTTGACATGGGGGTGTACTTTACTTTGGATGAAATTTTCCTGGAGGAGTCTACCGTGAGGTGTAAGAGGGAGTATATTTTATGGAAGCTGAGCCAGATTTGCCTGTATTATTTACAAACGACCAGAAATTAAGTAAAAACAAACTACTTGTTTAACTGAAGGTAAGGAGAAACATTAAAACTCAAAACAAACATAAATTATTTCGTATATGAAGGATTGCCCCCTCCTCAATACCTTGCTCTTTATGCTAAAGTTTACTGTTTGTCCCAAATCTTAAGAACGACAATTGAAACGCAGAGTCCGTTTGATTAAAATGGGAACACGACACAACCCTACTCAACATGACACAACCTGACATAGAATACTTCAAAAACGATTTATGACCGCCTATTTTCATCTTCCCATTTCGATAAACTAATGTTCTTTATTTCAGAATAATCTCTGATTTTAAGAAAGGAAGAATATGAAAAGTATGAAAGAAAGTTTAAGAAATGAAAGAAAGTATGAAAAGTTTAAGAAAGGAAGAATATGAAGAATATGAATATGAAAAGAATAAAAGGGACGACGCACACTGCAAATTTTACTTAAAAGTGACTGAGACTTTACAACACATAATTTTTGCTGCTACAGCACAGTTTACCTAGCAGCAAATATCAAACGTACAACTGAAAGACTGAAGACGAATAAAGATACCAACGAGCTATACAAAAGCCAATTATAATGCAACAGACGAAAGATACTTGTAGAAAAGCATAATTGATTTTCTCGTGGATGATAATATTGTTTGAATAGAGCGAAGTGAGTACAGAGAGCAAGAGCAGGTAGCAAGAGCCGTATAGGTACTAGCCGGCCTACAGGCCTTAAATTTTTAGGAACAGGCAGCTCGAGTACTCGTACTTCCGACAAGCCATCCAATTCCATTGCTTCTTATCTTCCTTTTGTTCTTGAATTGTTTTGTGATTTGAAAACGAAGAGTATTATCTTCCTTAACAATTGTAGGAAAAAAGAGAAAAGAACATATTGATTGTATTGATGTTGATAGCAAAAAAAAAGCCTTTTTGTTAATCTGATGGCTGTTTTGATTTTCGCTGCATTAATTGTCAGATGATACTCCCCTTTTAGCATTCTCTAAAAGTTCCAACTTAACAACCGCATCAATTCTTGAGATACTCTCTTTTGACAATGTGAATGCACATGGCTTCTTTAAATTTAGTTAAAATCTTCCCGAAGAAACCTTCTAGAAGCCAAAAGGAGTCTATTATGGATTCCAGGTGCTGTTTTTCGGACGAAGAAGAAGAAGGAAGCTTTTTAAAAATGCTAACAGCTTTAGCGTAAAGAGCAAGGTATTGAGGAAGGGGCAACCGTTAATATACGGAATAATTTCCGTTCGTTTAGAGTTTTAGTGTTGCTCCTTACTTTCAGTTTAATTTTTTTTTAATCAATTGAAAAGGCGTGACCACTACTCAGAAGGCTAGAGGAACAACCTATTCCTACAATCCATAGGTTTGAAAACATTGTAACACACAAATCCTTCAACTGTTGCCTCTTCCTAACATGGATGAAAAGATGTATTAGTAAAAGAACAAGGGACTTCTGAAAGTTAATAAAGACCATAAAAATACTCAATGTTACAAATTATGACTACTTCTAACAAGCAAAGACTTCAGAGAAGAAAAGTCACCCCTGAAACGACCTTGAACTTTATCAGTAGTCATTTCATTGAGGACCTGTTACTTTAACCTTGCAATGACCTTTGAGATATATCGCTAAGCCTTTCAGTTAGGGATAATCATTTTAGCCTTGAATTCAGGATGTGAAAGGTATCATATAGCTCCTAGATAGTTATAAATTACAACTACTTCTGGCGAGCAGAGATTTATAAGAAGAGTGACGAACTTTTCCAAACTATAAAATATAAAAAGTGTAAATAGAAAATCTTATATGTTTGAAACGAGAGTTCTACAGATTTCAAAAAAAGATATCTTTTTCGAAGATTTTTAAGAAGCCTTTACTCCAGTAAAACATAGTTTAGGCATTGGCAGCTGGCAATATAATTGGCAGTAATTGGCAATGCTGAACTTAGAAAATGACTAACTTAACAGCATACTGTATTTGTCACATCTTCAGTTTTTAATTGAAAACAAACATGTCTTGTGTTTTGTGTCAGACATCATTCATTTTTTGTCACATTTTTGTCGTATTTTGGCTGTTCATCAGCTAAGCTGAGATACCTTAAGTGAGTCGCAAACACCATACAATTACTAAGGGTTGACTTAGGAAAAGTAACTTATTGAAATATTTTATTTAGTAATTTATTGAGATATATGATAATTTATATAAAATTTTATCAGTGAGAAACTCTCCTGTCATTTCATGCAGAAAAGGTCATATACTACTTCTTTCTTAAGCAATGATAACGCTTTTTGTCCCATTGATTCTGCTTTGTGCTGAATTCCATCAGTTTTTACGACTTTCTTCTATTTCCTTATTTCTGTTATGAATAGCCTCGAGGAGTAGTATGACCCAACTGACTCTCTACCAATAGGAATATAATTCAGCGAAAAATAATTTCTGGGTCAGTTAGGTTAGCATTCAGGATTAAGTTGAAGGGTGCAGTATGTATGCTGAATGGGAGAAAATCCTCTTATTGCGAGACTATAATTTATTTTTGAAAATTAACCTTTACGTCGAAAACCTTTGCCTTCACACTTCACGTCGCTTAGGCAGCGTAAATATAGTCCGATTTTTAATGAAGAAGACCTATAATTTTGGTATTATCTCGTACAAAATTAAAAAAAGAAACATGGGCAGAAAATCAGCTAAAAGCATACAACGGCTTAAGAGGATGTAACTTTCCTTTCAAGACATAATATTTTTTGTGAACCAATATATTGTTTTGTTTGTAATTTTTACAGATGAGAAGCTTGTAAATTTCAATGAATTAGTTTTCCATATTTATTTTCACGATTCAGCGTGACAACACTGATGAAAATCTGATACTGCCCTAAAAACTTATTCTGAAACAACCAAAAGGTATGAATATACTTAAATTGGATCCAGAGGACCAAAAATACTTTATTTTCATATCCGTGGTATTTCAATGTGGATAAATACTTGATTGGATTCTGTTGTGAATCCAAGTAAAACTGAATAAAAGGTCCTGTTTGTGCATGGGTAAAACTTACTATTTGTCTTTTATTTTTAAGAAAAATATCTGAAGGTCTTTCCTGATAAATTTTCTGAGAAGCCGATTCAGACAATTTTGCTTTTGATAACAGTTATCAAGAGTGGCAGTGTTTGGTCGTTAATAAAAATGTTAAGGCAGGAAAAAAAATACTGAAAGTGTATAGATATTAATAAATATGATGTTTAGCGTTTTTTCTAGCAAGTAAAAAACATAAATGAATAACAAAGAAAAAAACTCACATCTGAAAAACTATTGCTGTTGTTTAGAACAGCTTGAAACAGAATAACTTGTTTAGAAACACTATATTGTCATCGTTTTGAGTTTTGCTTAGAAATTGTATTAAACAGCAGTTCCTATCATTTTTTCCTTTTGTTGTATAGCGTAAATTGTTTCCTTTTTTTATCTTAAGTCATTTTCTTACGTATGTGCCTTTAATCTGTTTTATAGCTTTATTTCATATTAATTCTGAATTGAAAGTCAGTATGGCTTAAGAAACTAATTTAATCCTCGATCGACAAGCTTTCTGTTTTCTGCCTATATTTACCTTACAATTTAGAAGGACAAGTGGCATAAGCCACTAAGGCTCAATTTATTGCCACTTCGCTTCTTATAAACCGTCATTCTCAATAATGTTTTATTTGCCCTCCGTCTCTCACAATTCACGCACTAATCCTTTACTTTCAATTTCTGTTATTGTCTTCCATTTTTATATTACCAAGTTTACTTCTAAGAAATTCCAAGGCAGAAATTGTTAATTCTTTTCTAGTACCGTAATATAATGTTTTATGTTTAATGTTTTATTCGCTCTCCGTCTCTTACAATTCAGGCACTACTCCTTCACTTCCAATTTCTGTACGCACTGTCTTCCATTTCTATGTTGCCAAGTTTACTTCTAAGAAATTCAAAGGCAGTAGTTAATTCTTTTCTAGTACCGTAATATATCACGCAAGGTTAGATCCTTCATGCCCAAAAACACAGGTTCTTGTGGACATGAATGATTTTGAATAAGGCGACAAATCACTAGATTTTACCTGTGATAAAAATTCGAGGCGTGTTTTTTGATTGAGGTCCGTTTTATTGTAGTTATTGCAGACGCATACCATACAGAGTGCATGCCTAGAGTACCAGCATATCTTGCGAACAACAGTGCTCAATTTCAGCTGGGTAGGTAACCTTCATGATGACCTTAAGACTATTAAATCGTCCGCCGCGTGTGAGGTTCACTCAGTGATGCGGTTTTATCAGCAAGGAACCTGCCTGCTACAGAAATTCATCGACAGATTTGCGAAGTATACGGTGATAGTGTTATGAGTGAAAGCAAAGCGGGTACGGCAATTCAAAGATGGCTGTCACAACGTCCATGATGAGGACCACTCCAGACACCCTTCTTTGATTACAGACGATTTGGTGGCTTGAGTTGAAGCAACGATTCGAGAAAACAGGCGCTTTACAAAAACAGATCTATGAGGTGTCGAGATCAGTGCTCTACAAAATTGTTTCTGGACACCAACAGTTTAAGAAACTGTGCACCTGTTGGGTCCTGAAACTCCTAACAGAGGACCACAAAAACAAAAAATTGAGTATGTGACGAAGTTCTTGACTCGTTATCACGAAGAAGATACAACTTCTTAAATTAGATCGCAACTGAAGACGAAGCATGGGTTTCGCATATCCCGCCCGAATCAAAGTAACGAAGCATGGAACGGAGACACACACACTCCTGTGCATTTGATTTTGCACCCAGCGCAATATCATTAAGTCGGTACTTTGACATAGGCATGGTGTTTTTGTTGGTCAACTTCATACAACGAGGAACCACTATCAATGCAGAATCATACAGCCACATCCCTAGAAATCTATGCACAGCGATTCGAAACAAAAGACACGGCACGGTGACAAAGGGAATTGTCCTTCTCCATGACAATGTAAGACCTCACACAGCAGGTCAAACCCGCAATTTGTTGGACAGTTTTGGCAGGGAAGTTTTAGTTTACCCACCCTACAGTCCTGATCTTGCGCCAAGCGATTACCATCTGTTCTTCCACCTTAAATAACACCTCAGTGGCAACCGTTATAGAGATGACAATTGTCTTCATAAAGACGTGAGTGTTTTATAAGAAGGTATTTAAAATTGATTGAGAGGTATGATAAGTGTTTGATCAAACTTGGTGACTATAAAAAAGAAAAAGAAAAAAAAAAAGAGTAAAGTATATACTTTCTGAAAATACATTTATTTTTGAAATATCCTTTCGTTGTGTATTTATGTTCAAACGGACCTTGCTTAAAAAACACGCCTCGTATATATTTTTTTGGATAATTGTGGGATTGAACTGAGATAATATAAGCAACTGATGAATTAAGTGCTGGTTTCTTAGCCCATGTCAAAGATTTTCATAGAAAGACTTAATATCTTAAAACACTGAATAATGGTGTCGTTTTAGCTATGAGAAAACTAAGCATTCGAGTGACTTGGAGAAGTCCTTTGGAGAAGACTTGGAGACACCCAAAATGATCCTCCAATCATGTGTATTTCTTCTAAAATCAAGTCAAAGAATAACAATCCAAAACAACCAAGTAACAATCTGAGTGACAACTTGAAGGTAAATGTACACACCACTCTTGACGTAGTACCAGTTGTGGCTGCTATATATTATATGATACTAGAAAGAAGCGACAGGTCAGGTCCTGAATCCAAAGCTACCTGATATGAGATGGCTTATATTTGAGGAGTTAATAAAGTAGAGCCCATCGTTAGACCACCATCGATTCGCACACCGCATGCATGCAGCCTGTACCGGCATTAATACCGACATAGTCCTTGCTATGGAGAAGTCTTCAAGACAATTCTTTCTGTTTACCCATGAAAACTACTTACAGAAAAATAAGACTTGGTCAAACTGCTCCAGTTTCGATATATCTGTTCAGTGTATTAGCTGAGTCACCAGTCGACTCACTCAAACCGAACTAGAGAGCCCCCTCCCGTCATTCACATCTGGGGGCACCCACATCTGAGACTATCCATGAACTAGTTGTTTGCAGGTTTCACATAAGTGGAGTCAGTAGAAAGGGAGTAAAATGCATGTTTTTCAAAGGCAGCCGCCAAGACGATTGTTGTATTTTCCCCCAGAAATTGTTCTGTAATACGTTCTCTCATGACATGTGTTTCATGAACTGCTGCCTTCATCTGCACCTTAATGTATATAAAAGGATCCGTTTTGAGACAGCATTACGATATACAAAAAATGGGGAGCTAAAATATGCACCTCTGTTGATCCAAGGCCACCAAAGTCAGCTATCTCCAGTCTTACTTATGAACTTGAAATTCAATCCGTCCGTCCCAAAGCAGCTGATGCCTCTCCCTCTCACAAACTACCAACCTCTCCTCGTGAAATCCTGAAGAAAAGTACAAGAACCAGCATTAACCAGTGTCCCCCGACCTGCCCGGTTCAAGCAACAAACATGTTCGGAAGTTCAGAGAGATCAAATATTCTACCACCCTCCAAACCATGCTTTGGAAAAACCATCCAAACTATCAAGCTTCCCAACTTAGAACAGACTCAGTCCGCTGGCAAGTGAATTTGAGAACACTGTGTACAACATTCTGTTCATTCTAATTATTCTAATAACTACTGTCGAATGTCCAGTTACTTGTGACTAAAACGGAAGAAATTAAATTATACTTAAAAAATGAACTTGCTGATATTGATTTTATCTATGTATCGTGGTCCAGGACTGAGGAGTTAGTTGATTCGACAGATATGATATTTATTTCAATCCAAAATGATGCCTAATGACATTACAGTAACAGGTGGTGGTAGTGTTGGGTTTATTTACTGGTCATCAATAATGTTCCCAAACATTTTACTGATTTAAGGCTAAATTCCCAATAATTTGGATCTCGAAAATTCCCAATAATTTGGATTTGGACACAGGTATAGTACTGTTAATTATTTTGTTACAATGTTGGACACCATCATTAAATATTTGGAAAAAGATGGAGAGTATCTTGAGGCATTATTCGCAGACATAGTTGATGCCTTTGATAGTCTTGATCATCATGTAGTAGTGGGAGGAGCTAAAGTTATGGGCTTTTGTCCATTTGTTGTACGTGAGCTTTCTAGCTTCCTTTGTAATTGATCTCGGTATACCAACCTTCTGATCATGAGCCACTCGGATTTTTCGATATTTTCAGCGGTTCGCCACAAGGGAATAAATTAGGCCCCATTTTCATTTCTTATTATTTTGAACTGAATTTTCATAACAATTGGCGAACGTTTTTAATTTACTGCGATTCATCTGCCTCAGCAATGAGGCTAAACCCTCTGATGAAGGAATAGACGGACTTGAGGAGAATTTTTAATGAATTGAAGGCTGAATTACGACAGGTAGAACTGACGGTCAGTGAGACTAAAGGCTATTCTATAACCTTTTCTTTCCTAAAGAATGACAGCCACACTTGCTACAATTCCTAAATTTTGACACAAAAAAAGTTAAATTACTTGGAATACTTTTGGAAGAAGATTTAAGATAAAATTCGCACGTTCACTATCTAACAAAAAAGATGTCTCAGTTTTACATTCTTTTTCCAACATGAAGAGACTTAGTAGGCCGATAGAGGTTTTTAAGTCTGTTTACTTTACTTTAAGTCTGTTAAGCTTAACAAAAAATCCATCAGACGGATTTGAGATGGTACAAAAAAGAGCCATAAGAATTATACTTGAACACAACTACTCAACATACAATCAGAGCTGCTCCTACGGTTGTTGGTGCCTGTGGAAAAATTACTTACAACGCTTCCTCCCGACACAAATATAAACAAAAAAAAACAAATCAAAATAAAAAAATTGATCAAAGTGGGTAAGCCCCAGTCAGGGTACCCAGTGCCACGGCACCCTTGACAGCCTGCACCGGTCACCCCCTCCCCTCTTTTGAACGGTTCTGCATATGATAATGCACTGAAGCAACTCAACTTAAACTTCCTTCACAGTCGTAGATACGAGTAGCGATACCTATTAGGACTAAATTGGTTGAACTTTCCGATTCATTGTGGTTCATTGCCAGACCTTGAGAACTATACTGAATGACCAAACACTAGACTCCGACAAATCAAAAAGAGTTTTTTCTATCTTTATAAAGTCTATTTGAACGTTAGGTTTGGAATATGACCTTTAAAAGGCGTTCTACTAAGTTACAAGAGACACTTACCTTAATTCTTGGCGTGCAGTTTGCAGTTGCTGACGAAGAGTGAAGGAGTTGAGCATTACAGCATCCCATTCATCTTGCAATGATTTCAAAAGAGCCGGGACACTTGTGGCAGATGGCGCTTTTGGCTTAGCGGTAGGTGGCGCTATGACATTAAAAATAAAACAATCAAAAAATACTCTTCTGCAGAAATTAAAATTGCCTGCTTAATGGTTCTTTCAAACTACGTTGTAGAACATTTCACAATGGCATAATTTCAAATTGTATATTATATTATATAGTATTACAAACAAAATGTTGTCACTAATGCAAGGGGTGTGGGTAAACTAGAGCTCTACTTGGAATTCTAACTTACGTGAGTTTATGTTATTTACGGAAAATATCAACATATCATATCGTTTAAAAAACAAGTTTTTTAAGTGCAAGTAAGGAGCGACATTAAAACTTAAAACGAACAGAAATTATTCCATATATGAAAGAGGTTGTCCCCTCCTCAATGCCTCACTCTTTACGCTAAAGTTTTTTATTATTTTAAAAAGTAGAGTTGTGAGAAAGAGTCAATCTTAAGCGTAAAGAGTGAGGCGTTGAGGAGGGGACAGCACCTTTCATATAAGGAATAATTTCTGTTCGTTTTAGTTTTAATGTTGCTCCTTACTTGCACTTAAAAAACTTGTTTTTTTATATTTAATAAATACCAAGTTCCATAAAAAATGTTATTTGACACTTTTAGTAAAGTTCTGAGCCCAAATCTTTAAAATCTACACAAGCCCAACGATTTTAGCCAACCCATATTCTCTGACCTCGTCTAATTCTCCAAATGATTTGATTAATACCCATAATAGAAACTGGGAAACCCTCCCCTGGGGGTCATAATTTCAGGTGGAGGAGGAAGAAGGCCCCTCAAATGTACACTCAGCAGGGCCAACTGCCGTGTTCACGCGTCAGATGAGTTACAAACCTTCTCCCAGTAATGGGTTAAATTGCATGGTGAAGCAGAACGCCATCGTGGGAGGATCCTCTATAGGAGGACAACTGCGGCAGGGCGTAAGATCCAGATTTATGGACAACGGCCTCTGTAAAGGGCTGCCTCGACCCTTTCGGGGTACCTGCAAGACTGGGAAACTTGCGGTCAATTTTTCCCACTTGAGGAGTGGCGCCCCTCAAGGAAATTATAGCCTAGTAAACAACACAGCACTCGTACGGGATTCTGATCATTGGATAATTTTCTGGGCTTGGTTTGTTTTGATGGGCGTTTTCGGGCTGAAAAACCTCTTCCTAGCTAATTTATCTACTATGGGCTGCCTCCCCGTAGTAGCATAATATTTGTAGGCATGAATATATAATGAGTCGGAGGTAATAGGCTTGGGACTGTCTGTGCAGGATTTCGACTCTTGTTGATAGAAGAGCATCGCCAAGTGCTGAAAACCATGTTGTGACCAAGATGGGCCCAGGATTGCACAAAGCCTCCAACTTACTGGAGGTCCCAGGGACTTCTTGCTGTCCGGTTCTAAGCCGGCTTAAGCGCTTCGGTGTAGACTTGAGAAGATATGTTGGTCCCCATCCTGCACTGGTATCCGGGATCACTGCTTTTCTTGAGGCCAAAATAATTTCAAAGATTTAAAGAACATGAAAATTGGAACTTGGAATGTTACGACGTTAAAAAATGACTATCGCATCGACATTTTGACTGACGAATTCAGACGGTTTGAACTGGATTTATTAGGAGTTTCAGAAACTCATATCCCAGGGGTAGGAAGCATGAAATTAGGTGACATAGAATTTGTTTACTCAGGAAGGAAGGATGGGGTACATAGACAGGGAGTAGGGCTCATGATGAATAAGGAAGCTGCTAAGTCTTGTTTAGGCTGGGAAGGTATTAATAATAGAATACTAATTGCTCATTTTATGACTAAAAAGTTTAGGGTATCAGTTATAGTAGTATATGCCCCCATTGAACCAACTGATGGAGATACTAGTGACTCAGATGAATTTTACTTACAGTTACAGGAGCAAATAGACAGGGTACCAAGTAGAAATATGGTGTTTTTGCTAGGAGATTTTAATGCCCAGGTTGGTAGAAATAGGGATAGATGGTATCCTAGCCTAGGTAATTTTGGTGTAGGAAAAGAAAACAGTAATGGCTATAGGCTTTTGCAATTTTGTAGGTATAACAACCTAGTTATAACCAATACGGTGTTTGGTCACAAAATGGCCCATAAGTTGACATGGTATTCACGTGATGGTAAGACAGCAAACCTTATTGATTATGTTATTGTAAACAGAAGACTAGCAGGATCAATACAAGATACTAGGGTGTATAGGAGTGCCGTTATTGATGTTAAAAGTAAAGATCACCATCTAGTAGTGTCTAAGGTTAATTTAAAGCTGAAATTTCGGAAGAGTAACTCCCTCCCGGAAAGTTATGATGTTGGTAGACTTCAGGATGAAAATTTGAGAAAAAAATTCCAGGAACAGTTGAGTATTAAACTTGAGGGTTTAAAATTTGACAATGTGGAAGATGGATGGAATAATTTCAGAAAAACAATTTGTGAAGTTGCTGATGGTGTCCTAGGGAAGAGTGCTAAGACAGCAACTAGGAATATTAGTGAAAAAGCTTTAGGTTTAATAGAGAGTAGAAGGGGTTTGTATAAGAATTATCTGAGCGATAGGTCGTATGAAAACAAAAGGAATGTAAAGAAAGTGGAGAAAGCATTAAAATATGAACTAAGGAGATGTGAAATGGAGGCGATGGATAAAATTGCTGAGGATCTGGAAGATGCGGCTAGACGGCATAATAGTAAAATATTATACTGGCATGTTAATAAATTGAAAGGGAGTAGCCGATCCGGACTAGTCCCAGTTAAAGATAGAAATGGGGTCACAATTAGTGATAAGGAAAAAGTTAAAGAAAGATGGGTGGAACATTTTGAGAATGTGCTAAACCGAGATACAGTTGCAGGAAAAGATATAGATGAAAATGAAAAAGTTTGTGATACCTTGGATGTGAAGGACGATTTGTTTAGTGAGGAAGAATTAGCGACAGTACTAGAAGGATTAAAAAATAATAAGGCCCCAGGTGCTGATAGTATGATTAATGAGTTCCTTAAATATGGTGGCTCTGAGGTTAGGAATAAGCTACTGAAGATTATGAACATGATTTTTGAAAAAGGGGAAGTACCCAATGAGTTTAGGAAAACCTTAATTAAACCACTGTATAAGAAAGGTGACAAGAGTGAATGTCGGAATTATCGAGGCATTAGTCTGGTCTCTGTAGGTAGCAAATTACTGAGTAATATGATACTTTTTAGACTGAGACATGCTGTGGACAGGGTTTTAAGGGAAGAACAGTGCGGTTTTAGAAAGGGTAGAGGATGTGTCGACCATGTTTTCACTCTTAGGTTAATAATTGAGAAGTCCCTTCGTTGTCAAACACCTTTGGTCCTTAGTTTTATCGATTATGAGCAAGCTTTCGATTCTGTTGATAGAACAGCGTTAACAAAGGTCTTATCGTTATATGGTATACCAGAAAAATACATTAAAGTGATTTGCGCTATGTACGAGAATAATACTGCTGCGGTTAAGGTAGGAAATGAGGTTAGCAACTGGTTTTGTATTAAATCAGGAGTTAAGCAGGGTTGTGTTCTATCCCCCTTTATATGGATCATTTTGATGGACTTCGTCTTAAGGAGCACAGGAAAGGCAATTGGAGACCATGGAATCAAATGGGGAGGAAGAACGCTCCTGGACTTAGATTATGCTGATGATTTAAGCATATTAGATGAAAGTGTGAGCAAAATGAATGAATTTTTAGAGGTTTTACGAGTTCAGGGTGCTAAAATAGGCTTGAAAATTAATGTTAAGAAGACTAAGTCACTAAGGTTAGGAATAAGTGAAGATGAACAGGTGACCTTAGGTAACGAAAAGATTGATCAGGTTGGGAGCTTCAGTTACCTTGGTAGTATTATTAGTAAAGATGGTGGGAGCAGTGAAGATGTTAAAAGTAGAATAGCTAAAGCTCAGGGTGTTTTTTCACAGTTAAAAAAAGTTTGGAAGAATAGAAAGATAAGCCTACAAACCAAGATTAGAATATTGGAAGCTACAGTGATGACAGTGGTCAAATATGGCTCTGAAGCATGGACACTCCGAAAAGCAGATGAAAATTTACTAGATGTTTTCCAGAGAAATTGCCTACGGATTGTTCTGGGTACCCGGCTAACTGACCGTATTTCAAACAGTAGGTTGTACGAAAAGTGTGGTTCAATCCCGCTTTCTGGGGCTATAATGAAAGAAAGGTTGAGATGGCTAGGCCACGTTCTACGGATGAAGGATGACAGATTACCGAAGATTGTCCTTTTTGGCCAACCGTCTGGGGCTACACGGAAAGCAGGTCGTTCTTGTCTGGGTTGGGAGGATGTCATAAATAAGGATTTAAAGGAAATGGGAACTTCCTGGGAGGGTGTAAAGAGGGAGGCTTTAAATAGATTAGGTTGGAGGAGGAGCGTGCGTAGCTGTGTTGGCCTCAGGCGGCTTGGTGCTGCAGTGAGTTATTAGTAGTAGTAGTAGTAGTAGTAGTTTATTGCTTGCAAGAATAGCTGGAAATCAAAGCTTTTAATACTAAATATTTTCTGCCTTATTAAATAGTTTCTGCCATATTATGGATGTCTTAGAAACCATAAAAAACAGCAGTGCGAAAACAAGCAGATTGTAAGCCCAGCTTAATAATGAAGAAAAACTAACAATAGAAAATGTGTTTATTCTATTTGGTTACTTGAATCTGGAAATGAATCTTTGGAGATTTTAATTGCCCTTTGCTCTACTCTAAAGTACTTGCCATACAGCAAAACACACTGTAAATTAATCCCCAAACAAAAGCCGTTACAACCGCAACGGTTTGTGCATGATTTATAACGCTTATTGCGCCCCTATGCTTTTGTTTTTATCAGGCATGGCCCATTTGTTTTGTAAGAAAGATCGCCATACTCTAAGTGCGGCTTATTTCAGATATTACAAATTCCTTCTCTGGCTTCCTAGATGGCACCGAAACAGAAAAATAATTGCTCGATTTGGTTTAATAGATGTGCCTTCTCAGATTCGGTTTTCCAGAGATGATTTACGTAAAAAGACTATCAACTTTATTCACGTTTACGACCCTCTGCAGCCTTTTTTCCATATTGATACTGGTTGATTAGTCTATGCTGTCTTTTGTTAGTTTGAATTTTTTTTTCTCTCGCTATTTATCGTTTTTGTTTTTGTTTATTTATAATATTCCGTACTTTGTGTTTTTTATACTTTTAAGGGTAATAAAGTTCATTCATTCATTTCAGCAATTAGAATAGCTCATGGCGTTTCTCAGTTTTGAAAATCATCGCGTGAATTGACTAAGGTTTCAGCCATTTGTTAATTAAATTTAGTATTACCGTGCTGCCAGATGATTCCCAAAAGATCCCTGCAGGGGTTTTCAGGGTGGCAACCCCCCAGAAAAACATAAGGTACAAAGTCATTTTATATTATCTGTATATAATTGCAAATTATAGGCAGAGCAATAGTGCTGACTAAGTAAAAAGTGAAGTGGTTTCAACGTGTTATTATTATCATTATTTTTTACCAGGTTCCATCGTATGAAATGAGTTTTGTGGAAACCTCGGAGTCGGTCCATTTGATTGGAAAATGAAAGTTGTAGCGTTCTTTAAAAGAGTTAAAAGCGATTGTAGGGCAACCAGCCTCCCTCCCAAGCCCCTTTTTGCCACCCTCCTCGCAAAGACATCTTATTAAAATCTTGTGATGTCCATTTTGCTACGAATAGTTCAAAGGTCCAATAACTCTGCCTACTAGGGTAGCATGACCCCTCAGAACCCTTGGGGCAAGGGGTGTAAATTATGCAATCTGCCCATTGTTTAGGTATAGGCTTTGTTACAGGGAAAGGGATGGAGGCATGTTTGATGAACGTGAAACTCTCCAAAAACCGTAAGGGCATTAAAATGAAACTTTCAGGGAGAGTTGAGGAGAATGTTGAACTAGATCAAAACACATTATATGCATGCAGGTTGTCTAACGGGCGCAGGAGCAATATCACAGAAACGGCTTGGGGTACCAGTATATCAACTACGACAGTAACCGCGACTGCTTGCGGCTGCGACTGCTTAAGACTGCGACTACTTGCAACTGTGACTGAAATTACCTACTATTGTGACTGCGACTAATTTTGACTGGTGTTACTTGTAATTGCAATTATAACTGCAATACTTCTGACTGCGACTACTTACGCCAATCACTGCGAATACTTGTGACTGAAACTTCGACTACTTGCGATTGAGACTACTTGCGGCTGTGACAGAGACGATAAGTGCATTTACTTGCTATTGTGACTGCAACTGATACTACTTGCGACTACAACTAATTGCGACAACGACTATTACTACTACTTACTACGACTACAGCAACTGCAAAAACAACTACTACTACTACTACAGCTACTGAACTGAATACAAAGATTTTAAGTGTATCCAGGCTGTCAAAATGGCATAAATGCAATATCTTGGTAATAGAATACGGTATTAAGTTGAAACTTTCAGAGAAAGTTGAGGAGGGTATCGAAGTAAATGAAAAGAAAATATATATACATCCAGGTTTTTAAAAGGGCATATCTGCAGACGTCTTATGAATGGCTAAAGGTATTAAGACTTTTAGGGCATGTTGAGGGGGAAGTTGACCTAAATGAACAGATACAATGTGTATTCAAGGTTGCTCAAAAGGGTTTACCTGTGATATCTCAGAAACACGAAGGAGAATCGAATTACAACTTTAAGAACATATTGAGGGGAATTGTCGATTGATATTTGTCCAGAGTCATGGCTGTAATATAAAGGTGGTCACAGAATAGCTTCAGCTGCATAGAAGCTAAAGATTTTGCAGATTTTCAACCCGTTTATTTGATTAATTCCACATATCCCATCCCAAGTCTTATCCATTCAAAGTTCTAAAGTCCAACTATTATCAAAATATACTGTAAAAGTTGGTCCAATATATAAATAGCAAACCAGAATCTTGATTCTTAAGTAGATTAAATAAAAAAAAACTAGTTTTTTTAACTGGAAGTAAGGAGCGACATTTAAACTTAAAAAGAAAAGAAATTACTCCGTATATGAAATGGATTGTCCCCTCCGCAATCCCTCACTCTTTACGCTAAAGCTTTTGATTGTTTTAAAAAGTAGAATTGTGGCAAAGAGTCAAACTTTAGCGTAAAGAGCGGGGGATTGCGGAGGATTTTCGTTAAGATTCTATTACTTTTAGGGGGTGTTATCCCCTATTTTCCAAAATAAAGCAAATTTTCTCAGGCTCGTAACTTTTGAAGACAAAGGACTAAATTTGATGAAACTTATATATTTAGAATCAGCATGAAAATTTGATTCTTTTGATGTATCTTTTAGCATCAGAATTCCGTTTTTTAGAGTTTCGTTTACTATTGAGCCGGGTCGCCCCTTACTACAGTTCGTTACCACGAACCGTTTGAAAAACTGAAAAAAAAATCCACAAATATTTCTTCTATTAACCAATATAAAAAAATGGTTGAATTAAAAATATTTTGAATCTGGGTTAGGCTAAGTTTCATTTTAAAGACTAGAAAAATGGATCAAGACCTTTTCACTCACCTTTAGAACAATTAAATCAAACAGATGTAAAAAAAAAATTTAAACGTAACTTTTTCCACAAAAGACGTTTTTTTGAAAAAAGTAAAGAAATACATTAAGCCTAAGACGAGCGGAAATGAAGTCAAATAGTAACGGTGAAACCCAAACAAACAGAACTTACAATAAATAAGCAAGTCAACCGTAGAAACTATCACAAACATGAGTAGGGCTAACGCCCACTTTGCCTTGCAAAGACCAGAGCTTCACTTGCACTTTGCTCCCTTTCAATCTTACCACATATTTCCAAACTGTTACCACAAGACTCCTACACGGGGATGCTAAGGTGGACAATACTCCCCCCCCCCTCTTCGACAACATTTCTAGACTACTATTAAGCAAAAGGTATTTTAAATTACTGTAGTTGGAATGGGTGGTGGCATTTTTCAATTATTAAAAATGACTTGTCGAACAATCAAGGTTTTACTCGTTTAGTAAGAAAGTGTAGAATCCCCAAAACAGTTGTCATACAATTGCCATCCACTTTATAGTCTTCGAAATAAAACTTAGCCTAGCCCAGGTTCAAAATTTGAGCCCTGTATTTACATAACTAATCTGTATACATCAGATTCTACTTCAGACTGATTTAACTAGCATTAAAAAGCCAAGTCCAGATGCATCTAAAACTAGCATTATGACACTTAAAACGCCAATTTGACAGGAATAATATCCTGGTAAAAACTACGATGCCAACTATTTAATGTTGCTAGTACAGTAGTATGACCTCACTGAGAGTTTGGTAATAATCAATTCGGAACTGATAGCTGGGTGAACCTATTTTATAAATACTTCTTCGATAGAATCTTCTGAAGAAGGTAATCAACACAACCAAGGTTAAAATAAGTCACTTTCCTTGTCTCAACTCTGATAGGTATCCTATTGGGAATTCCTCCAGAAAGAGGGCAAAACGAATACTTTTGAATTTCCAAAATAAATGATATTAAGATTTAAAATAAAATCAAAACGTATGGTGTTTTTGGTTACCAATAAGACACCTCAGGAATATATTGAGAACGACGGTGGGTATTAAGTTGATACTTTTGTGGAAACTGCTATTACTACTTCTGCTACTTCTGCTCTGAACAGCTACAATGGGAAAGAAAAATAATTCTTCATACCGGCATCATTTTCTATGATTTTAATGAACTGTCTAATCGCTTTCTTTTCCCAGCGGGAGGTACAATTTACGCATGTGAGGATTCCGCCGAAGTAGTAAGTCCTACTTAAGAAATTATTACCATAGGTCTAACTACTATGTATAATTAGTAGTGTCAGTGAGAAAATCCTGTTAGGGGAAAGCCGTTTATTTATGTATATTAGCACCGTATAGATAAAAAGAAATATAAAGGTGACCAGCTTTGACGATAGAATTTTTTTTCAGTTTCATTATTACTCAACCACGGAACAACCGTGGCCGAGTGGTTAACGCGCCGAACTCACGAGCGAAGGGTCGCTGGTTCGAATCTCGGTGGTGCCGACCGTTTGGTTTAGGACGAGGGTTAGTGGCGTTTCCCCGTAAGACATGCCAAAAGTCCACCCAGCTTCAAATGGGTACCTAGAGAAATCTAGGGAAAAGCACGGGAAAGCGTCGGATAGCTTGCCCCCAACCACGCATTGCACCCCGGCCGAGGGCTGAGAATCAGGAGATCGGCACCTGCGCTACGCGAACCCTAATCGGTTTGCATGCGAAAGTTTGCTTTTTTTTTTTTTTACGGAACAACAAGACAGGCAAGCTACCAACTGCAGTGTCATTCCAAAGTTGGGAGATATTTACAGTGATGCACCTAAATAAATATCTTCCACCTACAGGATGATTAGAGGCTCTTCACTAACGCTCTGGGTGGCCCTGGAGGTATAGGAGCTAAGGGTTTAAGAGAAGCAATAAAGTCTTCATCGGACTTCAATTATGGCTTAAATTTGCTGATGCTGGAAATATAAGCAGCATAAGATGGCGGAACAGAGCTATCTGGGAGATGGGCTCTCAAGCAAACATAACTCGTGTTTACAGACCAAGATGATATCAGTTTTTGAGCCAAAAGTCAGGTTTAAGGAGAGATACACAACCAATTAACACAAACAGGTTCACCTCAAACTAAAATCTGTAAGTTCTCAGGTATTTATATTTTTTTCAAGTCACGAAGAGAGCTTTCGTCTTTTTTACAACAAAACGTATCAGCCTTACAACAGCCCAACCATCCAACAAATTGGAAGGTTTCTTTTAGAGCACAGTCTTGGAAGTAAGTGCAAAAACCGACCTTTCACTAATAAAAAAAGAATTGAAAATAATCTGTTCTTTACTGACCTTTTATATCTATCAGCTGTTCAACATCAAGGTCCTTCCCATTTATTGGATCCTTTCCATTTTCATTAATATATTTTTCAATGAGTCGTCTTTCAAAAACAATTCCAGATACTGGAGACACAACTGGATGCTCAGGGACTTCATTACAAACTTAAATAAGAAAAGAAAAAATTAGAACGAATATCAAGGTGATATAGAGGGAAGCCTTACAACCTAAACAATTGAATTCCTAAATTCAAGATTCCTAAAATACTTGTAAATTTAAGCCACTATTTTAATGTTTTAAGGAGGTGCTCTAACTAATATGGTGGTATCTTTCCCCCTCCTTTTATGTGAAGGTATCAGTAGCGTAGCTAGAAGGAAGGGGAACGGTTGTCCCAGGACAGAAGTCTCCAGTGCGTCAAATACACAGTATCAGTTATGCCAGAGTTAGAAATTCGGAGCCGCGTCAGAACTCGATCTGTTAAGCCTATTCGCTATAATATAGAACAACTTATTGAACTATTAGAGCTATTATTACTCGCAGTAATCAGGATGAAAAAGACTAAAACCAAATCCAATGCAATACAGTTATTACACCATATATTAACATTTGAGTTTTTAGCACTTCTCCCTTTTTAGAATACGGTGCTAAAAACCTACTTGAAAAAAAAACGATCGGGTCAAGAAGAGGCTTCAAGACAACACCTTAAATTTTCATGATGTTCCCCTAGATGTTAAGACTTTGCAAGAGTTTTTTTTTTGTCCTTAACAGGGATATCATTTACAAAATTTCTCTTGAAAAAGTAAAGGAGTTGTGTGCAATATATGATGTCCAATTTGAGAGAAGGATAGAAAATACCAACAGAAGAAAGAGAGGACAAAAAAATTAAATGCTAAAAAAAGTTAAGAGCTGCAAAAAACAATTAAAAACAAAAATAAATGCTACAAGTGACGAAAAGTATGGTTGACTGTAGTATAAGGTCATGACATGTAGTATAATCAATCATACTATTCAAAAGTATGAAAAGTATATGAAAGTATGATATCCTCCCCACCCCCCAGAAAACTGTGCCCCCAGCGAAATATTCCTCCCCATAGTTTTCTCCATAAAATTATTCCCCTCATCCTTAAAATTTGAGTAGGGAAATTAAGAAAACACACAGAATGAAGAAGAGAAAGGATATTGGAATATTGTATATTTCGAAATATATGTGGAGCATATGGAGTAGAATCAAATAGTTTGTCATAAAGAACTATAAGTAAAGAGCGACTAGGGCCAATAGTAACCAAACTATATAAAAAAGAATTTTGCTAACAATTGATACATAAAAAGAATTTACTTTTTATGCTGATTCCAAATATGTACAGTGCACAAAGTTTTACGTTACACATCAAACACTACGACCCTGAAAAAATATGCTTGATTTTTTAAAAATAGAGAAACCCTACCAACAAGAGCTAAGAGCTCATATGGCACTTGTGACGAGGCCAGAAGAGCCAAGAGCCAAGAACTCATACGGTATGAGCTCTAACAAAATTCTAAGAATAAACAGTTTGAACTAAAAGGAAAATCAGACGCTTAATGCCGGTTGGGATTTAAAATAAGAGCTCTGAGTCACGATGTCCTTCTAAATATCAAAATTCATTATGATCCGATCACCCACTCATATGTTATAAATACCTCATTTTTTCAATTTTTCCTCTCCCTTCAGCCCCCCAAATGGTCGAATCAGGGAAAACGACTTTATCAAGTCAATTTGTGCAGCTCCCTGACACGCCTACCAATTTTCATCGTCCTAGCACGTCCAGAAGCACCAAACTCGCCAAAGCACTGAACCTCACCCCCTAACTCCTCCAAAGAGAGCGAATCCAGTACGGTTACGTCAATCACATATCTACGAAATTTGCTTATTCTACCAACCAAGCTTCATCCCGATTCCTCCACTCTAAGCATTTTCCAAGATTTCCGATTTCCCCCTCCAACTCCCCCCAATGTCAATAGATCTGGTTGGGATTTGAAACAAGAGCTCTGAGATATGAGTTCCTTCTAAATATCAAATTTCATTAAGATCCGGACACCCGTTCTTAAGTTAAAAATACCTCAATTTATCTAATTTTTCCAAATTAACACCCCCAGCTCCTCCAAAGAGAGCGGATCCGTTCCAATTATGTCAATCACGTATCTAGAACTTGTGCTTATTCTTCCCATCAAGTTTCATCTCGATCTCTCCACTCTAAGCGTTTTCCAAGATTTCTGTTTACCCCCTCCAATCCCCTATGTCCCCAGATCCAATTCGAGTCGAAAATGTAGCATCTGAGAAATAAGATCCTTCTAAATATATCAAAAATCCGATCACCTATTCGTAAGATAAGCATACGCCAATTTTCACGTTTTCTAAAAATTCCGGTTTCCCCCTCCAACTCCCCCCAATGTCACAGGATCTGATCGCAATTCGAAATAAGAGCTCTAAAGCACAATATCCTTCTAAATATCAAATTTCATTAAGATCTGATCACCCGTTCGTAAGTTACAAATACCTCATTTTTTATATGTTTTCTGAATTACCCCCCCCCCTCCTCCAACTCAAACAGAGATCAGATCTGGTCCGATTATGTCAGTCACGTATCTCGGACTTGTTTTTATTCTTCCCACCCAGTTTCATCCTGATTTCTCCGCTTTATTTGTTTTCCAAGATTTCCGCCCGCCCCCCCCCAACTGCTCCCCCCCCAATGACGCTGGATCCGGTCGGGATTTAAAATAAGAGATCTGAGGTACAAGGTCCTTCTAAATATGAAGTTTCATGAAGATTCGATCACTCCTTTGTAAGTTAAAAATACGTCATTTTTTCTATTTTCTCAGAATTAACCCCCCCCCCCCAAACTCCCCCAAATAGAGCGGATCCGTTCCGATTATGTCAATCACGTACCTAGGACTTCTGCTTATTTTTCCCACCAAGTTTCATCCCGAACCCTCCACTCTAAGCGTTTGCCAGGATTTTAGGTCCCCCCCCCCCCAAATGTCACCAGATCCAGTCGGGATTTAAAATAAGAGCTTTGAGACACGATATCCTTCCAAACAACAAATTTCATTAAGATCCCATCACCCGTTCGTAGGTTAAAAATACTTCATTTTTTCCAATTTTTTCCGAATTAACCGGCCCCCCACACCCCCCCCCCCCCAGATGGTCAAATCGGGAATATTCCGATTAGAAATATTCCTATTTCTAATTTAATATGGTCCGGTCCCTGATAAGTCTGCCAAATTTCATCGTCCTAGCTTACCTGGAAGTGCCTAAAGTAGCAAAACCAGGACAGACCGACAGACTGACAGACCAACAGAATTTGCAATCGCTATATGTCACTTGGTTAATACCAAGTGCCATAAAAAGGGGAGTGATCATAAAGAAAATCACATCATCATATTCAGCATTTTAGAGAACCCTATTATGGAGGTTTCAACTTTTTATCTACAAAAACGTAGAATTTTTCGATTTTTTTCTCAACAAAAAGATTATGGATCTGTGTTTATTTGTTATTGCTTTTTCAGGGATGATTGTATCTGATGGTCCTAGAAGATCGAGAGAGGACTCATTTGAGCGGAAAGTAAAAGTTCTACTGCCATCTTTGACAAAAAAGATTGTGCCACGGGAAAGTGGCGTTTTTCGCCATGCTGTTGCATCAAATTACGATTTTGCCGCATGGAGGACTCAGTTGCTATCGATTAAAAAATTTGAGATAGCAAATCCATTTTAAACGTTTTTTCTTTTATAATTTTATTAAATCCAAAACTGTTAAGATTTCCAGGAATGGATATTGGTATATTCTAAACAGATAATCCACATTCATTTATTCTCTTAAGTAATTAAATAAAAAAAACAAGTTTTTTCAACTGAAAGTAAGGAGTGACATCAAAACTTAAAACGCACAGAAATTACTTCGTATATGAAAGAGGCTGCTTCCTCATCAACGCCCCGCTCTTTACGCTAAAGTTTGACTCTTTCTCTCAATTCTTCTTTCTAAAACAGTAAAAAACTTTAGCGTAAAGAGCGGGGCGTTGATGAGGAAGCAGCCTCTTTCATATACGAAGTAATTTCTGTGCGTTTTAAGTTTTGATGTCACTCCTTACTTTCAGTTGAAAAAACTTGTTTTTTTTATTTAATTTCTGAACGTTTTTGAATCAATGCATGTTTTGATTTTGGCTCTCCACAGAGGAATAATCAAAACGAAATTTGCATATTTTTTTTTTTTTGGCTCAATGGCTTTCTCATAATTTTGATCGAATGATTTTGAGAAAAAAAGAGCGGGGAACGAAGCCTAGTTGCCCCCCGATTTTTTGGTTAATTAAAAAGGCAACTAGAACTTTTAATTTTTTACGAATCTTTTTATTGGTAAAAGATTTACGTAACTTATAAATTAGCTTACGTAAAGAACTTTTGTATTCTCATGTTTTTATTACATATATGAGGGATTCGCCCCATCGTCAGTACCTCGCTCTTTACACTAAAGCTTAAATTTTATCCCAATTCATTAAGAATGACCCCCTGAATCACAAAAGCCGTAGAATAAGTAGTTGAAATTACCGAAAATACTTTAGCGTAAAGAGAGAGGTATTAGAAGGAGGTGAGCCCCTCATATGGGTAATAATTTCTGTTTGTTTTAAGTTTTATTGCTGTTCCTTACTTCCAGCTGAAAAAGCTTTTTCACTTTTATTTTTTAATTGTTTTTTTTTTTAAATAATGCTAGTAAATCCTGCTCTCCCTTCATGGAAATTTTCTTCTCCCATTAGAAATTCTCGAAGGAAAGTTCCCCCAGCATATCCCCCTCTTCTCAACCCCTCCCCCAAGCCAAAAAAATCCTCCTGAAAACGCCTGTATACTTCCCAATAACCATTACTATATGTAAGCATAGGTCAAAGTTTGTAACTTGTTGCCCCTCCCACGGGGACTGTGGGGGAGTAACTCTTCCCCAAAGACATAGTTATAAGGTTTTTTGACTACGCTGAATAAAATCGCTATCTCAGAATTTTGATCCGTTGACTTTGGGAAAATAATTAGCGTGGGAGGGGGCCTAGGTGCCCTCCAATTTTTTTAGTCACTTAAAAAGGGCACTAGAACTTTTCATTTCCGTTAGAATGAGCCCTCTTGCAACATTCTAGGACAACTGGGTCGATACGATCACCCCTGGGGAAAAAAAAAAACAAAAAAACAAAAAAACAAAAAAACAAATAAACACGCATCCGTGATCTGCCTTCTGGCAAAAAATGCAAAATTCCACATTTTTGTAGATAGGAGCTCGAAACTTCTACAGTAGGGTTCTCTGATACGCTGAATCTGATGGTGTGATTTTCGTTAAGATTCTATGACTTTTAGGGGGCGTTTCCCCCTATTTTCAAAAATAACGCAAATTTTCTCAGGCTCGTAACTTTTGATGGATAAGACTAAACTTGATGAAACTTATATATTTAAAACCAGCTTTAAAATGCGATTCTTTTGATGTATCTAGTGGTATCAAAATTCCATTTTTTAGAGTTTTGGTTACTATTGAGCCGGGTCGCTCCTTACTACAGTTCGTTACCACGAACTGTTTGATCTTGGCTACGATGGTGGGTTTTTTTTTATGTTCTGAAAAATAAAAATATTTAGCTGAAAATAAAGGCAGTTTTCAGTAAATTTCATATTATATTCTGGTCTTTAGAAGAAACAGAGAGCGTTAGCCCTATTCCTCCATGTGCTAATTTTTGCTTGTTTTGAGTTTGAATTTGTTATTTATTGTAGCTTCTATTCATTTTGGGCTCCATTTATTTATTGATAGTGATTTATGGTAGTTTTATGCTTGAAAAATTATTTGACTTTTATTTATACTCATCTCTGGTTTAATGTTTATTAGGCTAAATCTTCCTGGGCCTGTTGCTGGAAAGTTGAATTCAAAGTTCATAGTTCAGAGTTTTATTCACCAATAAATACGAAACGGAAATACAATACTCTTATTTTTCCTCGAAAGGCTCCATGGCCAGGGATAAAAGGGGGATACAAAAAATATAATATAAGCAACAGCCAAAAAAAGAAAACAATAGCCAAATATCATATAAGATGAAAAAGAAAACATATCTGAGGCCTGGGAGCCAAAGCGCAGAGAGAACAACCACACACCATGAACAAACACTCGGGTTAGATCAACACCTCAGAGGAAAAGGAAAAGGAAAAAAAGAAAGAAAAAACAAAACAAAAACAAAATGCTATTCTGCTTGATTCTTTACTAAATGATCCATGAGAATCCTTTTAAAAGTCCAAAACGAGTGGCATCTCTGTACTGAAGAAGGTAGAGAATTCCAGACCTGTTGAGATTGTTCACATTGAAATCTGATCGAACAGTAGGGGTAGGTAGAATACACATATTATATGAAGAACGGAGGCTATATAGAGCTGAATCAGAAATAAACATAGGAGTTTTTTGAAGGGATTTTGGAAGACTGCCGTGAAGCTGACGAAAGACAAAAGAAGCACAAGAAATAATGTAAATAGACTGTAGACTTAAGAGCGGTGTTGGTGAGGAACGATAAGCCTCAAGATTTTCTGAAGTGTATATCTGCAATACCAAAGGAAAGGCAAAGTATATTAAGTTGAAAATTTCAGGGCATTTTGAAGGGGCTGTTTAACTAAATGAAAGGAAACTGTGTGCATCCAGGTTATCAAAAGGGCGTATCTGCAATGTCTTATAAATGGCTTAGAATATTAAATTGAAACTTTCAAGGCATGTTGATTTGAATTAAAAGTCACTATGCGCATCCAGATTGTCAAAACGATGTATGTGCAACCTCTAAGGAATTGCTAAGGATATTAAATTATAAGTTTCAGGGTAAGTTGAGGGGTATGTTGGTCTTAATCAAAATACACTATGTACATCCAAGGTGGTCAAAAGGGTGCATCTAAGATATCTCGTGAACGGCTTAGAGAATTAGGTTAAAACTTTCAGTGCATGTTGAGAGGGATGATCAATTAGTTTTTGTCAAGATTGCACTCTTCACTCAAGATTGTAACATGATGGTAATCAGAGTGGCTTCAGCCATTTAGAGGCTCATAGATTATCCAAATCCCCAATTTCTTTATTTGAATAATTTCCATGTATCCATTAAAGTTCTAGGGTACAACTATGATTAAAATATGCTGCAAAATTTTGTTCAAAAATTACCTTGATTCTTAGGACAAGCTAAATAAAAAAACAACAACAGGTTTTTCAAATGAAACCAAGGATCAATATTAAAGCTTTAAACGAACAAAAATTATTCCATATATGAAGGGGGCTGTCCCCTCTGCAGCCCCCTTGCTCGTTGCACAAAGGTCTTTTGTTTTTAAAAAAAAGCTTCTTATTCCAGTTCCACTGCCCTTTTGTTTCAGCAGTCGTTCTAAAAGAATTAAGACAAAAAATTAAACTTTGGCATAAAGAGTGAGGGGTCAAGGAGTGAGCAGATCCTTTCATATACAGAAAAATTTCTGCTTGTTTTAAGTTTTGATGTTGATTCTTACTTTCAGTTAAAAAACTTATTTTTTATTTAATATTTTATTATTTTTCAAACCATGCTCAGATCTAATCAAGGCTAAATAAAAAAAAAAAAATCATTCCACAAAAGAAGTTTTTCAGAGAAGAGTAAAGAGCTACATTAAACGAACTGTGAGTTGAAATAAAGTTAAACAATTTTTCAAGGATAAAACTACCCCAAATTACCTTCAATAAATAAACTGAAACCGAAAACGAATAGAAATTACAGTAAATAACCAAGCCAAACCCTAAACGAGCAGAAACTAAGATGAGTAGGACTGCCCCCCCCCCGAATACCTTATAAAGACCAGTGCATCCTTAGACCACATCCTAAAGACCAGCACATCCTTCCAGATAGCCTTTAGAGGGCAATGGGGGCGTCAACCTACATAGAAATAGTAGCCTCAGTAGCAATAATTGTCGAAGCATTTGTAATAGTAGCAATAGTGGTAACATGCATGTTCCTGATATTCATTACTGAAAACCTTAACAACTTTGGATTTGTTAAAGTTAAAATCAGAGAAAACATTTTCAGTGAATATACATTTCACAAAATACATTTCATATGTCATTCGTTTTCAATTGAAGTGCAAATTATGTGCTGGTCTTTAGATGGCATTAGGAGCATCAGCCCTAGTAGAAATAGTAGCCTCAGTAGTAGTAGTTAGTATAACAGTTGTAATAGTAGTGTTAACATGCATACAAGGCCTTTTGGTTAGCTCAACAGCCCCTTAATATTCCCTGAAATTTTCAACATAATACTCTAACCTGATCCTAAGATACTGCTTTTATACCCTTTTGAAAACCTGCACTCATATTGTTTGTCTTGATTCAGTTGAACCCCCCCCCCCGGGGGTACCAGTCCCATAAGCCCCCAAATTATTTTCATTAAATTTTATTTATCAATAATTTTAAACCACAACAACAGGGTTCTCTGATGTTTAAATAGATTGTACACATATATTTAAATATCTTGAAACATTGTTTATAAATAAGAAAAGAGAAATATTACCATTTAAAATTGCTGAAAACAAAATTTCTTGTGACAAAAAACCATTGCTCCCTCCCTGCTAGCGCCAATAAAAAAAGACCAAAAATATTCCCAGGAATGAAGAAAGATTGGATATCTATTTGTACCCCTCCCTCCTTCCAAAACACACTCTACATTTATATGAAGGCTCAATGAGAGCTTGGATACTTGGGCATTAAAATGCACTCTTTGAAGCATTTACCTCCTACTTCACAATAACTGATGCACACCCAGACGTCATTGCATAATACTGTATGACATATGAAGTAAATCTGTTAAGCTGCAAAAGCTTTAATTTGAATATCAGAAGCATTTTTCTGCAATAAGAAGAGACATCACTCTATAGCACCCTTATTCAGACTTAAACCTGAATAAGGGCTTAATTAGAATAAGAAGATGAATTGAGACAAGGAATTGATACCCACCCCCCGCCATACCCCATTCTATAATTATACATCACTAAACATAATTTTATCAAAAATCACTTGAAACAACACAGTTAAATCAAGCATTAAGATAAATGTCCATTTTGAGAAATGTACTTGGCTTAAGAAACACACATGCTTCTCAGCAATTGAGAGCCTTCCAATTCAAAGGGTCTGAGAAAGCTGTAGAAAAGTACCAGCGTGCCATAGTTGACTCCAGGTATGTAAAAAGTTTCAAAGCTGCCAGCAGCAGGGTCTGACAGAATTCCAAAAGCTTCCAAATTTCAGTAGCACAACTTGTGTTTTGAAAGCTTTTCTTTAAGTAAAAAATGTTTTTATAAGTAAAAACAGTATTTTCATAAAAAATCTTCCAACAAATTCGAAAACCAAGTAGCATTGCTACTTTGCTACCCCACTTTTTGCACAGCGCGTAGACTCTATCCCAAGATATATCCCATTGAAGTAGATCTAGGTGTCCAGCAAGGACAAACCTTGGTTCAACACCCACTGCAAAAAGAATCCAGGCAACAGCTGCTCACAAAGAGTGAAAAGGACAGACTATATCTCATAAAAGCACATAAAGATGTAATACCAACGATTCAGCAATCCAGGGGTTCAGTACAGGGAGAATTTCACTACTAAGATATTTCTTCTAAGAGCTGGTGGAGAGTTGTCAATGAGGCTTTGGGAGAATTTCACTACTAAGATATTTCTTCTAAGAGCTGGTGGAGAGTTGTCAATGAGGCTTTGGGAGAATTTCACTACTAAGATATTTCTTCTAAGAGCTGGTGGAGAGTTGTCAATGAGGCTTTGGGAGAATTTCACTACTAAGATATTTCTTCTAAGAGCTGGTGGAGAGTTGTCAATGAGGCTTTGCTGTCATCTCAAGGAACTACAATTCCTTCCCTAAAAATCAACAACAGGACTATCATGTAAGATCCGCGGGCAAAGACTGAAGCTCTTATTAAGGCTCTTGCTGAATTCTCTAATCTGGATGATGCTAGTAAAGAAGTTTAGAATTTCTCTTATCAAACCAATGCTTTCCTTGATTATGTGAACTAGCCTACTCCACTCCTTAAGTTCTTTGCATTCCGCAGCGTCTTGCTGTGACCAAATCTAAGGTTCCTTGCAGTATACCTAGATTTTTCTTTAAGTCCTGCACTATCAAAATAGCTGGATCTTTGTCATTAATTTTCTGGCTGTGTTTTTGCTCTGGGATTTTTCTGCACACAGGGAAATCTGCCAATGTCATTTGTATGCCTAAACCAGATGGCGATCAAGCAAGCATGGGCTCACATAAGCCTCCTCTCCTGTATTGGGAAAGTTTACGAAGGTGTTTCCAATTATACACTTTACCAGTACCTTGAGTCAAATGACATTTTATGAAACCATCACTATTGATCCTGTCAAAAACATTCAAAACTTGACCGCCTAGTGGTCCAGCACCAAGAGTGGATTGAATTCCAGCAAAAAGATACAACACCAGGCTATTGTCATTTGACACAGTATGGTACTGTGCCTACTTAAGAAGCTTTACACGTGTCTGTGGATATCTGTTAACAATGATTTGAAGCTTTATTTCTGATCATTCATTGTGGATTGTTCTTAATGGGTTTACTTCCAGAAGATAACCAATAAGGTCATGCATGTACTAGGATAGTATCTTAGGACCTATGCTTCTTGTTCTCTGCATAAATTACATAGGAGACAACTTTGCAAGTCATCTACATCACTGTACTAACAACACCACAATACACATAGCCATCCTAAAACATGAAGACCCAAGCCTCTCTGCCTTTACAGATGAATCTTTAGGATATTGAAGACAGACCTGATAAATGCATGGTCATTTTCACTGCATTGAAAACAAATAAGTTCCTGATCTCACAATCAGAAGTGCCAGGCATAAACCCCAAGTTCCTCTTTATGAATGAATAAAAAAAGGGAGTTGGCGAGCTTTGTCTCATTAAAACCACTTCTCCACAAATCTCTCTTGGAAAAACCACTTAAATTGGCTTGGAACCTCCTGTGGAAAAAGCCGTGGGTCATTCTTTGCTGCCAAAACCTTCCACCATCTAGCTGATCATCCTGGTGTATAAGCCTTGCATAAGACCCATTGCTGAGTATGGATGCCCACTGTATGCTCGTGCTCTGAAAAAATTGTTAGCTCAACTTAAAAAAATCCGTAATAAAGCAGGTTCAGTCATTCCTTATGACTCTCTCCAATCTGTTAGTGCAAGGGTTGATGTAGCATTGATGGCTGTTTTATACAACTAAACAAGTTTACCATCAACTTTAGACCTTCCTTGTATTGCCCCCCTCCATTGTACAACCGACAAGACAGACAACACAGTTCATTTCAATTACTTAAGGTTGAGATACCAAGAACATGTATTTGAAGACCAACTTCATTATACATCACGCTTTGATTTAGAACAATGTTCCTGGGAATATTATCCCAAAAAGTTTATCTGTAAAGTCCCCAAAAATAATATTCAATAGTCATTGAAAACCTTGTGATGGAGAGACATAAAAAACTAGTAGCATATTAGATATTTAGACATACCTGCCCCATGAGTTTACGAAAAAAAAAAAATATCATATGTGGACTACATGACGATTCAGGAACAAATGGGCCAACATGCAGCATTACTTCCTCTGCAACAGAGAACTTCAACAGAAAGATTTTGACACTTTTAGATTGACTGGCTATCTCAGAGTTTTCAATTGACAGCCAATTGTTCCTCATTGAGGCAAAACCATACTTCGGTGCCATACAGTGGCAGAAAACACCACTTTCCCATGGCAAAATCTTTTTGGCCACTTTAACAATCTTTTTCTTGAACTTATTGACTTAAAACAATTTGAAAACCTGAGGGAGACATCTACTTCACACTACCATGTTAGTCTCCTTGACACTGTTCTTAAAAACCTTGAAAACGCAGATACTTGGTTAAATCTTTTATCAATTGATCTCCAGAAAGTATTCAGTCTAATTAACCACAATATCCTTGTAAATAAGTAGCTGATGGAGTTTCAAGTGAATCCCTTTTAAGTTAAAATTGTCGCCTCCTTTTTAACAAATTGTTCTTAAGTGCTTAAATACAAAAATATTTATTCAAATCCCCTTCTTATATTTTGTGGGGTCCCCCAGGGAACTCTGATGGGTGTATTTTATTTCTTATAATGGTTAATAGCCTCATGACTGACCACACAAAGCAATGGAAGCATGTGGACAACCTGTCTGCAATTGAGGTTTGTCAACAACAAAAAATAAAAGCTCAATTATGACATTAATTGACAATGTCACACAGGAGGCTTCTTTATTGAAGATAAAAGTTAATGTTAATGAATTGTCAGTTATGAAAGTTCATTTTTAAAATCATCCCCTCTTTCACAGACCCCATTTCTCCCAAAATCTCTGTCACATGCATTAAATTACTTGGGGTGACAATTACTGCTGACTTGAAGTAGGATACCTGTGTTCAAAACATCTTCAAACAAACTTCCACTTTGGTTTCCCTTCTAAAACTTTTGATAAAATTATCTGCCCCTCTCCTTTAAGGATCTTCTCCAACTTTATTGTTCTTTTATTTGGCTGATACTTGAATATGCTGGTCTAGTGTGGCATTTGGTCTTTATTCAGAGCAAAATGTCCTTTTTGATTGAAAATGTCCAAAAACAAGCACTTAGAATCATAAATGGTGAAGGGAAGGGAATAAATGGTTTGGAGAGCTCTGCAGAACTCTTGCCTGGGGCCAAAAAGGATGGTTTTTGCTTGTCCACAAGCCGGAGCCTATGGTGTGCGAAGTGAAGTGGTTATATAGCCTATGTCAGAGAGGACTATCTGAAGTTGTGCAGCCAAGCTTTCGTTTCATCGAACCATGTTTCTGCTTTCAAGTGGAAAGCTCTGTTCTAGCAGGCAATCAGGCAGGCACCACTTTCAAATTGAAGATGGACTAAAATCTATAAGTGTTAAATATATGCGGCAGTTACCCGGCCCCACAGCCAATTTATCTTCTTTGAGTGATAAATAGAAAAATTTATAGAAGCAAAAATGTGGCATTTTCCCACGGGTCCAAAACTGCTACCATCTATTGTTTCTACCCATTTCTGTTTGTGATTTCAGCTGACTTTATCATTTGTTTTTTTGGACTTGGGATTGCAGCAGAGAAATGGTATCAGATGTGCCTAATAAACTTTAAAAGTTCTCTCATTGCTAAAGAAATTAGAGCTTATCCTTTGCTCTTTTCTAAGTGGTGATGTTAGAAAGTTGGCCTACAGCAAAAAAAAAATCAACTTTTGAACTAAGACAGATAGAATTTTTTTACAGCAATTGATAGCTCTTGATGAGCTGATCAAAGTATGACATCAATTTTTTGGTACAAAAATTCCTTCATGAGGTATACCAGTGTTAAAGTTTCAAGGGGTTGACAACTTCAGTAGTAAATTACACACTGAAACGAAATCTAGGGCAATACAAATTGTGAGACATATAGAGGACTTGTAAGCAACAGTTGGCTGTTAGGTAATAATCACCTTTAGCAATGAGGGTTAGCAACTTTTGCTAGTTGGTTTATCTGTTATTTGTTTCCAGTGTATTTGGTGGTAAAACCAATTTGGTTCCAGTGGTAAGACATGTAGGTGACTTGTAAGTAATAATCTGCTGTTAGACTACAGTCAACTTCAGCAATGAGAGGTTTGCAACTATGCTAGTAGTTTCTTAATAATTAGGGTCACCTATCTTATCTTAATCTTGAAAAGTTAGGGATAACTCTATAATACCAACTAGATTATATAAGATATTGTTCTGAGTTTTCATCCATCACAATGTCTACAACTGAAAAGGATAAAGTCCAACTGGCTGCAAAGTCAATTTAGTCCCTTCTTTTGATACAATTTTGTTATAGTTTTTTCAACGCTGAGGAGTAGCCTTTGATCATGTGATTACTGATTGATAGCAAAGAAACAAAACCAAAGTGTTGCTCTTGCAACTCTTTAGTCGGCAAAGCCAAACAAAGGTTGCTGCAACACTTCACATTGCCTGGGCAACATAGGTCTAATTATGTTTGACATGAAGGTCAGGTTCTTAAATATCATATATATGTATATATATATATATATATATATATATATATATATATATATATATATATATATATATATATATATATATATATATATCATGAAAAGAGGAATCACCAATGCAACAGCACAAACACAAAAAAAAAAAAAAAAAAAAAAAAAAAAAAAAAGAGAGACAGAAGGAGAAAAGGAAGACTGTTTTCCTAAATTAGTGATTAATATAGACCAGCACTTGAATGAGGCCTTAACCCTACTCATCCATACAATCACATAGGTCAAACAGCATAGCCACACACAATCAACCATAAAGAATAATCCATGGACAGGCAGTCATGTCGTCAATAAGTATAAGTTGTCATTTACCTTACAATAGAAAAAATAATATAGACAAATAATTCAGAGGCAACACCCAACATAAGGCAACGCTCATCAGAAGAATACACTGGCCTATATAGGGTTTCGCCACTCTAAATTCTCTACCCAGCACAGTGTTGTGGCTACCACAGAATATCCATGGCATCCCCGCGTCAGGTATCACCCCCAAAATACATGCCTATGAAAAAAAAAACAGCAAATGTAAAACAACCAAGTAAAACCAAAACAAGCTTATCCTGTTAATATATCCCTCCCTTTAGCAACAATAGGTAAACTCAATATTATAAATTTTACCAAATCACAAATATTAACACATTGCAAAAAACCTGAATGAACTAAACAATTATAGAATTCACCTTTACCATGTGGCTAATTTTTAAGAAAATCCGCTCAATTAGAAACACAATTCAAAATAAATGGTGCTGTGACAACATTTCTCGAACCTCCGAAATTAGTTGAAAATTTCTTTAAGTATTTCTAGATAATTCTTTTGATATTTATTTAAAAGTTCGTTATAATGAAAACTAAATTTTTTAAATTGTCAATTTCCTGGCTATTATACAACTCAAAAAAACTCTTGCTTCTTTGACTCAGCTGTTGTCCCCCTCTTCTCGACAAGTTTTTTGGCACCAGCTCGGGACTAGGATTATTGCTTGAAGAATTGCTCCCATAAACAACTTGACTATGGCTTGGCATATTATAATCGAATATTAGATCACGGTTAAAACGATTAAAAAGAGACAAACGGTCAAAACGCTTAAAAGACACTGAACGATTAATTCGACATTTTAAATGACTAGCACTATGAGCAAAATTGCACAACTTGTTGGCACAAGTCATCATCATATTTCGACAGGATCGAAATTGCAAGTTGTTGCTTTGCACTTTTTACTTTGTATTTTCGGGACATGCGTAGAAATTTACAGTTGTCCTTCTTGTTGCAGGAACCTCCTTCGAAATACTTGCACCATTTACTTACACAGGAATTTTCTCGTTGATTTGGTTGTTTTTTTCTTATCAGTAACATTTTTGCTTTTGTGAATAAGCGGACATTGTTCGTCAAGTTTGCATGCAACAGTTGACAAAAAAAAGAAACACGTTTTCTTAGTTTCTCGTCTTTCGGTATTTCCTAGTCTTTCAGCAATTTTCACGACGTTTTTTTTCGAATAGCTATAAGTTCAGAACGTCCGTTTCGGTCTATTTTATCGGGTTTGAGATTCAAGTTTTACTTTCGCACTGTGGATCTTTTTTTCAAGTTGCAGGATTAAATTGTCTTTGAAAGGCAACTCTCACAACTATTGGGGCGATTTTGAGGAGATGGGTTCTCCAAAGGTGAGGAAAATATATTGTTGAGGTTAACGACAGAGTATGTATGAGTATCAGCTTCAGGGTGCTCAGTTCCAACAGCCATAATACATGAGCTGCATTTCCAGTTGGAGTTTTCTTTACATAATGCTGGTGTGGTTCCAGCACAGGTGGGGGGGGATGGAACCATAAAAGGCATTTCGAGCACTGAATCGTCACACCTTTCCCACACGACCTCTCACATTCAGGGCAGAAATAAGTAGGTCTGGTTCGTGTCATATTCAGTATACAGTCTTACCGGTAATATACCTAATTAATAAGTCCAAAATCAATTTCCTTCCAAACGAGGGTGTTAATTCATAAATCCTAAGGGAATTTACTCAAATAATTAGCTGTCAAATAATTCAAGTTCCGATTCTGAAACTTCATTGATTGTTTCGACCTGGTAACGTTTTCTGTGTTTTATAAGCAGGTTAGAAGTTGAAGTCATCTTCGTCAGAGCATTAAAAATATTAGTGATATCTCTTTCTTAAACAGAGTAATTAAAGAGATTCTTTTTGGTAAGTATGAACTTTAGTTGTTTTTTGGGGGAAGGGGGTTGTAAATAAGTAATTAAATAGATTATTACGACCTTTTAGGGTGTGATTATAATACAAAAGTTGAAATTCCTTTGCTGGAAGGTTTGTGGTGCCAATTAAGATGTGGGATGTGTACTAATTGTTTTATTATCTATTTAGTCCTGTATTTTTTAGTGTATTTTTACCACCACCACGGACAAGTCTATATATATATATATATATATATATATATATATATATATATATATATATATATATATATATATATATATATATATATATATATATATATATATATATATATATATATATATATATATATATATATATATATATATATATATATATATATATATATATATATATATATATATATATATATACTAGTGCTATTGTGACATAAAATTTAAATCCAGCAACCATGCAGTGATAAAAATTTTTAAATAAATTCTATTCTAAAAAGCATTAGAACATTCAGTTTACGTTTGAATGAGACCTTTCTTAATCTTCTATGACCAACACTTTAATACAATTACCCTTGGGGAAAAAAACAATAGAACGTGCAACTGTAGTCTTTCTTCTGAAAAGAAAAAATTCAAAATCCACATTTTTGAAGATGGTAGCCTGAAACCTCTACAGAAGGGTCCCTGACATGCTGAATGTACTGGCATGATTTCATTTCAGATTGTTCTCCTTTTGGGGGGGGTGGGGTGTTTCTCCCTTTTTTAGGAAATAGAAAATTTTTCTGAGACACTTAGTAGCTATTGATGGGTATTGGGCAGCAAAACACTCAATGAATTTTATATGATGGAGGAAATAATTGAATCAGCATAAAAATTCAATTCTATTGATACATTAAATGTTATCAGCATTTTATTTTTGGAGTTTTTTTTTTCTATTGGCTCATGCTGCATCTTATTTACAGTTTGTTACCACAAACTGCTTGAAAACCAAAAAAAGCTGAAAAAATATTTGTTTTATTAACTAATAAGAAAAACTTTGCCAGAAAAAAACAAACAAAAATTAATAAAAAAATTCCCATAAAAGAAGTTTTCATAGAAAATTAAAGAGCTACATTATGCTAATGGGAATTACATGGGACTATCATATTGGAAAGTAGTAGCATTTTTTTCTTCCTGGATGGGGTTAATGTTCTGAATTATGGAGGGGTGGTTACACTCCCAGGTTTGCCCCTAATCCCCCTAGATTTCAAAAAACTTGTTCCTGTGGTGTATTTTTATTGAAACATACCTTTTTCATGGATATTTCACTGCAGAATTAAAGAAAACAATAAGTTTGCACCCCCCTCATAGATATGTAAAAATGCACCTTCCCCCCCCCCCCAAAAAAAAAAAAAACTTTCATGAATTGATGCAACTGTTGCAATTGATGCAAGTGTCTTTTGGATTCTGCAATAAGTTCTAAAATTGTTAATAAAGACTGCTAATGTTCTGATGCCCACAATTGTAGCAGTATTTCATGAACTTTCATGACCTATTGTTCGTGACCTATTGAGATTTCTTACACAGATAATCAAATAAATCCTATTTGATTAAAAACTAAATGAATAACCAAGACAAACTTAAAACAAAGAAATTACTAAAACAGAAGTAGGACTACTTTTGTATTTGTGACCTGATTCCCAGGAACTTGATGTAGATTATAAAGTAATAATTTTATTACTGGTATTGTCTTTACTTTGCATAGGCCCATACCATGAGGCTAATGAGAGACTATTAGAAGGGGAAGAGGCGTTGCCAGAAAAGTAAATATTATATTTGAAAGAGAATCAGATAAGGAAACAACCAGTACTACTCTTTTTTGTAATGTTTCCTTCATAGTAAGTCTATGATTAGTGTGTCTACTATAGTAGACACACTAATAATTGAGATAACCTAAGCTAGCTTGAACGTTACCATTGGCCACACTGATTCAGTAAACCAAAAATAAAAACAGCAGACATATGCAGGATAAAACCAACCTCTATAGCATTAATTGAAATATCCGAAACTTGTCTAATCTTCAAATATTCTGAAATTAAAGAATCAAGAATCACAGATCTCTCTTCATAGCAATCATAAATGTACAGTGTTGCCCTTTAAACACCTTCTCAGAATGTAATTTAGTCTCTGAATTCACTCTTGAAAGTTTCATAAGGGTAAAACCCCTAGTAATGGACAATACCCAAAGCTGTATCTAGGGGGATTAGGGGGTTTGGTCCCCAACCCAAAATGTTAGTCTAACTTGTAAAAACATAACAAAATGAATACAAACAAATTTTTGATGTGTTTTTTGTCCCCCTCCCCTCTGAAACAAGAGCTAAGAGCTCATATGACACTTGTGACAAGGTCGGAAGAGCCAAGAGCTCATATGGTATAAGCTCTAGCAAAATTCTAAGAATCAATAGGTTGCTATAAAAGGAAAATCAGAGGCTTAATGCCAGTCGGGATTTAAAATAAGAGCTCTGAGTCATGAGGTCCTTTTAAAAATCAAAATTCATTAAGATCTAATCACCCACTTGCAAGTTAAAAATACCTCAATTTTTCTAATTTTTCCTCTCCCTTCAGTCCCCCAGATGTTTGAATCAGGAGAAACGACTTTATTAAGTCAATTTGTACAGCTCCCTGACACACCTACAAATTTTCATTGTCCTAGCATGTCCAGAAGCACCAAACTCGCCAAAGCACTGAACCCCAACATCAAACTCCCCCAAAGAGAGTGGATCCAGTCCAGTTATGTCAGTCACATATCTACAACATTTAGAAGCATTTTCCAAGATTTCTGGTTTCCCCCTCTGGCTCCCTCTAATGTCAACAGATCTGGTCAGGATTTGAAACAAGAGCTCTCAAACATGAGTTCCTTCTAAACATCAAATTTCATTAAGATCCAGTCACCCATCCTTAAGTTAAAAATACCTCAATTTTTCTATCTTTTCCAAATTAACAACCCCAAGCTCCCCCAAAGAGAACGGATCTATACCAATTATGTCAATCTCATATCTATAACTTGTGTTTATTATTCCCATCAAGTTTTATCCCAATATCTCCACTCTAAGCATTTTCCAATATTTCTAGTTTTCAAGATTTCTGTTTCCCCCCTTTAACCCTCTATGTCCCCAGATCCGATTCCAATTGAAAATGGAGCATCTGAGACATAAGATTCTTCTATATATCAAGTTTCATTAAGATCCAATCACCCATTTGTAAGATACCTCAATTTCATGTTTTCCAAGAATTCTGACTTCCCCCTCCAACTCCCTTCAATGTCACCGGATCTGGTTGGGATTTAAATGAGAGTATTAAAGCACAAGATCCTTTTAGATATCAAATTTCATTAAGACCTGATCACCCATTTGTAAGTTACAAATACCTAATTTTTTCTAATTTTTCCAAATTACTCCCCCCCCCAACTCCACCAAAGAGAGTGGATCAAGTCTGGTTATGTCAGTCCCCTATCTTTGACTTGTGCTTATCCTTTCCACCAAGTTTCATCCTGATCTCTCCACTTTAAGCATTTCCCAAGATTTTTGTCCCCCCCCCCCTAATGACACTGGACCCGGCCGGGATAAAAAATGAGAGATCTGAGTTTCAAGGTCCTTCTAAATATGAAATTTCATTAAGATACAATCACTCTTTCGCAGGTTAAAAATACCTCATTTTTTCTAATTTTTTAGAATTAACCTCCCCCCACCCAACTCCCTCAAGAGAGCAGATCCGTTCCAGTTATTTCAATCCTGTATCTAGGACGTGTGCTTATTTTTCCCACCAAGTTTCATCCCAATTCCTCCACTCTAAGCATTTTCCAAGAGTTTAGGTTCCACCCCCTCCAACATCCCCTTCACCAGGAAGTCCTTCCAAACATCAAATTTCAATAAGATCCGATCACTCCTTTGTAAGTTAAAATTACCTCATTTTTCTAATTTTTTAGAATTAACCCTCCCCCTCACTCCCCCAAAGAGAGCGGATCCGTCTAGGTTATGTCAATCATGTATCTAGGACTTGTGCTTATTTTCCCTGCAAAGTTTCATCCCGAAACCTCCACTCTAAGCATTTTCCAAGATTTTAGGTCCCCCGTCCCCCAATGTCACCAGATCCAAGTGGAATTTAAAGTAAGAGCTCTGAGACATGGTATCCTTCTAAACTTCAAATTTCATTAAGATTCTATCACTCCTTTGAAAGTTAAAATATCTCATTTTTTCTAATTTTTCAAAATTACCCCTCACCCCCAACTCCCCCAAACAGAGCAGATATGTTCCAGTTATGTCAATCCTGTATCTAGGACTTGTGCTTATTTTTCCCACCAAGTTTCATCCTGATCCCTCCACTCTAAGCATTTTCCAAGATTTTAGGTCTCCCCTCCCACACCCCAATGTCACCGGATCTGGTCAGAACTTAAAATAAGAGCTCTGAGACATGATATCTTTCCTAACATCAAATTTCATTAAGATCCCATAACTGTTTGTAAGATAAAAATACTTCATTTTTCTATTTTTTCCAAATTAACCAAGTGGTATTAACCACTTGGTTAATACCAAGTGCCATAAAAACATCCTGGATAAAACCCTGACAATGCCTAATCTTGGACAAAATTCTCAATAAAAATGTATTTGTCATTAACATGGACAGTTGGCTTTAAATCTTGGACATGATATAAATCATTTCAGATAGGCTAGGGTTATTATACACAATATTCTATAACTGACATAGGGACAAGGTGACAATGCTGCTTGATCTGTTTTCTATGGTCTTTCCAAATATGTTGTTATTACAACATTTCATATAACTGACTTACCAATAAAGTAAACAGTAAAATTCTAGTTTAGTGACTTCTTGCTATCTTGGAAAGGGGTCAGGTTAGGAAAATGAAACTTTCAGGGATGGGTCTACAGGCTAAAGTATATCCCAGGAAGGTATTTTAAAGTAACTCCTTCTCCCTCTAGAGGGCCCTAAAATTTGCTTACATGACAGGTCTATGCCTATTGAAATTTTGACAAAATAACATTTTTCTATAATTTACAGTTATCAGTTACTTTTTCTCTACCTTTAGTTCTGAAAATAAAATTCCTGTTATTTATGTAGAATTCTGAGCCATATTAATGTTTGTTTTTTTTTTTATTTAGGAAATGTATTTGCATATCTTTAAAACCTTATAAATTGGGATTGAGCAGAGTTGTGAAGCTGAAAATAATTTTGTTGTAATTCATTCAAGCAGAGGATCTATTTTGAAAGGTTTCACTTTTATAGCACACATATTTAACACATATTTTTAGAGGTCATCAAAGGTCATGACCCTCTAGAGGGAGAGAGAGTAGAGGTAAGTACTTCAAAATACCTTCCTAGGACATACTTTAGCCTGTAGACCCATCCCTGAAATTTTCATTTTCTTAACCTAACCCCTTTCCAAGATAGCAAGAAGTCACTAAACTTGAATTTTACCAAGTGAACATACCACTTGATGCCTTTGTTTATGTTCTTTACAAATAAAATAATTGCTTCTACTACAAATTCAAATTTAAGCACTTTTAAGCTCTTAAGAATGATGAATTTTCAATTAAAGTACAAGTTATCTGTCATCTCCAACAATATAATACTAAGTTTTCTCCATGTTGTTTTTGACAAAATAATACTACATTTTCTCAGTGCTAAAATTATTAATGGTAAAATTCTAGCTAATTGACTTCTTGTATGTCCTGGGAAGGTATTTTAAAGTACCCACCTCCACTCTTTCTCCCTCTAGAGGGCCCTGAAATTTGCCTACATGACAGGTCTATACCTATTGAAAATTTGACTAAACAACTTTTACCTTAATTTTCAGTTACTAGTTGCTTTTTCTCTGCCTTTAGTTCTGAAAATGCAATTCCTGTTATTTGAGTAGAATTTTGAGCCATATCAATGTTTCTTTTTCAAAATTATGGAAATGTATTTGCATATCTTTAAAACCTTAGGTAAAATTCTAGTTAATTGACTTCTTGTTATCTTGGAAAGGGTTTAGGTTAGGAAAATGAAACTTTCAGGGATGGGTCTATAGGCAAAAGTATATCCTGGGAAGGTATTTTAAAGTACCCACCTCCACTCCTTCTCTCTCTAGAGGGCCCTGAAATTTGCCTACATGACAGGTCTATACCTGTTGAAATTTTGACAAAACAACATTTTACCTTAATTTTCAGTTACTAGTTGCTTTTTCTCTGCCTTTAGTTCTGAAAATACAATTTGTATTATTTGAGTAGAATTTTGAGCCATATTGATGTTTTCTTTCAAAATTTAGGAAATGTGTTTGCATATCTTTAAAACCTTATAAAATGGAATTGAGCCAAGTTATGAAGCTGATAACAATTTTGTTGTACTTCAATTAAGCAGAAAATCTATTTTGCAAAGTTTCACTTTTATAACACTTATATTTTTGAAGGTCATCAAATGTCAGGGCCCTCTAGAGGGAGAAGGAGTGAAGGTAGTTGCTTCAAAATATCTTCCTGGGACATACATTAGTCTGTAGATTCATTGCTGAAAGTTTCATTTTCCTAACCTAAACCCTATCTGAGATAGCAAGAAGTCAATTAACTAGAATTTTACCTTATTTATAATAAGGTTAATTAAGGTTAGGTTAAAAAATGCTTAAATCTGAATTTAAGGTAGCCTAGAAGCAATTATTATATTTGTAAAGAACATAAAAAAAAGGCATCAAGCAGTATATTCACTTCATATGAAAGCCAGATATATGGTTTGCTACTATTTACTGCTTTTTTTAACTATTGAATACTCTGTCAATATAAACCTGTACTGAAATAACCCCTAACAACCCCTGTAAAGCAATAAATTTAAGCTTGTTTTAAATAAAAGTTAAGTAATTTTCCCATGGTGTCGTATAGTAGGCTTGCTGTTATTGGGTAATATGTGGGAAATTTTCAACCGTGGGAGGGGTTTTCAGTGGGGAGGCAGGTTTCCAAGGGAAATTTCACATGGAAAGGGGGTAATTTCCTGGCGCGATTTGAAACAAGTCAGAAAAAAACAAAAAAAAAAATTCCTGGAATGGATGAGCTAGGGCTCGCATTTGGTTCTATAATAGACATTTAGCTCTGCTTCAGTCTGAACAACTTACTTCCACAAATTAAAGCCATTTTTGTTTTCTTTCTTTTTCTTTTCTAGTAGGATGTCGGGGACAGTTTCACCATTTCAGGCGTTCCGTTTCAAGCAGTCGTCAAACGCCCACGTCTTCGTTGCTGCATGCTGCACTTACGAAAAAACAAACGTTATAATCGCATTCACTCCGTGAAAAGATTGCAGCAGATTTTCTGCAAAAATGCATTTATACACGAAAAACACGTGCGGAAGAGCTGTAGGTTCGACAAGCTAGAACACTTTAAAATGATACAATCCCACACGACATTTGGTATAGTTCTTCTTTTGCTCCACAAAAGGAGAAGGAGCGTTAAAATTTTTAGCACTTATACATAAGTGCTATATAAGAGCTGCTATATAAGTGCTATATATACTGCTCTATAAGAGCTATATAAACTTATAAGAGCGGTGTTTCATATACAAAAACCTTTAAAAACTTAAGTCCGTGGCTTTTGAAACCTTACCCTTTCTCCTCAGAATTTCTTTTGCTGAGAAAATAGACCCTAGTGCTAGGTCGAGGGGCTAATCAAAACACAGAAAGACCAATTTTTTTGTATACGGATGCTTATACCGTGAGCTGTCATTCTTTTTCGACGTGTAGCAAAATATTGTGCAATTAAAAGATTTGAACACATCTACCCCATGTTTTTAGCCACCATTACATGAAGAATAAAATAAATAACGTGCAAAAGTTGGAATAAACTGGAACTTTCAAAAAATGGAATAATGCAATGTGAGAGGAAAAAAGTAAAGAAACATTTTGAGTTAAATAGGTAAACACTTTTGTCTGAGAAAACGGAGAAGGCGTCCATTTTGGATTTAGACGCAGTATTTGGTTTGATGCTGATTATTACGTTAACAGTGGTTAGGCCTACAACTGCTTCAAGAGCCTGAGTGGCGAATACCTTAAGATGCCATCAAGCTTTGAAAATTATTATGCACTGCCTAGATTAGTAGCGGCGTCCTTGAATTTATGATTGATGTTTGCTACTCAATATTTCAATCCAACCACCAAGTAGAATTTATAAGCCTCAGGTTCATTTAACCTTTTAGTATGACCCAAGCAATATGTGTGAGTAGATGGACAAGATGTGACGATGATGCTGGTACTACCAAATGAAAAACCACCGTATGAAGTTGACGTGGCCCAGCCTTCAACTTTGGAGGTACAAATCCTAATCAAACGTCTAAATAACTATAAGTCGCCTGACGAAGACAGTCTTCGTTTTGAGATCTACAAGGTTTAAAAACATGTTGTAGAAGATAAACTAGAGCCTGTCATCAGTCTGATAAGACCAAAGTATTCACAATTCTTTTTGGTCAATAGATTTGAGGGAGCAAGAGATCAGCGGACACTTGAAATTCAGTGTGGATTTCGCAGGGGGAGAAGAGGCACTGACCAGATCTTCATTCTTTTTCATGTTCTATAATATTTAGAACGCTATTGCCTCCCTATTAATGGCATTTTTCTAGATTTCATCTATGCTTTCAACTCTCTATCCCGTGAAAACCTTTTCGCGAATTATAGTGGAAGATGATATACCCCCTTGATTTTATTAAGCGACTGAAGGCCTTCTATTAGTATTGTAAATCGACGGGCGTAACTTGGCATAAGATCGAGCTATTGAGGAAAGGCAACCAATCTCATATGCATAAAATTTTTTTTTTTTTTTACTGAAAGTAAGGAGTGACAATAAAACTTAAACCGAACAGAAATTATTCTATACATGAAATGGGCTATCCCCTCCTCAATGCCTCGCTCTTTGCGCTAAAGTTTTTCATTGTTTTATAAAATAGAGTTGCGTTAAAGGTTCAAACTTTAGCGTAAAAAAAGAGTCGTGGAGGAGGGGACAGCCCCTTTCATATACGGAATAATTTCTGTTTGGTTTAGGTTTAAATGTCACTCCTTATTTTCAGTAAAACAGAAACTTGTTTTTTTCTAATTTAATTTCTGAACTTTTTTGAACTAATGTAGGTTTCAATTTTGGCTCACCGTACATGAATAATTAACACAAAATTTGCATATTGATAATATTTTTTTTGGCTAAATGGCTGTCTCAAAATTTTGATCGGACGATTTTCAAAAAAATGGGCGGAGGAGGGGGCTTAGTTGCCCTCCAATTTTTTCTGTCACTTAAAAAGGGCACTAGAACTGTTAGTTTTTACTTGCGAACATTTTTATTAGTAATATATTTACGTATCTAACTAACCAACTTACATAACGAACTTCTATATTCGAAAAATTTATTATTTATAAGAGGGGTTCCTACCCTCGTTAATACCTCGCTCTTTACGCTAAAGTTTAAATTTTGTTCCAATTCCTTAAGAATGACCCCTGAATCACAAAAGGTTTAATTGGAATAAATAGCTCTTAATGAAAGCACTTAAAAAAACTTTGGCGTAAAGAGCAAAGTATTGACGAGGGTAAAAATCCATTAAAATGCGAATAGTTTCTGTTTGTTCTAAGTTTTAATGTCACTACCTACTTTCAGTTGAAAAACTTGTTTTTTAGTTAATTTCTGATTGTTTCCTAAATAATGCTGGGAAATCTTGCACCTCCTTCATGGAAAATTCCCTTCCCACATAAGAAATTACTCCACGGAGAGATTTTCACACATAATCCCCTCCCCCCCCCCCAACGAAAAATCCTCTTTAAAATGTCTGTATACTTCCCAAAAACACAATGGGTAAATACCCTAGCTTGCAGCCCTTCCCCCGGGGACTGTTGGGTATTAAATCATCCTCGAAGACATAGTTATTAGATTTTGTGACTATGCTGAACAAAATGGCTATCTAAAAAATTTGATCCGATGACTTTGGGAAAAGATGAGCGTGGGAAGGGGCCTAGTTGCCCCCCCCCCAATTTTTTGGTCGCTTAAAAAGGACACTGGAACTTTTAATATCCGTTCAAATGAGCCCTCTTGCGATATTATAGAACCGCTGGATCGATACAATCACCCCTTAGAGAAGAAAAAAAAGCAAAACAAAAAAACACTCTTCTGGCAAAAATACAAAATTCCACATTTTTGCAGATAGGAACTTGAGACCTATACAGCATGGTTTTCTGACACGCTTAATCTGATGGTGTAATTTTTATTAAGGTTCTATGACTTTTAGGGGGAATTTTTCCCTTTTTCAAAATGAGGCAAATTTTCTCAGGCTCGTAACTTTTGATGGGTAAGACTAAAATTGATAAGATTTATACATTTGAAATCAGCATAAAAACACCTTTCTTTTAATGTATTTTTTATTGTTTCAGTTACTATTGAGCCGGGTCGCTCCTTACTTATAGTTCGTTACCACTAACTGTTTGAAATATATCTCTACAATATTTCAGTAGACTGCTACTGTTACTAGTTGGCCGATGATTTATGAAATTTATTAGGAGATGGGAGGGAGAGTATACAAGAGGGAAGCATATCAAATTTAGATCTGAGGTTTCCAACCATAGAAACTATGACGGTACTTATTTGATGCTTCCTGACAAATCCATTCCCGACATGGGTCCGAACTTGTTTGGATTTTTGGTGCCATATATAACAGTACTACGAAAACAAATTCATATGAAGTACTTAAATATGAAAATAGGCGTTTAAATAAAATTAAACCATTTTGTATGATGTGGCAGTAGTCTGCTAGTCAGTTGACAATTATTAAAAATATTAAGGGGGCTTGTAGGGGGAATATATAAAATGAGAATTCTAAACCTCAGGAATAAGGTTTTCAACCATGAAGATTATGATAGTTACCTTTTTATTCTTCACAGCCTTTCCATTCTGAAAACGGCACAAAAAGTGCAAACTACAATATGTGATTTCGTTCATTTTCTAGATAGTAAGTAAGCTGTACAAGAATTTAGTGTTTAATAACAGTGTTAAAACTGGAATTTGTGTTGTTAATATTTCTTTAAGAATGCCATTTTTTCTAGTTGTTTTTTTTATTATTGATGAGAATCCCTCTTTTTTGAATGTCCTTTATCCGGAAGTTCCGGATACAAGATATAATAATAGGATTTATTTAAATAGAACTATTGTGGTCAAATCAAGAAGTTTTAACTTTAAAGTAATAGTTTTTTAGTTTTTAGGTTTGGAACTTGGTTTGGAACAAAAATCAGTGGCGTGACTCTGAAAGCTCAGCCAGAGTCGACTCAGCCCAAAAATGGGTTTCAAGAAAAATCTGGGAAAGGTAAAGAGGAAGGGTTTGTGAAAGCAAAGGATGGCAGCCCCCAATAGCAGTTTCTGTCTGAAGTAGTCCCCGAAGCCGCGCCGAATCGAAATTTGGCGGTGGCGGAGAGAATTTATGTCTGGGGTTGCGACAAAAATTAGGAAAAAAAATTTTGGCGGCGCACCACCGAAGTACTATCGGCGGTGGGCTGCCAATTTTTCGGCATTTTTGCAATTTTTAAGGCATTTTTCAGTATCTTTTTCAATTTTCTTTGGAATTTTCAATGCTGTCTTTACAGAAATTCTTTGTGTTTTTCAAAATATTTATAACCCCTGAATTTTCTTTCTTTCATCGTTACCTAGTTATGTAATATCTTGTCGGAACGGTTGAAATATTTGCTAAATAGGAAACTCTTGAATGATAATTTTTGTCTATAACTAGTTTGATGTCATTAGTGGATGGATTTTGATTCCTCCAATTAGCCGCAATCATCAGCAATAATAATACCCTACAGTCTTCGGTCTCAGGAATAGATCATGAGATTATGTAATTGTCAAAGATAGCGTGGAAAAAAGAAAGTAATGTTGACAGTATTGACTCAGAGTTCAAGATGAAAACATCTGTCTAGAATTGGATATTATTGATTATCAAACCTGAAGGCTTTTTCATGAATTTTAATCCCTGTGAAGGTAGTTAAATTTTGTAATATCTGGCAAAGAATTATAAGTCATGATCTGAATAAAATTATTATTCATCATTTCAATAAATGAGAGATAATCCTATGGTAATAACTATGATTATTTTTACTGATCAGTTATTTTTGCAAATTTTTACTAACAATTGAGCAGAAGAGGGAAGGTTTTCAATAGTAAGCGTCATCGTACTTGCCGGCAGTGGTGTCTCCCTTAAACTGCGGGAAATAGATAGCAGGATCCTACGCTTCCAACGCTTATTGGCATTTTGAGCTTCTGAAATTTAGCCTACTACCTTTTCGATATCATCTGATTATCCTCCGATATCATTTGTTTTTGCCAGGTATCATTAATTACTGAAAGACAAGCATGAGCAAAAGCAAATATTTTGAATGTTGTACTAAATTTTCTTGCACAATCTCTATCCAAGGGTTCGAAAATAGAATAGAGTGTAACATCGGCTGTTAATATCTTTGCGCAAGGTACGATCTTATTATCCAAGAAACTTTTTATTGTGAGTTCAAGATGCAAGGCTGAGCTATTAGTCATGTCAAAGACGACGAAAATGTTATTAACATGTCCAAGCTCCTCATATCTGCCACCAAAGAGAAGAAAAATATACCGCAATTTGTTATTTTCAGTCCCTATGATATTCCAGTCATCAGCGATGACATTTCTGGTACACTAGCTTCAAAAGTAAAAAAAAATTCCAGACAAAATAAATGGATTAATTGACGTCATGACTCGTGCGCTCTTACATGTGAAATCTTCAAATATTGAAAAGTTAGCAATGCATCAACCTCTAGTACTTACAATTTGCAAAGCGTACAGCCATCGCATGTAGTAGTACTAAGAAATTGTCCACAAGATGTTAAGGATCCTCTGGACCGTAAAAAGTTTATTAAATGTATCAAGGAGGCACACTCGTGCCTCTATAAAGAGGCGACACACGACAATGTTAAGCGATCTTCGGTTCCAGTGGTCGCAGACGGATGGGGAGGGATGCATTTCGTAGCCCGAGCTCCAACTAAGAAACCTGCAAAATTTCATCCCCCTCCAACTTTTTCTTCATGGGGAAAATCTGGCCGAAAGTTTCGACCTGTCAACCCAAGCCCCCCTTTAACGTTGTCCGATCGGGCTGAAATTCACAAGTTAAGGTCCCCTAGGGCCCAGGAGCTTATCCGCGAAATTTCAGCTTGATCCGATAACTCCTTCCCTGTTTTCCAGAAACCACGCATAGCCACTTAAAATTCATTTACTTTTTTTTTCTAGACGCCTACAGGTCACATCCGACATCGGATCTGGGTGTACGAAGACTCATTCGATGCGGAATTCTCCGAGTAAGTGCCCATGAAAGTTTCGTAGGAAAATCTTAACCCCCCGAAAGTTTCGACCCTCCAACCCCCCCCCTACCCCTTTTAACGTTGTCCGATCGGGCTGAAATTCACAAGTTAAGGTCCCCTACGGCCCAGGAGCTTATCCGCGAAATTTCAGCTTGATCCGATAACTCCTTCCCGGTTTTCCAGAAACCACCCATTAGCTATTTAATTAACGGATTTCTCTCCATAAGAGCCCATGTTAATTTGAAATTTTTAAAAGCTATTGAGAATTTATATTTACACACATGCAAGTTATTAGCTCAGTTGGTAGAGCGTGAGACTTTTAATCCTCAGGTCAAGGGTTCAAGTCCCTGACGGGCGGTCTTTTTTCACAACATCAAAAAAATTTTGATAACACCTGGACAGCTTATCATTTGAGAAACGAGGAGTACAGGAATTATTAAATTACATCCACCATGGATTGTAGAAAAACGTACAGAAATAATATGAAAAAAACTTCGTTTTCTTAAAGAGTTAAAGAGGCTGCGTCCCAAAGTCGAACCTTAAAACGTACAGGAATTAGAAGAGGCAGTTGGGGGGCTGCCGCCCCCCAAACCCCCAGCTTTTAAAGACTCTTTTGTACAGGTTTTTTGTTTTTTTGCTAACCCCCAGCTCTTGGCTTCGGAAAGGCCCTCTTTTAATTAACAAAAAATTGAAATGAATGAATAATGGAATAACTTCGAAAAATGTTAAACACAAGAGGACAGGAGAACCATTGCGCCGAAACTAGTAATTAGTAACAATGAAGTCCCCCCCCCCAAAAAAAAACCTGTACAAAAGAGTCTTTAAAAGCTGGGGGTTTGGGGGGCGGCAGCCCCCCAACTGCCTCTTCTAATTCCTGTACGTTTTAAGGTTCGACTTTGGGACGCAGCCTCTTTAACTCTTTAAGAAAACGAAGTTTTTTTCATATTATATATAAAGCGGCTTCAAATGAAAATACGGATCTTAAGCAATTGAATAACGACTCAAAAATCGTTGTGCGCTCCAAATCAATGGCTAATAAAGTAGTTGAGAGTGTGAAAGCCGCTCAGCCATCTACTAGTGCTTCTATGAAAGAGTCGTTCTTCGCATATGTCGTTAAGCGAGTCCCCTTAAACTTTAAGTTTAGTTAAGTTTAAGAACTTTAAACTAAACTTTAAGTTTAGTTAAGTTAAACTTTAAGTTAGTCATCCTTAAACTTTTCGGACCTTCAGAAACTAATTCCCAAGCAAAAAGATAAGCCAGCCTGGTGCTTCCTGTCTCTTTTAAGTGCAGTTCGAGACTGGTAGTGACTTGGACTTTTTCCTAAAAGAATCACTGTGCATTGGTTATGGAACTGTTCAGGAATTGTTCTTCCTTTTCCGTTGATGGTTTAAGTGTCACGAGGTAGGTCACATAGCAATAAATCGCCAATCAGGTGGTATTTGTGGTCGATATGTATCTAACCGTTCAAAAATGTGCACAGCTAGTACGTTCTGTGTATTATGCAAATCTGGTGGCCACACTTGTCACAGTGCGAAATGACCAAATAATCGTCCAGCCAAGATGTAGCTTAATCTACATTGACGAAGTGCCAACAGTCAGTCAGAATGTCAATATGAGGTACTTGGCTCTAAATGCTAACGGCGGGCTTATTGTTTAATCTATATATCAATACGTATGTTTAATTTTGTATGTATGTATATTTACGATGTGAAATCACCATAGTGGTTTTACATCCGCTAGGTTACCTTACTATGTCACTGATTTTAGTTCAATAGGGATTTCTTTTCAAAACATTCGGTTTTTCATTTTCTTGTCTCTCTCAGCGCCATTTTTCTTCTAACATCTGGAAAGAATCCTAAAACAGACAACCTTGCTTAACTTCTGCCTGGCCCTTGTAAAGAGATATTAATGTCTTACAATTACGTACGATTTGGATTTTTCTGAAAGTAGACCATAACTCATTAATATGAACGCTGTTTTTGCTTAATCAGGCCTAGGCTAGTTGCAACTTGTAGGTTATTCCCCAATTAGACATTTTGCTTTATATTTCTGAAAGTTTGCCTCAATTATGCATTATTAAAATGTTTGATATAGTTAATTGACTTCTTGCTATCTTGGAAAGGGTCTAGGTTAGGAAAATGAAACTTCCAGGGATGGGTCTACAGGCTGAAGTAGCCTATATCCCGGGAAGGTATTTTAAAGTACCTACATCCACTCCTTCTCCCTCTAGAGGGCCCTGACCTTTGATGACCTTTAAAAATATGTATGTTTTAAAGTAAATCCTTGCAAAATAGATCTTCTTCTTAATTGAAGTACAACAAAATTGTTTTCAGCTTCATAACTTTGCTCAATCCCATTTTATAAGGCTTTAAAGATGTGCAAATACATTTCCTAAATTAAAAAAAAAACATTAATATGGCTCAAAATTCTACTAAAATTACAGGAATTGCATTTTCAGAACTAAAAGCAGAGAAAAAGCAACTAGTAACTGAAAATTAAGGTAAAATGTTGTTTTGTCAAAATTTCAATAGGTATAGACCTGTCATGTAGGCAAATTTCAGGGCCCTCTAGAGGGAGAAGGAGTGGAGGTGGGTACTTCAAAATACCTTCCCTGGACATACTTTAGCCTGTACACCCATACCTGAAAGTTTCATTTTCCTAACCTAAACCCTTTCCAAGATAACAAGAAGTCAATTAACTAGAATTTTACCAAATGTTTAGTAAAATCCAAGCTCAGTGACTTCTTGCTATCTTGGAAAGGGGTTAGGTTAGGAAAATGAAACTTTCAGGGATGAGTCTACAGGCTAAAGTATGTCTCAGGAAGGTATTTTTAAGTACCTACCTCTACTCCCTCTCCCTCTAGAGGGTCCTGACCTTTGATGATCTTTAAAAATATGTGTGCTATAAAAGTGAAACCTTGCAAAATAGATCTGCTTGAATGAAGTTTTCAGCTTCACAACTCTGCTCAATCCTAATTTATAAGGTTTTAAAGATATGCAAATACATTTCCTAAATTTTGAAAAAAAAAAACATTGATATGGCTCAGAATTGTACTCAAATAACATGAATGCCATTTTTTCAGAACTAAAGGCAGAGAAAAGGCAGAGAAAAGGCAACTGGTAACTGAAAATTAAGGTAAAATGCTGTTTTGTCAACATTTCAATAGGTATAGACCTGTCATGTACATGGATTTCAGCGCCCTCTAGAGGGAGAAGGAGTAGAGGTGGGTACTTCAGAATACCTTCCTGGGATATACTTTAGCCTATAGACCCATCCCTGAAAGTTTCATTTTCCTAACCTAACCCCTTTCCAAGATAGCAAGAAGTCACTAAACTAAAATTTTACCAAATGTTTATATATCATTTGGGCCTAAGTTATATGCTAATCAGACAAAAAATGCTGGATTTTAGACTTCATATCAAATTTTGTATTTTTTTTTTCATTAAGCTATTAGGCCTATTTTTGCTCATTCTGATATTGGTCAGGTAATACAATCAATATAAGTCTAGAATTAGGGTTGTTGAGAAGGAGACATATAATAATGCAATTCATAGGCTAGGCTACTTTATAATATGCATACACAGAATAATTATAGTTAACACATTTTGACTGCAATTCCTCTACCCTGTTCTTTAACCACAGCCCCCAGAGTGGAAATTTGAAGATCATATTAGATTTTTCCTAGAAATTTTTATAGGCCTATTTTAATTTTTCCTTTTCTCTTGTTTTAGTTTTGAAAATACAATTAATATTATTTGAGTAGAATTTTAAGCTTTAGGGTGAACTTGGGTAAATCCAACCCCCTCCTGAGTTTTTTTTTCACCATAATTTGGTCCAAAGATTGTTTTGGAGTTGCTGGTGCAATAAAAACAATTTGACATTGCTCTTGGTTTTACTAGTAAACATTCCTCATAATCTAGAAAGTTTACAAGTTTTGTTGTTTCTGTAAGTTACTACACCAAAGTAACCCATATTATGGAGGTCAAACTTGCTCTCTAGTCTTGGGAAAATCTGATACCCCCAGATAAATCCTATACATATAGGGTTAAAAACTATATGTCACCCTAAGGCATGATAGAGGATACTTCTATGTACAGAAATACCATGCAAGACAAAAACTCTGGTCAATAGTTTTCATGTACTACAGCAGAACACAGGTTTTCTGCTTACCATGGGGTAATTCTGACAGTGTTGGTTTACTCTGTATGTAGAATAAGTATCTAACAGTGGCATTTTTTCAAAATGTTGCTGTTATTTTTGTATATATAAAAAAGGTAACACCATGCTTCAAATAATACAGTTGTTGTTTTTTTTTTGTTGTTGAAAAAAGGGGATTTCCATAAAAAAAAGTAACATCAATTGGTATCAGACAGAGTCAAGATAGCAAACTTTTGACCACTTGTAGACCCTAGTGTGTACAGGCTAATGACATGCAGAAATTTGAATGATGGTAGAGCAAAGGGAACAGCTCCAGTGTTTCAGCAAAGATGTATTCTTCAACTTCTTCAATTTCATCTTTTTGGGACCAGTCATATGAATAGTTGGCTAGGCTCAGAAAGTGAAAATATTTTATGCAAACAAGAGTTTTGTCAGGAAAATCAAGAACCCAGTCAGACATCAGAGTCTTCACTAGAAAGATCAGCTTTCTTTATCTTTTTTTGGTTTTGGCTTGAGCATATTCTCTTTAATTTTTTCTTTTTTTCTTTAACTTTTATTTTTTCTCTTTCTATGTTTGTTCAAGTCCTCTCAAAATCTCTACAGATATGATTACTTTGGCTTCTTAAGCAATTCTCTGCCAACCAGATTTCCCAGGTGCTGATGCATCAAGAAAAGGGCACTAGGCTGAGTCCAAGAGAAGTTCTTCAAATGATTTCTCATGTGAATGAACCAACATTGAACTGATTAGTTGGAGTATTCACTGTGGTTGTCACTCTTGTTAAATTCCAAGTATCTGATGTCTTTGTCTCAACATGTCATTTTCCCTTGACCTTCTCAATTATGCTACAGTTGATATGTGTTGGAATAGCAAAATTGTAAATTCCTGTTGTTTAAAATGATTTTTTAATCAGTGAAGGGATAAAGTAAGTTTCCTAGATCTGACATAAAGTTTTCACAAGTCCCTCTTTTGGTAAGATGTCACCTAGATGTGCTTGATGCTAATAGGATTATTTCAGCCATTTTTCTGTTAATAGGGTGATTTCAGCCATTTGAAAATGATCTTGTAAAGGGTCTGCAGAACATGGGATAGACAGGCTGGCAACTTGAGGATAGTAACATTTATTTCTGAAGGAAGCTCCAGAAGTACCAAGAATAAATAGGAGCCATGGCTGTCAATGTCAACAAGGGTCTTTCACCTGAGGCAGGAAAATATCCTTAAACTAGTTGTAGAAGAGGTCTGCTTTATTCTGTCTTTTCTTAGTAGATGAAAAATATGTATCTGGATGGTCTTTATCAGGCAGCCATGAACTAAAAGTGTTTTTCCCTGAGATAATTACCAGTAGTGGCAGTTTCTTGTATGATGCACTTATACATGCAAGAATAGGTGTGTCATCACACCCATTGTCACCAGCTCACTGCTTTTCTGATGATCCTTTTGCACCAGCAATTTTAAGGCTATCAGGATTGCAAAAAAATGAAGTTTGTTCTAGTTGTACCAACATTCTGGATTGTCCAAGATGTCAAGCTCTTCTGCTGTTTTTTGTAGCAGGTCATAAAATCCTAGAATGATGAAAAGGTCTGCTTATTGCACAGCCTTCAGGATTTTTAAGTCTCTCAGGTTTGTTTAGTGAGATATTGTTTCTTTTCTTAAACCTAATCCACCAGTCTTCACCTGGCCAATTCTTTGTGAAATGAGTTTTGGTTTTGTTCTCACTGATATCTGTTTTTCACTTCATCTTGGAACTGCTGTTTGGTAAGCCTGTGCCCCATTTTTCCATGACCTTCAGTGAATTTGCTATATACTGCTCAGCATAATTGGGCAGTTCTAGGGGTTTTCAGGGGTAACAGCAGGCAAGCTGGGGAAATCTCTTTCCCCAGCTTGGTTCTTTGTCTGGTCAATTAGTATGTTGTAAATTGTGTAATTGTAAATAGAGAAAAAAACACTGAAATCTATGCTGGAATTGCCAAAACCTAGCAACTTGTATACACAGGGTAAGTCCAACAATCTTTTCAGAATTTATCCTGTATGGGGTAAGTCTGACATGTCAGATTTACCCCAAATTAGAGTTTTTCTGGGATAAGTCCAACATCCCTTGTGTCTCCTGACTAGTTTGAGAATAAAATACTAATAAATAACATTAATTACCTGTACTATCCTATTAACTTTTCAGCTGTTTAGAGTCATTTTATCATCTCTATTTTTCTGCACTATCACTTAAAATTTGCTACCTACTTTGTGGCCAACAAAAATGCTGTCCTCCAAATATTGAAATTGATTAAAGGAATTGAAAATGGCAGAAATATTCAACAATGATGTTAAGTACCCAAGCTAAAGGAAGAAGATGGTACATGGAGTCAAAGACATCTATGATCACTGATCCAAATAAGATAGGGGGTTTGAGTTACCCCTGTGTTGGATTTACCTACCCTATCATAATTTTTTTTTTTTATTTAATTTAGGAAATGTATTTGCAGATCTTTGAAACCTCATGGATTAGGATTGAGCAAAGTTGTACAGCTGTAAATACTTTTCTTGTACTTTGTTTAATCATAGGATCTATTTTTCTAGGTTTCAGCTTCATAAAACCAAGATTTTTTAAGGTAATCAAAGATCAGTGCCCTCTAGAGAGAGAAGGAGTAGAGGTAGTCACTTCAAAACATCTTCTGAGGATATACTTTCGTTTGTAAATCCATCCCTGAACCTTACCTAAAGACTATCCAAGATATCAAAAAGTAGCTTGTCTTGAATTCTACTAAGAAATGTTTTCTTACAAACCAGTGCTGCTACTTAGAATGCTGCCATCTCAATAGCCTTAATTCTAGGCTTATACCAGACAATATTTTATAAACATAGACTTATTTGCAGGTTTATTATGATGTAATCTTGTATATGATGTAGGCCTAAATAGAATTAGATAATTGTATGCTAGTTGGCACCAGCTGTCTACAGTCTTGCCAAACTTTTTTGATAGATAGACATTTATAATAAAGTTCTAGCTAGGTGGCTTCTTGCTGTCATGAAAAGTAGTTGAGTTAGGTGAATAAAACTTTCAGGGATAAATGCAGACCTACACATATACTCTGAGAAGATATTGCCAAGTCACTATGTTGCTAAATTTTCTGATTAACTCACTAATGAGATAGCTAAAAATTAGACACAAGCTTGAAATCAAAATCTCATACTGAATCCAAATGTAATACTTGAGCTGGAATTGAATTACCCCCCCCCCCTTGTTTCCTACTGTAAATATATATCCAGGGCTGTATATATGCACTGAATTTTCCATAAGTCACTCTTTTCTTCAAATTGATTTTAACAGTTTTCAAAGTAATCAAAAATTTATTGCATATACAGAGGACTTCTGGTAATCCAGCAGAAATTTGGCAGGGCAGTGTTGAATTATGGAATTTGTTGGATGATAGGTACTGTCTAACACCTTCTGCAGTCAGGATTATTTTACAAAAGAGTATCTTGTTATCTGACAAATTACAGATCTAATGAAAAGATCCTACATTGTATATCATACTGTGAAGTACATATTATAATTCATTGTATATGTCATATTCAGTAAATTAAACAGCACAATAAGAGAGCTTATGTTTTATTATAAAATTGATATTATTAATGCTATAGAACTTACAGAAAGATTAAACTTTAACTAGACATGCCCTTGGTAGGTTGTGGTGACTGTATCTGGTGATATCCTTTTCCAAGACAATGTAATAGTTAATAGAGATAATAAATTCTACAATTGACAAAGAGCCATAAAACAAATCTTTCATATTAAGTTTCCATTATTTTTTTCATTATATGGTCATTAATGATACCTACTTCAGCTGTAGGCTGCAATGCTGTCATATCTTGTCAAATGCAAGCTGAGAATTTATCTTAAATTGCAGCTAGGAGCAATCTAAGGATTTCTCCCTTTAGAGTTCCAAAATGATGACTTGAGCTGTATTCAAAGTTCTTTAGTGAGCAGATGCTGTTGTATGACCTGTAGCATCCCAGTGGAGAGGCTCTCTGGGGGACCACTCAGCATCCAGCCTTTGTTTGAAAACATTGACAGATTCAGAAGTAACTGTTTCATTAGATAGTGGGTTCCAACTGTTGACAATTTGTGATAAAAATAATTGAGTCTGAACTCTAGATATAGTAGACTGCTTGACAAGTTTCATGTGATAACCTCTAGTTGTTCTTCTTCTTCTTCAGTAGATGTGGGCTTTTCAGTCAAGACTTCAGCACTTTTCCCTTTGATTCACTCTGTGATGGACAGGGTTACTGATTTGGTTGCTTCTTATTTATCTAGAATCAGCTCAGATTTCTTTCAGTAGGTCTTGATTCTAGTAGTTGAAACATAAGATAATAAATGCTGATTTCTGAACTCTGTGCATATGTAGTGAGATAGACTCTTGGCTGATAGTGAAATTTTGTGGTGTTTGAAGCACTTTAAGGGTTTACATTGCAGAATAATCTGTGCAAACGTTAGCTTATTACATTCAAATAGGCAATGGTCAATTGTTTCATTTGTAAAATTACAAGACCTGCAAAGGGGGAAGAGGGAACTGCTCCACTTGAATTAGGGAACAGATATGAAAATGCCTGAAAATTTAGCCCATTTAACCCAGAATAAATTTTATGATAAATCTTAGAAAGGTACTTATTGGGGAAAGGTGATAGGATTTGATTATTGTTATTTAACAGTACCCTGCTAATCTCCAGTGGTAAATATCTCTAATGGGGATTCTTCTCCAACTTGGCTGGTCAATATTTAAAGCATTTTTTCAATTTCGTCTGCCTTATGGTTACCAATAACACCTGAGTGGCTTGGAACATACTGGAGATAAGTTCTTATTCCTCTTAAAGCAAGATTATCAATAATGCCAAGACAATGAAATGCGTCTATATTCATCTTATACTGAGAAGCTGAAGAAAGCAGCCCTAGGCTTGATAAAGAGTCAGAATAAACTGTAATATTTTGTAAATCAACAATCATAAATTCATTATTCTTGATGTACTCCAATGCCATGATTATGGCGTTTAACTCAGCAGACATTACAGATGCATTGTCATGCAATATCTCGCCCAAAGCAATATTAACGGTTGGGATAAACACTCCACTCGCCACTTTCTTATTCATTTTGGACTCATGAACAAAAATTTGGAAATGGTTTTTATGTGTAATTGCGTTAAGCTTGGCAAATTTTTTCCGGATAAAAGCAATGGGGGTAAGTTATTGAGTTGGGACCTACAGTAGGGAATAATGCTGGGAGAGTACTAGCCTCATTAACTTATAGGCTAACATGGTGTCCTCTCTAAATCATCAAAAACAAAAATCAACACTTATATATTGAGCACCATAGTAGTGGTGTGTTCAAATTGAAAGCAATTCGGTTATGTCTTATCTACATTAGCAAAGATTATCAAAAAATATTCAACAATAATAGACATGTTGGATTACAAGGGACAATAGATTACCAAGGTTCAAGGCTCTTTATTGTAAATACCAATGAATTAAAAAATTTTACTCTTGGCAGGGAGTAGAACTTGTATACCATCAAGAATGATCCACTACATAATTCAGGGTATATATTTGTACATTAGGGGGGGGGGGTGCATAGGGTAGAGATAAACTTAATTTCTGGCACAAAATTGATGTTTTTATTTAGATTTAAGATGAAAATCTGATTCTAAAGTGTATTCCATTTTTTAGCTATCTCATTAGTAAGTTAGAAAATTTACCGCTTTGTCTATCCATTTCTGATTCCTTGGGCTAGAAGATTGTGTGCAATACAGGTCAATACCTGTCTGGATCCTTAAAAAAATATTGGGCTTTAAACCTTAATTTTTCAGTTTTGAATCTTTTTCTTTGGCTTTACTTTTGACAATTGAAATTCCTATCATATGGGTAGAATTTTAAGACAGTTTAAGGGGTCTTCTCTAAATTTAAGAAATAGATTTATAGATTTTTAAATTGGGATTCAGAAAAGGTACAAGACCCAAAATGCTTTTTTTGTGCCTCATTTGAACTGAAAATCTATTTGGTAAAGTTTCACTTCTATAACATAAAGATTGTTAAAAGTAAGGGTTGTGGTGTCTAGAGAGAGAAGGAGTAGAGGTAGATTTTCTAAACAATCTTCCCAGGAGATCATAAAGGCTCTAGGTACATTCCTATGGTTTTGCTCACTTAACTAAACTACTTTATAATAAACCCTAACCAACAGCAAAAAACTGTATCTTTGAATTTTACCAAATGTATAGGTACAAAATTATATAACTTGATGTAGACAATCTCCTTTTATGCTATTTCCAAATATAGTAATCCATTCACTTGGCAAATGGACTCCCCTCTCTGATTGTCCTATGCATAGACCAAGAAATATATAGAAATTAGAAGGAAAATAATGAAATTATTACTTTACAATAAGTAGGATTGATCAGATTTTCATGTTTTCTTCTATCAGCTTAGAAATGATTTCAAGCAGTCTACTGTTTGAGTCATTTACACACTTAATCACAAAGGGAGATAAATTCCAGACTGAGAAGATAATTTGTTTAATGTAGGAGCTATGACATATGACAAGATTGAAGTAATAGAGGAATTCAGTATTAGGGCTTTACTATATATTACATCAAATTTTATAATTTGGTGGAAGTTTCAAACAATAGTATTGGCTGACAAAGGGGTATCTGCTGCTTTCCCTGTCTTTATACTATGTCCATTAGAATATGACTCCTCTTTGGTTTTAAGCTGCTCCCCTTTCAAGGTTGCTCTTCAAGGGATTAGTGTTAATGCTTAGTGTTAGTGTCAGAAATTAGTGTGTTTACTCAATATTTTCCAATTACCAGACTTGTGTTCACTGTAAATCACCATATCAGTAACAGCCGCCAGTGAAGTGGCACTTTAAAAATACTCATTTAATTTGTTGTGTTAATCAGCAATTCAGGTCATCTTCTTTTTTCAATGACACAGTCCAGTTTTTCCCATGCATCTTTTACCTTTTAGATTTTGATCTTGAAAGAAAAAAGCTTTTTTGCTTAAGAGTGTCTAAGTTTTTACTTTTGGAGAAGAGAGAAGGCTCTAGTTCTCCTCCTAGGTAAAAGCCTAAGTTTTGCTTAAATTGTATGTCAATGAACTTAATATTAATGCATTGTTTTCTAATTGATGTTATTGTTAAATGTTATCATCTTAATTTGAAGACCAGATAAATATGAATCTAATGTGAGAGTTTTTAGGTAGGATAAAAAAAATGACTTCATTTTAAAAAACTAAAATTGTAGGTACAATATTGAGGTGTAAATCACTTGATTAACTCAAATAAAATCATGTAACATAGGCATAGATAATATAGACATTCTACCAACTTGTCATTCAAAACTAGCCAATATTGTTAAAATAAGCACTTTAAGCTCTTGTTTTGGCTAGAAGAGACACTGGCAATTTACTGCTGATATGAGATGGTGCAGTGCACGAGTCTATCTTTTTTACCTAATTTCGAAATTGAGTGTAATAGGGTTACATTTACCAACTGAGGAAAATATTTCGACAGATCAAGATATCAGTATTTTCAGCTTCTTTCATAGGTCTTATTACCTTATTAACTTGATTGTTCCAGTAAAAACCATGAGCCAGTCAAGCTGTGGTGCTCTGCACCTTTATTTTTCTGACTCCTTTTTATCAAGTTGAAAGTATGTTGTGGGGGGGGGGGTTACTAAAGCCAGTCACAAAATATGTGGCTTTCTTAAAACCACAACATAGATACTAATTATTTATGTGTATCTAGCAGGAAAGAATCCAAGTTGGTGTATTTTACCTTCATCTAAAAGTCACAAAAAACTGCAAAGAAACTTTATGACTAAGACACTTTGCCTTGTTAAGTGTTTCCAATGATCAGTGAGACAGACTGTAACGTTTTGACTGTTGGAACTTATAGGCTATGCTGTATAAGACTAGTGCAGGGCCAATTTGAAGGCTAGTTTATGAGCAACTAACTTTTTGGGTGTCAGGTCTTCTTGTAATTTCATGAAATAAAAAATTCAAAAAGTTTTTTCTTTATTATTTATCCAAAATTTAAAGTTGTTAACATACCACTTAAGCGCCCAGAATATTCATGTTCTATGATATTCAAGTTTTTTTTCATATTTGGATTAATAAGGTTTTGAGGCTATTTATTACTATTACAAGAATGAAACTGAAATTAAGAAATCTTAAAAATAAAATGGTTTATGCAAAATGCATGTTTCAAAAGTGCTTTCCAACTCCTGCTAGAAATTATATCAAAGTCGATATGAGTTTGTTGATAATAAGTCTGAGGCTAATTTTGTTGTATGTAAGTCCATCTTGAATATTATTTTAGAAACTAAACTTTTTTTTTGCTCAATAACTCCTCAAGTATGACATTTTTTTTCACTTCAATTATTGAACTAAGCCCTGATATTATATTAGCAGCTATTTTATAACCAGCAAATTCAAAAATTTTTATGGACTGCTTGTTGTTTCTTGCTGGCTAAACTGTTTTAAGTTACTGGACTATATCGAGATAGTGGTAGATATTCAGGTATCATTTTGTTAGTCCTTTCATTTTATTGATTTATCTTTTTGCCTACTTATGAATTGAGTTTTTAAAGTTGCTTCACCTACCAACTGAGCATAATATTTGGACAGGTCAAGATTTCAGTTTCTTTCATTCATCTTATTGCCTTATTATTTTAGTTCTTTTAGTCTATTAAATAAAATAAAAACAAGCTTTTTTTTTAACTGAAAGTAAGGAGCAACATTAAAACTAAAAATGAACAGGAATTATTCTGTATATGAAAGGGCCTGTCCTCTCCTCTAAGCCCTGCTCTTTGTGCTAAGGTTTTGTATTGTTTTAAAAAGTAGAGTTGTGAGAAAGAGTCAAACTTTAGCACAAAGAGCAGAGCATTGAGGAGGGGACATCCCCTTTCATATATGGAATAATTTGTATTAGTTTTAAGTTTTAACATAGCTCCTTACTTTCAGTTTAAATCCTTACTTTAAGTCCTTACTTTAAACTTACTTTAAGTTTACTCCTTACTTTACAAGTTTAAAAAAAATTGTTTTTTATTTAATTTCTGAATGTTTTTGAATTAATGCGGGTTTTGATTTTGGCTCACTCTAGGCTCCACATAAAGTAATTAATTGTACTTCTTAATTGAATCCTGATACCTCAGCGTGCTTCCTTTATAGGGCAACTCTTCTATAGTTGCTACTAATATCTTATTTGTTTAGTTGTTTGCTGTAATCTGTATTTTAACCTGCAATGATAAACTCAGCTCCCTAAAACATGAAAAAAAAAATAAACCAAAACGTAAAAATAAATTCCATAGTATATTTTACATCACACATTCTGAATATATTCTGTAATATGCATAGAATATTCCAAAATTCCTTCTTTTCTTCATTGTTTATATTTATCTTGCTTTGTTTTTAGCTGCACAATTTTGTATGGAAAAGATTTTCCATAGGGATGAATTTTCTGCAGGGGGGTGAGAGTTTTTCAGGGGAATATGCCTAGCATCTCTCTCCTTGTATCCAGGTATAAGTTGTGTGGTTGTATTCAGCCACAAAATAAAGATTTCTTGTTTTCTGTATCTAGTAGAAAGGAATTCAAGGTTTATTTTGCCTTCACCAACAAGTCAGCAAAGAAACTTTATGATTAAGCTACTTTGGCTTGGTGTAAAGCAGAGTAAAATATTTTTTGCTAAGTGTTCCAGTGAATAGTAAAGAACTGATTTACTGTTAAATACTCATAGACTATGGTATAAAAGACCAATGCAGGGCCATTTTAAAGACCAATTGTTCAACAGCTAATTTTTTTGGTGCCATGCCTAGTCCTGATTTCGTAGGGTACTACTAAATGTCATAAGATTTCTATTTCTGTTCAAAGTATAAAGTTGTTAAAATACTACTTTAACATCCTAAAACAAAATGAAACATACAACATGCATGGTTCCCAATTTTTTTCCAACTCCTACCAGAAATTGCTTCAAAGATCTTATGAACCATAAATGTGAGGCTAATCTTTTAATGTGCAAGTCCTAAAGCATGGTAAGTGAATGTCTCATAGAGTATCTAATATCTATTTAGGTTGGTATATAAGGATTGAAAAGGGCACTAACCATTGTCAGACATGGGAAAAGTTCCGAAGCTGCCATTAGCAGAATTTGACAGAATTCCAAAAGCTGCCAACACATTAGCAGAAGAACTTGTGTTCTGATAGCTTTTCTTTGAGGAAAAAGTATTTTTATATGTAGAAATGATATTTACAGATAAAAATCTGGCAACAAATTTGGAAACTTCCAAGTAGAATTGCTACTTTGCTACTTTACTTTTTCCATGATGGATCATTGCCTGTGTGCTAGTGTAGAATCTTCTGCAGTTTTTCCCATCCCTGTTGTATACAACCATAGATTGAGTTATGAAGTTAGGAGATGGCTCATTTGATTGCGGATTCAGGGGCATCCAAGTGCCCTCTGTGTTCCCAGGTACCCTAATGGTATTGGGTTAAACTCTTATTACCTTACTCAGAATCGCATATCCAGGAAGATAAGGTGGTGAAGATAAGATCTGGTAAAAAAAAAAAATCTTGTTGATGGTGTTTCGAGGTTATGATCTGACATCCCAGTTTAGCCTTCATTAAGCATTCACCAGTCTTGATTAACTTCTTTCTTAAAGGCTTCCAGGGTGTGAGACTGGACGGTGGCTTTGGACGGGCTGCTCCAGAGTGGGGCATAACAGACTGAGAAGAAGTGTTGGCAATCTAACCTGGTGCAATGGAGGACCTGCATCCTCCTATTTTGTCCTCATGTAGTAGTTGAGAGGAACGGGGAGAAGACGTGACTTTGAAGCACTTTCTACCAGCTTACAAGTTGTTATTATGTCTCCCTTTTTCCTATGGTATACTAAAGTAGGGAGTTTGAGTTGGATGAGGTATTCCTTGTAGGTTTTGCCTTGCAGTGTTGGCATAAGCTTTGTTGGTCATTTTTGAACACTCACATCCAAGTACCTTCACACATCCAAGTACCTTCACATCCATCTTATAACTGGGAGATGCTAAGGTCATGCCAAAATCCAGGTGAGGGCAGACCATGGTCTTATTAAGCTTCATTATCACATATGGCTCCCCGATGGTTCCCTTCTTATGGAGTTCGGTTTTGCTAATTCTAATCTTAATTACTATTTTCTTTTATGTTAGAAACTAACCTTTTTTATTTGATTAGTTATAAACAATTGAACGATTTTCTCTTTTTTCTGAATGTTTTTTCTAGGAAGTTCGAAGATTTTTTCATCATGCAAGATTTATAGGTTTCCAAGTTGGAGGAATATGCCCAGAATATTTTCATGTTGAAAGATAAGATACTCTTGTAGTAGATTGATGGGTGCTAACGTTTAGAATGCATCCATATCTCCTTGCAGGAGAATTCCTCCCCCATTTTGGACTGGCTTCTACTAACTGTCTCCTTTTTTATAGCAATCACGTCCTAGATATCCTCCAATACAAAGATCATTCCTTGCACCAAGAGGATCATTCATTGCCCAGAGACCATCAAGATTTGAAACCATGGATACCTCCCCTGCTCCTCCTCAGACCTATGGTGGATATGTAACTGAGCCTTCGTATGTTGGAGAACCAGAGTGTGCTACTATGGATATACCATATCCAGGTTTGTATACTTTTATAAGCTAATTGGCACTGGAAGTAATGGAGATTCCGTGTATGAGGAGAGGGAGCTCAGGTTCTGGGCTCCTTCTGAAATCCTAATTTTTTAGCACTGCTTTTGCAAGCAACTATGGATATGCAATATTCAGCCTTTTAAAATATGACATTTCGAAGGTTAGTTGATGTGGGTGCAGGTAAGATACAATTTGTGGAATAGCAAAGGTGCAGGACAAAGTTAAAATCAATTTGGAGGAATGGTCTAAGATTGGAATGGTCTATTGGAAGCCATGGTAATGATTGTGGTCAAGTGGGGTCCTCAAATATGGGACTTTTGAAAGGTTGAAGAAAACTTGATAGATTTTCTTTCTAGTTCTAGGTAACTGTTTGATTAACCATATACAAAGCAGTAAACTATAATAAAAGCGTACCAAATGAAAAGTTAAGATACTGAGGTCTAAACTGTATAGCATAATTTTGTAGTGGTTAATTACCTAGAAGTTAAGTGTCATAAAGTTTTGTTTTTGAGGGTGGTGGGGCATTTTTATAAAGGGAATTTATCTAAAGCAAACACTTTGCTTTTGTGCATTTACGTGTGCTTTAAAAGAAATATGTAACATTCTATATGCTTTTATAAGTATGCTATTCACTGTAGTCTAAAAAAAGTTCACTCCTTAATTACTTAAATACTGTAGTTTATGATAGTTTGTGCAAGTTTATTTATTTAGATGTATTAGATTCAGATTTATTTAGGAAGGTATTTTTCTGTGTTGTGTACTGCAGTCCATCTGTTTGTTTTTGCGATAAAGAGGAGCCTTTTCAACTAGATTTTACATGGAACTGAAGCCCCCCCCCACTCCTTTTTTTCTCGCCTATTAATATCCATTCCTCTTTGGCCTGTACCTCAAGACACCTGAATACTTGGATATTATAACTGACCTCCTGCTTCAGGTCCCAAAATTCAGTTTTTTTCTCTTTTACATCTAATTCCTTCATTTTTGTGTAATCGTGGAATATTTTTGGGGTGCTTTAGGTTTGATAGAGAACTAAGAAACTTCGTGCAGCAAAAGCACTTTTTCATTTAAGTTCCGAATATGTAATGTTTTATCTGGGGCTGCCATTTAAACTTTTGACACATAGATATTATTATCAAAATTGCTTTTTTATGTGTTTGGTTACTATTTGATATGGGTTACTCTTTGCTTACAGTTTGTCACCTCAAATTGTTTCCTAATAATTCTCCTTTTGTTGTACCTTGTAAAGTTTCATTAGTACTACAAAGTAACATTTTGAACTTGTTTTTTTTTTTTTTTTTTTTTCAGTTAGGTCCTATAGTGTTGCATTGGCTTATTGCACAGAAGGGTTTCTTAAATTTGGTTTTTTGTTTGAACCTATGCCGTAGAAGTTCTTTAGGTACTATGTTGTCCTTTTTTGTCCTTTTTTTTTTTTATTATGCTTTCCCACAGAATACCATTTTTAGGTATTTCTAAGACAGAACATATTACCTAAAAATAGGTACTATGTTCCTTAAATAGATATACCATTTAAGGAGATTGATATGATAGAACCTTTGCTAAGCAGTATCCGTCTGTGTTGCGACTACTAGTTAGTGTTGTTATTAGTAGTGTTGCAGTGCTTTTATTATGATCTGGGATATTGGACTGAAAGCTAAATTTTTCGAGGAGAGGGGGTGCTCAAAATGTTAAAAACAGCCAATTTGAGGCTCAATTTTTCATCGAGTTTTGGTATGAAAGAGTTTCTTATATGACCCCTTCTTCTATGTCCAAATAGGTTGGTATCCCAAATATTGCCCGACTCAGGTACAGGCAAAGTAACATAGCTGCCATTAGCAGAATTCGACAGAATTCCAAAAGCTGCCGAAACTTCAGCAGTACAATTTGTGTTTTCGCAGCTTTTCTTTCAGCAAAAAGTATTTTATATGTAAAAATGGTATTTTCAGACAAAATCTGCCAACAAATTTGAATGCTGCCAAGTAGCATTGCTCCATTACTAACGCACTTTTTCCATGGCCGGCCTGACTGCTATGAATTTTTTGGGTACAGTACCAATATATTGATAATGTACCAATACGATATCGATATAATGTGCCGATAAATTCCCCTCCGGAAAAATACCTCATTATCCAAATACCTCAAAAATACCCATAAATTGTCTCAATTTTAGACCCTGAGTTCTTTGCCCCCCATAGTCATACTCACATGTTTCCCCCTTGTTTATTAGTTGCCTAAGAACAGCCTCAATAATACATTGTGGATTCCAAATAATGCAAAAAACAGATTTATTTAGAAAAGATTTAGAAAAACAATTCAACCAAATGAAGTTCTAGTATGAACAGTAATTATTTTAAGCCAATTTATTTACATCAACACAAATTCGTGAAAATCTGGTTGAAAGAAGTATAAAGTATTTATTGAAATCACTTCTGCTCTCTCCACCATGATTAGTCTTTGCTTGTGGCCCCACCCCCAAGGACTGCACCAGCAAAAGTTACTTGAGGAAATATGGTGGCATCTTCTGGATACTTTGCGCCTAGAAAAAAAATCGGTCGGTATCCAATATTTTTTTCCAATATCACATAATGACACTGATTCGTATATCACCTGGACCCTAATCCAAATCATTTGTGGATGTGGGGGGGGGAGCAACATTCAACCCAACCCTGCCCCAAAAAACCCTAAAATCCATACAGCCGCATACCAAACTACCAAATGCTCAACGTTGATGGCTTTTGGATAGTTCAAGTCCCAGTAGAGTAGGTACCAGTTTTTCAAATAAGTAGACGTTACAGTATTAATTTATGCAAAATTTTAATTTGCAGATGTGGACAAAACTAAATTTAAAATATTCAAAAGAAAGAGCAAAGAAGAAGAAAAGGTGTCAAAAGCTAAGAGGAAGAAAATAAGGAATGCAGAGATGATGCACGAGGGCTCCCCCAGGAATGCAACTATGGCTCTTAACGATATTGCTATGGCTGCTACAGGAAAGCCTGCCACATTCAAAGTTTATGCGTCAGATATTCCAGGGAAGCCTTGGTGTGCTGAAGCTACTGTAAGTTTCACCCGAATCCCTTATTACGATATTATTACGATTATTATTATTATTACGAAATTGCTTATTACGATATTATTACGATATTGCTTATTACGATATTATTACGATTATTATTATTGTTTTGATATTGCCTTATTACTTAGAACGATGTTGCTTGGCGTTTTATGAACGAATTAAAAAGCAACCAGTGAAATTGCGAGAGACTTTTTTGCATAAGAGAAGAAAGATCATCAGTCATCTTTCCCATTCTTGTGGTGCTTGTTTGAGTGTCGTCTATTTGTTCTGCATGGATCTTAGGGTTGATGATTGTGCTTTGAGGGTTCTGGGATTTGACACAAGCGTGATACACATGTGTCTTTTCACAAGTATTACAAACTACGCAATATAGTCATTGTTTTTCTGCATTCTCCAGGAGCAGCAATCCTTAGTCCATGTGATTCACAGGACATATGAATGCTGATTGAGCCTAATTATAAGTGCTGTTAGTGGGCTTTAAAATAAATCCATTTGTTTATTTTTATTTGGGGCATTAGGTTATTTTTCAAGTAGTGGGGTAAGAAACTGCTCTGAGACGAAACTAGAGTTGATATGTATAAGAAAAATATATCCAGCATTATCTAGTGTTTCATAGAAAAATCATTAAATCAGAGATTTATCTTATGTAGTTGTGTTTATGTTTTTTATTGTTTTAATTGGAACAAAGATAAAATAATCACTTTTTTAAAGAATTTTTTAAAGTTAAATGTTTTATTTTGTTGTTTACCATTCGTAATTTTACGTCTTTCCGTCTCAGTGGTACTAACATCTTTACTTCATAAAATTGATACCGGAGTCTAGATATAACAAAAAATTCTCGCATGCGGAGCAATGAACTCCCTGTAAAGCAAATGGTAATATCCTGATGCTCCGCCCTCGGCCGTGAGTACCCTGTATTGTTAGGGGCAGATCAAATGTCGCTTCCAGCGCTTCCTCTAGTTTCTTGTAGACACCTGTTTAAAGTTCGGTGGACTTTTGGCTTGTCTTACCGGAAAATGCCTAAAACCCTCGCCCCAATCGAAACAAAAACAACCGCCAAGACTTGAACTGGCTACTCTACGTTTATGACTTTGGCCTACTAAAGGCCCAAGTGAAAGTTGCATATGGCCATGATGGACTTTTATCTACAGCCTACACGTACAAACTCAAATGTTTAAGAAAACTATAATTTTTATTGATCCTTAATTTGGGATTTTAAAACCAAACAGAATTAACTTTGGAGCAATTAAATAACAAAAGTACCCTCGTCAAGTATCTGCCCAACCGTTTTTCAGGATGTTGTTTTGTCACAGGCAGTTCTTCCAAGGTGGCACCAAAATTAAAAAAAAAAACGTCTTTTTTTGTTTTTTGCTCCATAATCCCTATGCTTGCCCTTGAATAACATTAAATAAAAAAAACTAGTTTTTTAACTGAAAGTAAGGAGCTACATTAAAACTTAAAACGCACAGAAATTACTTCGTATATGAAAGAGGCTGCTTCCTCATCAACGCCCCGCTCTTTACGCTAAAGTTTTTTACTGTTTTAAAAAGAAGAATTGAGAGAAAGTCAAACTTTAGCGTAAAGAGCGGGGCGTTGATGAGGAAGCAGCCTCTTTCATATACGAAGTAATTTCTGTGCGTTTTAAGTTTTAATGTCGCTCCTTACTTTCAGTTAAAAAAAACTTGTTTTTTTATTTAATTTCTGAACGTTTTTGAATCAATGCATGTTTTGATTTTGGCTCTCCGCAGAAGAATAATCAAAATGAAATTTGCATATTTTTTTTTGGCTTAATGGCTTTCTCATAATTTTGATCGAATGATTTTGAGAAAAAAAGAGCGGGGGACGAAACCTAGTTGCCCCCCGATTTTTTGGTTAATTAAAAAGGCAACTAGAACTTTTAATTTTTTACGAATCTTTTTATTGGTAAAAGATTTACGTAACTTATAAATTAGCTTACTTAAAGAACTTTTTTATTCTCATGTTTTTATTACATATATGAGGGGATTCGCCCCATCGTCAGTACCTCGCTCTTTACACTAAAGCTTAAATTTTATCCCAATTCATTAAGAATGACCCCCTGAATCACAAAAGCCGTAGAATAAGTAGTTGAAATTACTGAAAATACTTTAGCGTAAAGAGCGAGGTATTAGAAGGAGGTGAGCCCCTCATATGGGTAATAATTTCTGTTTGTTTTAAGTTTTATTGCTGTTCCTTACTTCCAGCTGAAAAAGCTTTTCCACTTTTATTTTTTAATTGTTTTTTTTTTAAATAATGCTAGTAGCCTATATCCTGCTCTCCCTTCATGGAAATTTTCTTCTCCCATTACAAATTCTCTAAGGAAAGTTCCCCCAGCATATCCCCCTCTTCTCAACCCCTCCCCCAAACCAAAAAAATCCTCCTGAAAACGCCTGTATACTTCCTAATAACCATTACTATATGTAAGCACAGGTCAAAGTTTGTAACTTGTTGCCCCTCCCACGGGGACTGTGGGGGAGTAAGTCGTCCCCAAAGACATAGTTATAAGGTTTTTCGACTACGCTGAATAAAATGGCTATCTCAGAATTTTGATCCGTTGACTTTGGGAAAATAATTAGCTTGGGAGGGGGCCTAGGTGCCCTCCAATTTTTTTGGTCACTTAAAAAGGGCACTAGAACTTTTCATTTCCGTTAGAATGAGCCCTCTTGCAACATTCTAGGACAACTGGGTCGATACGATCACCCCTGGGAAAAAGAAAAAAAAACAAACAAAAAAAAAACAAAAAACAAATAAAAACTTCTAAAGTAGGGTTCTCTGATACGCTGAATCTGATGGTGTGATTTTCGTTAAGATTCTATGACTTTTAGGGGGCGTTTCCCCCTATTTTCTAAAATAACGCAAATTTTCTCAGGCTCATAACTTTTGATGGGTAAGATTAAACTTGATGAAACTTATATATTTAAAACCAGCATTAAAATGCGATTCTTTTGATGTAGCTATTGGTATCAAAATTCCATTTTTTAGAGTTTTGGTTACTATTGAGCCGGGTCGCTCCTTACTACAGTTCGTTACCACGAACTGTTTGATACAGATAAATGAAAGCTTTGTTTGTGTACTCGTAAAAAAATTTGCTGGTACCTTTTTTGATTCTTTTATCTAAAACAACCAAGACCTTTATTAGATGTGGATTTTTTGAAGGAAAAATTACATAATTTCGATTTCGATTAGAAATAACAGCCGATTCCATGTTAAGCTGTTCACATTTTATAACATAGTAAACCCTAAAAAAAGCAATAACATGACTAAAGTATCGGAAAAATTTTAATAAAATACATAACCAAAACAAACCATTACCGATCTCTGAAACCATTTTAGAGTATGCCTATAATACTGGCTGAAATAATAAGAATCATATCTTACCAATTTACTTTTAAGAAACCCAAGGTGCTCAGTCATCCAAATGCTCTCTGGTATAGAGTTAATTAAACAAGAACCCTGAAAGTCTGGCCGTCATTCCGCTTGTATGGAGGACAAAAAACTCACCAGAATGACGAGTTTTAAAATTATTGACATATTTACTATTACTAAAATAATAACGTAAAACCTCGGGACATGGAGAATTCCATCATTAATAAGCGAAAATTTCTAACTGGCAATCACGAAACAGTTTTATTTGAAGCCCTTGTAATTTTTTGAATCATTTCGAGTGTTATTCACGCAACCTACGTATCTTCTGTATCGCTTTATTCTTAAGGATCTGAACAGTTTGAAATTGGTATACAAATTTGCTTGACTATAGCATGTATGTGAAACATAGAGGTGAATAAATAACAATAATATCTTTGGGAGGTAAAAATTCTTAAAGCGTCGAAACGCACCAAGGTCACACGCTATTTCTGTTGCAACAACATCACGTTCCTATGAGAGACTACAGTCAACATAAAAAAAAAAAACAATAATGATTTTCTGAACTTTCAGAAGAGGTTTGTCTTCGAACATAATTCAACCATCAATGTTATGGGGTTTGTATATTCTAGAATACAGTGCAAAATTAGTCTTGGCCATTTTTACTGAGACCTAACTCAACTTAGTGAAGGCATAACAAATTCTCAACACTCTTGACTTTCGATGGAAGAATAACCAAACCGTGAGTAGAAAATGTAAGCACAGTGTCATTGGCGAATGACATTAGGCAAAAATCCAGGATATAGAACATCATACTATCTGCATAAAACAGGTGGAAGAGTAAACATAGAGCCGGACCGCTAGGCTTATTCCTTGCCAGAAGTTTCAGGCCCATCAGAAAGACTCGGCACTTTTTGAGCCTCCTTTGTTAGAGGAGGGATCAATTTTTTTAAGTGATATTGTTTACATTAGATCCCTTGACCCAAGGACTTACGGCTAAAAGGTTCAGATAATGTTTGATTTTTGTAAAATACACTATAGCTCTCAATTTCTGATCGAATGAGCATCTTCCGAAGTTTCTACGACCACGAGGTGGGAGGGAATTCAGGAAAGGACAACCCATCTCTTATACGGAATAAATTCTGCTCGTTTGAGTGTTCAATGTTACTCTACATTTATAACAAAAGATTCAAACCAGAAATATTCCTGGGCCTCAAGAGCAATTAAATATCAATTTCTATCTAACCGTCTTCCTTAGAACTAATTGTGTGGTTTCCTAAAGGCTCAGTGACAGTTCCGATGTATTGGCATTAAAATGGACTCCGAACCAGCTACCCTCTCACGCCTGCAAAATTCTTTCTTTATAAAACCTGATGCGCCTTTACACAGTATTGCATATATTTTTATGAAATATGAAGCAAATTAGTACGGTTAAATGAAGTTTTGAAATAAATAATTCCTTCATAAAACCTGGTTTGCCTTTACACAGTATTGCATATATTTTTATGAAATATGAAGCAAATTAGTACGGTTAAATGAAGTTTTGAAATAAATTATTCCTTCATAAAACCTGGTGTGCCTTTACAAATCATTGCATATATTTTTATGAAATATGAAGTAAATTAATTCGGTTAAATGAAGTTTTGAAATAAATGCCAGAAACATTTTTCTGCAATAAGAAGGGAGGTAGCACCCTTATTCGGACTTAGTCTATATTAATGGATATGAGAAAATAATTCCTGAACCGAATTTAAACCAGTCTTGTGTTAGCGGTTGGTATGACGTTGTCCTCCTGTGTGTAACTGCTAATTAATGGTTAATGGGCTAACTCATAGTAATGTGGAATTATACTCAGATTTGTAATAGTTGACAAAACTAATCTCCAATTTATCTCAAATGACAGAGGAGTTTCTAGGGGTCATTGTGATACATTTTTGTTGTTGTTATTATTATTATCAAAAGTAGGTCGTGTTTGAAGATAATAAAAAAAATGGTTATAGGTTGTGATACGCTCTCCTGCATTTTCTAATTCGATAGCCATGTCGAATTTGTATCATATTTGAATTAAAATCAAGTAGTTGTGGGCATCAAGCCATCGCTAATTGTAGAAAAAGCCAAAGACAAGTTGTCCGAGTGAGTGAGAGGCAAATCTGGCATAAGCCCTTTTTAGGATTGTATAAAAATGATGTCAGTTCATCGTTTGATAGATAAGTATATCTATCATCTGTCCATACGCCATTCTTAGGGCAGAACTAAGGTAGATAGTCATAGACTTAAGGGATGAAAGATTGGTTTGATTTCGGATTGACGCGTGACGGACAATGTCCACTGGACGTGTATGCAAAATCTGGGACTGAATTTGCTGGGACTCACAGGCGAACAAGTGAAACCTAAGCCTAATAAGTTTGGCCACTTGTAGTCTAAAAGTGGAATACCGTTCATAGAACAAGTCTTCTGCTTGACATTGCTTGACTTTTTTTTTTACCGTCGTCTGTCAGAATCCAGTGCTGAACGAAAAAAAGGTTGACGAAAAACTCAACAACCAAAAACTAAGTTAAAGGTATGGATTAAAACAAAGAGAAAAATAAACTAAAAAAAGATGCACAATTACCTGTCTTCAATCAGTGTTTAGTTTCAGTCTTTTATTTATTGTTTGTAGAGGAAGATTTTTCCTATTATATGTCTGATTTATTTTGAAATAAGCCAAAATAGAAATTGTGATATACGATACAAGAAGAAAGACTTCATGAGTAGAATTCAGCAATTTTGAATTTTTTTGGGGTTTTTGGTTACCTTTAGGTGATGTTTTTTCTTTTTTAAATCCGGTAATCTTCTCCTTTCTTTTTTTTGGTTTGTGTTTCTCTTGTTTTTGAAACAGTATTTCGTTGATACATTAGTACTATATTATATTTGCTGATAAATTTTTTAACTCGTTCCAGTATGGCGATGTTGTTCATAAAGGGTATGGCACAAGCAGCGCATTGGCAAAACAAGACGCTTGTGAGCGTCATCTTGAAACTATTATTAAAAACAACATGGAGAAGCTAAAGGCTCCCAAGAAAAGTAAGTCATTATTGTCTATTAGCCTATAGCTACTAGTTTGCTAGTATTACCTTAAATCTATTTGGTATTTTTGCCTTAAAGCAAGATAGGGTGGTAAAGACATTTTGCTGGTAAAATTGGTAAATTGTGGTAAAATTTTCATGGTGCTCCATTTCAGCCTCTTCCAAATAGTTGTCAATTACTGCCTTAAATGGGATTTGACCTCCACCCCCTGTCAAGAAAAATTTTTTCTGGGTACCCCATTGAAATCAATCCTTTCTTAAATTTTAGTAGCAAGTCAACAGAAAGATGTATGTATTAATGTTTCTACCTGGTTAGAAAACAAAGTACCCTAGAAAGGGTTAACTTGAAACTTTACCTTTCTTTAATATGGATTTTAGTGTTCTGTACTGGCCAATGAAAGTTCTTAAGCCGAACTGGCCAGACCTGACAACAAACAACAAAGAGAGATAAAAATCAACAACAAAAAAATCAACAAAAAACAATTCTGCGGCCAGTAGAGTTACTTTGATGTTCTCATTGAAGTAACTCTAATAGCTTCTTTTCCCTGTACTGGCCAATGAAAGTTCTTAAGCCGAACTGGCCAGACCTGACAACAAACAACAAAGAGAGCTAAAAAATCAACAACAAAAAACAATTCTGCGGCCAGTAGAGTTGCTTTGATGTTCTCATTGAAGTAACTCTAATAGCTTCTTTTCCCTGTACTGGCCAATGAAAGTTCTTAAGCCGAACTGGCCAAACCTGACAACAAACAACAAAGAGAGATAAAAAATCAACAACAAAAAAATCAACAAAAAACAATTCTGCGGCCAGTAGAGTTGCTTTGATGTTGTCATTGAAGTAACTCTAATAGCTTCTTTTCCCTGTACTGGCCAATGAAAGTTCTTAAGCCGAACTGGCCAGACCTGACAACAAACAACAAAGAGAGATAAAAAATCAACAACAAAAAAAAATCAACAAAAAACAAACTGCGGCCAGTAGAGTTGCTTTGATGTTCTCATTGAAGTAACTCTAATAGCTTCTTTTCCCTGTACTGGCCAATGAAAGTTCTTAAGCCGAACTGGCCAGACCTGACAACAAACAACAAAGAGAGATAAAAAATCAACACTAAAAAAATCAACAAAAAACAATTCTGCGGCCAGTAGAGTTGCTTTGATGTTCTCATTGAAGTAAGTCTAATAGCTTCTTTTCCCTACGTGGATCAGTAGCGACAATTGTATTTATCATTATTGGTGGTGGTTTTATTTGTTTGTAGTTTAGTGTTTTTTCTTTTATCTTGAACTGAGGACGCCTAGTTTAGATACAGGTGAAATATCCGCGCTATTTTTAGTCTTTCATCTCTTTTCTCTCTACTAGCCGTAGTCTCGTTTGAATTTTTGTTGTTGTTGTTGATTTTATCTTTCTTTGTTGTTTGTTGTACTGGCCAATAGTTAAATTTTGTATTGAATTGAGGTTTGCTCTGTTGTTCAAGCGTTTCCGAAGCCCTTATGAATCTGTTGATCCCAGGAAGGTGCAAATCAAGCTCATCTGTACAGCTTAGTTTTTACAACAGATACAGTTTGATCTTTTCCTATTTCCTTCAGACATACTTTTGTTTCTTCTATGGATGGAAGTTATTTTACAATCAAAAGGAGAAACAAAGAATCATAAAATTAGATTTAAGGGAAGAATGGAGAATAAAACAAAAATACGGTAAGCCCTCATCAAAATCTGACAAATTAATTTAAAGCAATTTAATTTGGGTCCTTTGTAATTTCATTTGATGGATTTTAAAATGTTATTTTCAAAAAAGGCCCAAGACCTTTGCTTAACCGCTAAAAAGGCTATTTACCAGGCCATTGTTTTCCTAGCCAATTTAACAAGGCAAAATAAATCCTCTTCAAATTTCCAAAAGGAAACGAAAAATTATTGAAGAACAGCTGAGTCCTTGGGACTAAGCCTATCAGAGGCATCGCTCCACCATTGCCAGCAGTAAAGGGCCAAAGGCCTTCAATGTAAAAATTTTATTAAATTTTTTCCCGGTCACTTTGTATAGAAGAGATGGTCTTAAAAGCTTTGTAGGGGGATTATTCGATTAGAGATTGAATGATCTAGTGTCGTTTCTAAGAGCCAAGAGATTGGAAAGCAGCCGCTTCCTCCCCGAGCCCTTTTTGCTACCCAATCCCTCTGTTATCCCCCACGCCCATCAAAACTTTTAGATAGGCACTTTGTTCAATTTGTAAGAAGGTCCATTAATATGTCTTCAATTTTTAAAAAGGTCCATTAAATATGTCTTAGTCAACTACTCAAAAAAGCTTCTGTTTCACCTAAAATGTTGAACGAGTACAATGACAATTAAGAGGTGACTATTCAGAATGGGCCTTAGTTGGATATTTATAAATACGGTGAAACCAACTTAACAGACAACCCCCCCCCCCCAAAAAAAATGCATTTTGGTAAGAGGTTCCAAATACCCCTCCAGCAATGGAAGCTTGTATGATGGACCTTTGCTCATCGAAAAGTTCTTCATGAGTCGTATTTACAAGGCTTTTTCGGTTTGGAGATCGGTATTCCGATCTCCGTTCATCTGATACTTCACTAATTTTACTTGTCTTTGCCATTTTGTTTTAAAACTAATGTAGTATCTCTCTAAATAAACTATTTTTTTACTGGAAGTTCGATACCATAATGAGCCTTAACCCCTCCAGCTGTTGTTCAAAGTTACCCGTTAAAGATTTTAGTGTTCAAAGTTAAATACCCCATGAGTTAACTTTGAACACCTTTTTAGGACTCGTATAGCTCTCAGAACATGAAGACCAGTAGCTTGGGGCAGTTACCATTCGTCGCAGAATGACGTGTTCCTCAAATGTTAAAAACAGTTAAGAGTAATTACTAGTATTAAGAAAAATATTTTAAAATAACAGACCTCGTTGTAAGCAAGCGTTTTTTCCGTTTATTTTCTGGTTGTTTCTTATGCTTTTTTTTATTGATTTTTTTTTATTTGTAAATGTAAGTTTGATTTCGTTTCTATTTTTCCCTTTTTTTATTCTAATTGGGCTTATTATAGCTTGCCATAGTTATCTTCAAATCAAGCATTATCTTTTCCTAAGAATGTTTATAGTTACTTTTTCAAAAATGAAGAGTTTATGTCATTGTCGACGTTGGTTGTTCTTGGAATGGGTATCATTTCATTAGGGTCAGACACAGACGCAGGTGGGTTTTGGGCCCAGACCCTCTTGCACATTTTACATTTCTAAATTTTGCTATACGATTTTTTTTTTAATTTTTCCACTTCCTGCCACCTGGCAAAACTGCCATTTCTACGACTGCTGACTTTATAATTGTCTTTTATAGTTCTAAAGTTAAACTTCTGGTGACTATGAACGTTGCTATTTTACTTCCATATGACTGAACTTATTTTATCTAATTTGACAATTGACAATCACAATTCTCAGCTGTAAGTAATCGCGATATGCCATAAAGAAAAGAAAGAATAGTACAACAATAGAAGAAAAATTGACGAATCTAACTAATTTTCGACAAATTGAAGACGTGTTAGGTTTCTCCTCCCCTCTATTTGGTTATAATATTGTTATGTTAGATAATATTTTTACCAAATAAAAATATACATTTTCTTCCATAGGTGGCGAAGAGAATGGTTCTAGTGAACCGGAGGTGAGCGAAATTCCTTGGGGTCCCATTTTTGGGTTTGTTATGAAAAAGTACTTGGACTCTCTCAGTAAGTTGTTCCTGCATTTTTATTCCTGCTTTTTTTTTTGTAGCAGTAGTGTTATACTAATAGGAAAATAAAAAAAAATATCTTATTTTAACTATGCTACGCTTTTCTTGATAGCCTTGATGTCTTAAAGTGCAGTAGTATTTCGAGTTCTTCGTTTGGGAAAATAAGCTTTTCGTATTATTTTGCTCACTGTGATCGAAACCAAAAGGCGTTTGTCAAGTTTTCAGGATTGGGTAAAAGTGAACAAAAATAAGCTACTAGTGTGTTTCATTTATTTTATTTACGTGGGTTTTGCCGGTTTTATTATTATTATTAAAACATGACTCCATAGGGACATCACAAATCGGTTAGTTCGAGCTGGTTTTGTAGATAATTCTACCTAATTTGCAAAGGGTAAATTTGTATTCGTTTCAAGTTTCAACTTCGCTCTTACTTTACTTGTGCAGCTTTCGCAATATTATTGATGCAGAGACAGTGTAAACATAATTCTCAATGCCCTTTTTTATGTTTGTTTTTTTTAAGTGTAAATATTATGTCAGGTCCAAACAAAATTTAAAGCCCTTAAACGGTCCCCAAAGTAACAACTAATTCGTTACTTTTTGGAAATTTCCTTATCATGATAAATCGCGTAGTAATAAAAAGCGTATCCGCGTTTACTTTTTCCGGTTTTGTAAATATTTTCTTGGAATTCCACTATGGTTCAAAAAAGGTATATTGTATGAAAATTCGGAATATCTGATTCTGTTAAAATGAGTCAATTACTGTTAAAATGGATCAACAAAACAACCGATTTCTTAGACGATCTAAACAAAATAGAATACATTTTCCCTTTAATTGTCCTGTTTAAAGGAAAAATAGTTTTGTCGCCATAACTATAATAAAATAGCTATTAATGCGTTATATATTATGAGTGTTTATGCGTTATGTTTTATGAGTGTTTTAATGTTATGCACTAATGAGCTACCATTAGCTATTTATTATATATTCATGTCTTATTATGATTATTATGAGCTACTTATTGTCGTCCTTTTCGTTAGAAGTGTAATTTTATATTTTTCAGTTTTCTTTTCATTTATTTCCTGTACTCCTCAGTGTACATCCATGTATGTATAGAGGGCATAAATAAATTATTATCATAGTAAACTTTCATTTAACTCTTTGGTTAAAACTCCAACTTGAATCGGTTGCAAAATAATGGTGATGAAGATGATAAGTTTCGGTAATCAAGCACATCCCTTTTAACGCTCACTTGGGCTTCAGTTTTGTTTATTGTAACTGTTATCTTGTATTTTTTCAGCTGGAGTTCAGCCAACTCCTATGATGATTAATCCGGCCCAGTTTTTCGCTCCGGTCGCTGGAGGTTATCCCTTTCAAGATTTTGCTGCGCAACCAACTCCTACTTCTGGTTCAGATATTAAACCGCCTGTAAGTTCGCCAAGAGTTCCTCATATGTCATGTTGATAAATGTTTCAAATGCGCCTCACTTGCAAAAAATTCTGTTTTTCTAATCTTTTGTCATTGAAAAAAACTCATTTGGTCAATGTTCTATTATTTGCCATTTATTTGTTATTGGTTCGTTACTTGTCAACTCTTCATCATTGATGCAAGCCGCATGCAATAGAAATATTTCTATGTAGCTGAAATATTGCAGCCAGTAGTTCGTGAAAAACATACTAATAAAAAAATATTGCAACTAGTAGTTCATGAAAAACATACTGATAAAAAAAACATTGCAACCAGTAGTTCATAAAAAACATACTAATAAAAAAATATTGCAACCAGTAGTTCATGAAAAACATACTGATAAAAAAAAACATTGCGACCAGTAGTTCATGAAAAACATACTAATAAAAAATATTGCAACCAGTAGTCCATGAAAAACATACTAATAGTAAAATATTGCAACCAGTAGTTCATGAAAAATATTCTAATAAAAAAAAATATTGCAACCAGTAGTTCATGAAAAACATACTAATAAAAAAAAATATTGCAACCCAGTAGTTCATGAAAAACATACTAATAAAAAAAAACATTGCAACCAGTAGTTCATGAAAAACATACTGATAAAAAAAACATTGCAACCAGTAGTTCATAAAAAACATACTAATAAAAAAATATTGCAACCAGTAGTTCATGAAAAACATACTGATAAAAAAAAAACATTGCGACCAGTAGTTCATGAAAAACATACTAATAAAAAATATTGCAACCAGTAGTCCATGAAAAACATACTAATAGTAAAATATTGCAACCAGTAGTTCATGAAAAATATTCTAATAAAAAAAAATATTGCAACCAGTAGTTCATGAAAAACATACTAATAAAAACAAATATTGCAACCCAGTAGTTCATGAAAAACATACTAATAAAAAAAAATATTGCAACCCAGTAGTTCATGAAAAACATACTAATAAAAAAAAATATTGCAACCCAGTAGTTCATGAAAAACATACTAATAAAAAAATATTGCAACCAGTAGTCAATGAAAAACATACTAATAAAAAAAAATACTGCAACCCAGTAGTTCATCAGAAACATACTAATAAAAAAAACATTGCAACCAGTAGTTCATGAAAAACATACTGATAAAAAAAACATTGCAACCAGTAGTTCATAAAAAACATACTAATAAAAAAATATTGCAACCAGTAGTTCATGAAAAACATACTGATAAAAAAAAACATTGCGACCAGTAGTTCATGAAAAACATACTAATAAAAAATATTGCAACCAGTAGTCCATGAAAAGCATACTAATAGTAAAATATTGCAACCAGTAGTTCATGAAAAATATTCTAATAAAAAAAAATATTGCAACCCAGTAGTTCATGAAAAACATACTAATAAAAAAAAAATATTGCAACCCAGTAGTTCATGAAAAACATAATAATAAAAAAAAATATTGCAACCCAGTAGTTCATGAAAAACATACTAATAAAAAAAAATATTGCAACCCAGTAGTTCATGAAAAACATACTAATAAAAAAATATTGCAACCAGTAGTTCATGAAAAACATACTAATAAAAAAAAATATTGCAACCCAGTAGTTCATGAAAAACATACTAATAAAAAAAAATATTGCAACCCAGTAGTTCATGAAAAACATACTAATAAAAAAATATTGCAACCAGTAGTTCATGAAAAACATACTAATAAAAAAATATTGCAACCAGTAGTTCATGAAAAACATACTAATAAAAAAAAATATTGCAACCAGTAGTTCATGAAAAACATACAAATAAAAAATCGTGTTGATTAAAAAACTAACAGTAGCTGTCCACTTTCTGTCATTGATGTCTAAGGAAAAAATTCCTGGGATATTTCATTCGCCTATAATTTGTTATTTCTTTTCCTCTTTCGCTGCTAGTTCCGCCTCCTTATAGTTTTTATTTGATATAAAGAATTGACGCACATTGTATGGGACATGGTAATATGGAGTAAAACACTTGATGTATCTTTAAGGCTTAGTTGTATACAGATGTGACTCCGAAGTTACTAGTATATGTGTCAAATGTTCTACTTGACGGTCCAGGGGAACACAAAGTTAGTTTTAGGCAATGATTTTCTAATTTAATTTCGAAGTAAGGAGCCAATCTTGGTTACCGCTCTCCTCTCTCCTATCCCTGAATACGTAAAAGCGAATTATAGTTTGAGACGTATTAGTAGAATTTTTATGAAGAAGGAGCGTAGAAAAAAAACGCATTTCGAACCCAAAAAAATTCAATTAGTGTTCATGTCCTATATTTGCAATACGACATACGATTCCAAATCAATGATTTAAGTGTGCATGTGTATATCTATTTGAGGGGGTTGGGATCTTAGAGTTCTTTGAAAAGGAAAATTATCCAAAAATATTGGAATTGGGGAGATCTTGGGGGTGGAAGTCTTTAGTATTGCTAATATCACCATACTCTATATTGTGGGAAACGTTTGTATTGTGTTACGATTAAAATTGTGAAGCAAAGGATTTAGTGAATCTCTTTGTTTTTTATCTGCATCAGAAAATGTTTGATCCCACTTAAGGGCGCCTGCAGTTAATGAAATGGTTGTTTGAGCCCCCTCCCCCCCCGCCCTTAGTAAGCCAAAAATACACAAAATCATGTAATATTTAAAAGGATGTGGCAGGTTTTCTGGAAAAAACTAAGTTTAAGTTTCCCCCCTCCCAATGAAGAATATTTACAGATCAGTTTAATTATAAAAATTTCTCAGGTATTGAGCAAATAGGGTTTGAATTGTTGCCATACAAGCTGTTTGATTTGAAGAGTGAAGTTTTCATCGCTGGAGTGGAGGAAGATCGTGCGCAGCTATGTCGGTCTCAGGCGGCTTGGTGTTGTAATTTGTCGTTAGTAGTTGCTATTTTTATTAAGTCTTTCAAATGGTTAATTTGCCTAAACTGTTGCTTTTTTTTCAGGCACTTCAGGGCTTCAGTCGATTCTAGCTATTTTTATTGGCATATCCTAAAAATGGAGTTCGATCTGCTGTTTCTGTTGATAAAAGTATTGACAGACAAAAAATAACTTCAATTTTTAATCATTCTTTCGTTGTCAAAAGACGATATTCATATTCACAGAATCAATCGCACAGTGATCTGTCCACAAAATCTTGATATTTCCTATTTTGTCATCAGGATTAGAGAAAAAGAGGACTGTAACAAGGGAAGGTTAAGAAACTGGAATTCTGTATCAAGTGCCCGATTAAAATCAGCTACTCGAATTAAAATCAGCTTAAAATTAAAAGTAGCTGAAATTAAAAGTACTTAAAATAAAAGTACTTAAAAATGAAATTCAAAGTACTTAAAATTAAAAGTGCCCGATTAAAATCAGCTACTCTAATAAACAAGCTAAGATTTTCCCCAGCTAATTATGTTTTGCAGAACATTGAACATTGTACATTGTAACTATTTGAATATTTCGAGGGGATAAGCTTGAACCTTTATTTTGTATGGGCCTGATTAGTACTTTCTCATTAATAATTTTTTAGTTGGTGCGCTCACATTATTGGTTTGTTCACATTATTGATTTTTAATTGATACTTTCATATTATTAATTATTTTCTTGGTTCGTTCACATGATTGGTACATTTGCATCTCTAATTTTATCAATTTGTGCGTTAACTTTAAATTTGCTCGTCAACATTATTAATTGTTTAGTTAGTACGTTCACATTATTAGTATATCACATTATTAATTTTTCGATTGGTGCGTTCACATTATTGATTCGTTCATGTTATTAATTGTTTAGTTGCTACGTTAACATTATTAATTTTTTAATTAATTTTACTTAGCAAGGAATATTGGGCTGGCTCCTATTTTGGATCTGAGTTGAAAAATCAATTTTCTGGCAAAAAAAAAATAAGAATTTTTAGCCCTTTTTGACACTATTGGAAATATGATATAAAGATTTTTATTTTCGACAAATATCCAAATAAATATTTGAAATAAACGCATTGTTTTAGGTGTATAGGAAAACTCATGATGCATTAAATGATATTGTAAATTGCTTCACATAGTTATTTCACTTGGTCCTACGTAATTTTTCGTTTTCTGTCACGACTTGGTTGGTTTAGAATATTTTCTTGTTTTTTACAGCATAAGCAGGTGCCTGCTAAAAAGCTTCCCGATAATGCAGCTCAATATCATCCAGCTATGCTTCTTAGTAATATGCGACCAGACGTCAAGCTCAATCTGATAACTGATTCTCAAGTTCCTGGGGAGACGCGATTCAAAGTTGGTACTGAAATCGATGGCCACAAGTTTGAAGGATTTGGTTTGTTCCTTTCTTTTCTATTCTTTTTTTATGGTGGTATATGCTGGTTCCCTCCGGCTCTGTTTTGTTACCCTCGTCCCGCTATGGTTAGTATCTTGGGCCTTAGGACCATTATAGGAAATTGTTTCAAGTAGGTTTTTAGAACGACAATCCACTTGATTAGGTTGTCACTTGTGTCGCAGCGTACGTATAAGGTCTAAAAAAATCAACCTGTTTTTTTCCCAGGAGGAATGGGATAAAATTATGCTATAGCCCTTTCAGCTTTGCCCAATGGTGGAGGAGGGCTAAAATAAAAAAAAGTACAAACAAAATACATTAAATCTTTATACAAGTGATTTTGCCAAAAAAATGTATTTTTAATATTCCCAAAAAAAATCAGAGGGTTATAGGACAGGAACTTGACACATATTTTCAAGCTGAAGATACAATTTAATCAATTGTTTTTGATCGAAAGAAAGTTCTAATAATTATAGGAAATAGATTAATACATTGTTTTTGGTTAGTTGAGTAATAGTATATTTTATTAATCACTTATAGAATTGATTATATAATTCAATTGCCTTCATTGAAAGTTGCAATCTCGATTCTTATTCTATTTCTAAATAGAAAATTTTGATTTTTTTTTTCGGCCTTTAGTAGGCTGTATGCGTGCGCATCATGTTTTATCTTCTTTGCTCCTTGAATACTCTTCTAAAGGAAAGAATATCTATCTTTGTGCTTTAGATTTATCAAAAGCTTTCGAAAGTATACGTCATAGTCAGCTTTTTTCTGCTCTTCGTGGTTGTGGGGTCAATCTTTCGGTTATAATGCTACATCATTACTGGTACTCTAATTCTTTTCTTCGGCTCAAATCGGCGCCAGCTACTGTTATTAAAATTAAAAAAGGTTTAAGGCAAGGCGGAGTTTTATCTGTGACCCTGTTTAAGTTATGTATTTCAGGAGTTCCGGCAGAAATATAGGCTACCTATTTAGTTTTTCTGATGCTTCATATCTCTCCTATGCTGATAACCTGCTTCTTATAAGCCATATTAAAGCTGGACTATCTGACAGTGTTTCTCTCGTGCTTCTTTTTCGGATATAGGCCTTTCTCTTAGTGTAGATAAATGTGAATCTCATTCTTTTAACAAACAATCGAGTACTCCTCTTCGTTGTAGGGGCTTTACTCCTCCTCTCGTAGATTCTCTTTGATGGCTCGGTATTTCTATTACTAATAGTCTCCCAAGCTTGGGCCAGCGCACAGTCTTCGATATTGATAAGAAAGTCCAATTAGGATATGCTGAAATTTTTGCCAATAGACGTAAATATAATAAACTTGCATTGGCCACGCTCTCCTTATGACTATTCAATTCTTTTTGCTTCTGGAATTTTTCCTCTTCTTAAGAATAAAGAATTAAAAAGGATCCGGATTAATTATATTAGATTTTTTTAATTTTTGTTGTTTCTTCCTCCTTGGAAAAAAAGCGGGTTATTAAGAACAAATTTCTTGTTCCTGTTATTACTGTAAAATTGGAAGTACTACACAGAAAGCTTTTAAATACCGCTTGTATCCGTATTTCTCTGCATCACCGCCTTATCAGGTTTTTTCAGTCGTAAGTTATTTTTCCTTTATTTGTTTTTCTTTCTTTTGTTCCCCCACGTTTTTTAGTTCTGTTTTGTAAAGAGTGAGTAAAAAGTAAAGAAAAATAACAATACAAACAGCTTGCTTCCATATTTCTCTACATTACTGCTTTATTAGATTCTGCAAGTTGTGAGTTTTTTTATGTGCTACTCTGTAAGCGTTTGTGATTTTCATCACAAAAATCTTAATGAAATTTGATATTTAGAAGGAATTCATGTCTCAGAGCTCTTACTTCAAATCCCGACCAGATCTTTTGACATTCGGGGGAGTTGGAGGGGGAAATCTTGGAAAACACTTTGAGTGGAGGAATCGGGATGAAGCTTTGTGGATAGAATAAGCAAATGTCCTTGATACGTGATTGACGGAATCGTACTGGATTTGCTCTCTTTGGGGGAGATGGGGGGGGGTCAGCGATTTGGCGAGTTTGGTGCTTCTGGACGTGCTAGGACGATGAAAATTTGTAGGCGTATCAGGGAGCTGCACAAATTGACTTGATAAAGTCTTTTTCCCAGATTCGATCATCTGGGGGCTAAAGGCAGAGGAAAAATTAGAAAAAATTAGGTATTTATAGCATACGAGTGGGTGATCGGATCTTAATGAATTTTGATTTTTAGAACGACATTGTGACTCAGAGCTCTTATTTTAAATCCTGGCCGGCATTAAGCCTCTTATTTTCCTTTTAAATCAATCTATTGATTCATAGAATTTTGTTAGAGTTCACATATGATCTCTTGGCTGTTAGCTCTTCTTGCCTCGTCACAAGTGCCCTATGAGCTCTTAGCTCTTGTTTTTTTTTTTTTTATGTTTTTCTTCGTGTTATTCCACGTATTATACCTTTGTATATCTTTTCGAGACTATTATTTTAGGGTAATGTTTCTCCAAATATTCTAAGCTCAGGACAGTAGTTCCAATATCTTTTTGAAAATTCCTTGAAGTGTAGCCTTGGAATAGATACATCTAAATTTAATAAAATTGTATTTTCTATTTTTTTTTTACAGGTCCTAATTTGAAGATCGCGAAAAGGGAAGCAGCCAGGGTAGCTGTGAAGGCTCTATTTGGAGTCGAATGCCAGGAACAGTAACTTGAAGAAGGAATGCATATATGTTTCTCACTTTTTAAAATAAGTTTTCTTTCACAACTTCTCATTATGTGAAATGGAAAAGTGAACTTCTGATTGATCTTTTTCAATATTTCTTCCTCAAATATAATTCTGAAATGCTCCTATTGGGGGAGAACTAATAAGTTTCTGGTTTGTGTTATCGCTTAGTGTAATAACGTATATATTGGTCTTGTATAACAGTACCAAAATTGTCCTGACTGGGTGTATGCTCGAACTCAATTATCATTCAAGTGCCAATAACATCTAAATAAACATTTTTTTTTTCTCTGGACCAATCTAATGTTTTGGCAGACATGAAAACCGCGGTCTTGTACGAGTTTTCTTTGGGTTGTTTGAAAATTGTAAAGCTGTTTTGTCAATGACACAGTTGTATCAGTGTTACCACGTTCAATCAATAATTAGTTTGATCTAACAACACTTTTCGAGCGTAAAAATTTTAAAGAATCTGTTGATTCCCAGAGATGACTACACCTTAAGTTGTTTCGTGTCGTTTTTTTCAAGCTATTTTTTCACGTATATTTTCTATGTTTTTTTTTTTTTTTATTATTATTATTATTTGGCATTCACTTGTTCTGAAGACCGCACATGGAGTTGTTTTTCATTGAAATTTAACTCCTGTTTTTCCTAATTTTAAAATATATACTTAATGCTAATATATACTATATATACCTTAATATATACTAATATATAATATATACCATATATATATATATATATATATATATATATATATATATATATATATATATATATATATATATATATATATATATATATACTATATATACTTAATACTAATTTTAAAATATATGCTGGTATGGTAGTGTTTCTGCTCAACCAGTTCAAGAGATCGCTTTTTATTTTCAATACCCTTGGTCCTTAAATTATTTGTTATTATCTTCATCCTAGAATTGCTAATAACAACAAATTTAGCCCCTAAAATGCTATATAATGCTGAAATGTTTGTAAAAGGTAAATACATTGTATTCCATTCTTCACTTATAGTAATGGAAATCGACCCAAATTTCTTTGTTATCTGCTGTCTGGGGGTGAAAATAATAATAATAAGTATATGTTTGGCATAAATGATAATTAGGGTCTAAGACATACCGCATATATAACGAAGTTATATAAAGCGCATTTATAATTTCGATTGCCCTGTAATTCTTCATCATAAAACTCAATTTCTTTTCAATATAATTGGTTTCAGTATTTGATTATATATGAATCAGTTACCCTAGATTGTTGTTTCGTCTTTTAATCTATAACTGAATAATTAGACAATTGTCTATGTGTGTAGATCTTTCTGTTTTTCTACAATAAATGTCAAAGAGAGATAATCGTTGCCTTTAAGGTCATGTTATTAAAGTCGTTAGTGAAGATGACGCCATCATTTCAAAGGAGGAAGTAAAAAATATTTGAATTTTTAATATTGGAAAGAAGTCAAAGGTGGCTTTGCTTAAATAACCAGGTTAGGTGAATAGATTATTCAATTCCATAGAAATGATTGAACTACTACTATCAAATAGATTCCGATACCACTACTACTATGCGTGACAAGATAAAACAGCAAAAATGCGACAAAAAATCATTCAACAAAAAAAAGCCTAATGAAGGTTATTATTTTGGGCTAGAGAATACAACGAAAAGATAAAGCAGATCTTTCAACAAAGACCTCTGCCAAGCCTGCCTTCATTTTAAAGGAAAAAAATTGAAGTTAACCGCACAGAAATAACAAAACGGCTCAGAAACAAAACGAGTCGTTCTGTTTGATGTGTTAATGAGTGTCAGTCAATTTGTTGATAATCAGCGCCTATAAATACCGCACAAAATGATAATTTGCAGATTTTACCGAAGAGTATGAGTAACTTGCTAGAACGAAAACTGGCGCTAGTGTCGACAGGAAAAACTGTCGACGCTTTTTAGCGTTGCTTTGCTTTTTTGTGTAATAATAATTAATTTAATTGATGTTGTTGGTAAAACTAGTGTAGTAATAAGTGTCTGAACTCAGTTTCTAACAGAAAATATTCGTTCAAAAGTCTCGTTGCAGTAATCCGTGCATTTTTTTTTCTTTTTTTATAACTTTTGAACGGACCTGTCTCATTATTTCAATTGTAGGTTTCTTTCAAACAGTTCGTGGTATGTAAGTAAGGAGCAACCCGGCTCAGTAGTAACTGAAACTCTAAAAACGAAGTTTTGATACCAATAGATATATCAAAAGAATCGGCTTATTCTGTTGATTTTAAATATATAAGTTTCATTAAGTTTAGTTTTACTGATTAAAGTTTCGAGCCTGAGAAAATTTGCCTTATTTTTGAAAAAAGGGGGAAGAACCCCCTAAAAATATTAGAATCTTAATAAAAGCACTCCGTTAGATTCAGCGTATCAGAAAACCCTGCTGGCTTGGTTTCAAATTTCTATCTGCAAATATATGGAATTTCGTTTGTTTTTTTGTCAGAAGAGCGATTACGGATGCGTTTATTTGTTTATTGGTTGTTGTTTTTTCTTGGGGTGATCGTATCCTAGAATATCGTGAGAGGGCTCATTTGGACGGAAATTAGAAGTTTTATTGTCCTTTTTAAGACCGAAAAGATTGAAGGGAAACTTGGCCCCCTTCCCGTTTTTTTCCCAAGTCGTCCTATCGAAATTTCGAGATAGCCATTTTGCTCATCATAGTTGAAAGGCCCAATGATGTATACAATTTCGGGTGTGTGGTGAATTTTTTTTTATGGTTTTTCCTCGGGAGAATTTTCCATGGGGAGTGAAGTTTCCGGGGGGTGAAATTGTCAGGGAGAATTTGTCATAATTCCTATACAAAATTCCTTTTAAATGTCTTACTTTCTCTTTTCTGTCTCAATTTTACGCGTGGAGAGTTGTTAAATTGTTCGAGGTAAATTTTCACCGGGATTGAATTTTCTAGAGGTTATGTCTTTGGGGAGGGGGATTTCTCCGTGGAGGTGGGGCCAAATTTCCTTGCATTACTTAAAAACGATCAGAAATTATATTTAAAAAAATAAGTTTTTTTCTACTGAAAGTAAGGAGCAACATTAAAACTTAAAACGAACAGAAATTATTACGTTTATGAAGGGGGTTGTCCCCTCCTCAACGCCCCGCTCTTTACGCTAAAGTTTCAATTTTGTCACTATTCTTTTAAGAACGACTCCTGAAACACAGGGGTCGTTTAATTAGAACAATAGGAAGCTCTTTTGAAAGTACTAAAAAAAAACTTTAGCGTAAAGAGCGAGGTGTTGAGGAGGGGGCAATCCTCTTCATACCCGTAATAGTTTATGTTCGTTTGAAGCTTTAATGTTGCTCATTACTTTCAGTTGAAAAACTTCACCAGTTATCGTATCTATTGGCATCAATTCCTGAAAATGGGCAAATATATATTTTTTTTTAATCTAGCGAGAAAGGAATTGGAAGTTCTTGGGAGGGTTTAAATAGGGAAGTTTAGGATAGATTGCGATGGTGGAGGGTTGTGTGCAGATCTACTGACCTCTGGCGGCTTGGTGCTGCAGTGAGTTGTTAGTACTACTAAATCCCAAAAGAAGTATTTTCAGAATCTTGAAGGAGGGGACGAGGTAGAAAAACACGGGGACGCAATTGTCCTGAATAATTTCAAAAACCTTTATTTTCTCTATTTATTTTGCACAAAGGCATTGTTCAAAAACTAGACTTAAATTAATTTAATTTTCTTATCTTTTCTATGGTCCAAATTTATAAAAACAAAATAGACAATGAGGGGAAAAAGACAAAAAAAAAGAAAACAATGTTGAAAACGCCCCCAAGTGTAGGGTCTTAGTGTACTTTATGATCTTGAGCCAAATTACGGGCCATTCGTTTTTGCCTTGGAATATCATTTTCAGAAACGCTTGTATTCGGCAGAATTCTCTCCTACAATCATTTTATTCTCTCCCCTAGATATTGAAAAACATCTTTTTGGAGGTGTTTTCATATATAAAAAAATCCCTCTTGTTTTTCGTTTTAGTAATAAAAAAAATAACCCCTTTCCTAGATTCTGAAGACATTTTGTCTTAGCCCCTCTGCCCATATTTTCGTGAATTGACCCCCCTTTCTCTGACCCTTTGTAGTGGGCATCATGGTTAATAAAATCGTTGCAAGTTATTTTTAAGCGATTTTTTACAGCCATGAAATATCATCCTCCCACCTACCTTTTTTGTAAAGTACGATTTATTTTAGAAGCTAATGTATACAGTAATATTTGATTGTACCACGTCAAAAGCTACAGTTGCTGACGAAGCTGTCGTACCTGTCCCCTTGCTCAGTGAGCTTTTTTATCAACTCCACAAGTTTTATGGTAGAGGATTTTTTACTCAAAAATAAGTATCAAGTTTGTTTTCATGCAGCACTTTATGTTCCTGCATATGCAGAGTGATCCGTTTGTTGTATTTTGTCAGCTTCTTGGAATGGTCAGAATTTCTGGGTGAACCAAGGACCTATGGGAAGCTTAGAAAGCAGCAATTGAGAGCCAAGGACAGAATATCATATCTAATTCTTTAAATTTGTAAATTGAAAATTTGAGTCTAGAAAAATTAGAAAAACCTGGAGCCAAATTTTTAATGCGAAAGACCTCTATATGCAATTATACAGTTTCGACCCTTAGCGGGCGCCAAATTTGAAAATAATGACCTTTGACGTTTGATAATAGTGGAACGTGTACGAAAAAAAAAATGATTGAAAAAAAGATATCATCATAGAGTTCCATAAAGCACAACGTTCCTGACTGATGTAGTAAAATACATATATAATCACCAATTGGCAATAAACTGGATGGAAAAAAAAATAGGAATTTAATGATAGAAGTATTTTAGAATATAACCCTAACATCTTGTTACCAAATAGGAATCGAATAGAAATGTATATATCTTTGGATAGCTAAAAATCTAATCTATGTATTAATATGATTACTGCTGAATTTATTCACATTACTATTTGAAGTGTTTAATAATATTTACTAGTTATTACTAGTTAATTGACTTATCTACAGGATCATTTTTTGGAATGACAAATTATCCTGTTTTGTCATATTCATCTCTTTATTGTTTCAACTTTATTGCGTATCGATAAGAATCCGTATTTTCTTCTGATTCCGGAAATATCACTTATTGCTTAGTTTTAGAATATGAAATACAAATACTACATTCATTTTTTGCTTCAGACGCCACGGTGAAATTATCAAAGATTCGCATTTTGTGAGCAATAGCCTAATAGCACTTGTCTCACACTTATAATTAACATATTGTCTATGTTTGAACTTTTACTAACGAAAGACGTCAAATTTTCTGAATTAGTTTATGGGTTTTTTTTAAACTTGATTTGTTTAGGCAATAGTAGTGAAACTTTGCACGAGGCTTAATAAATTTTGTAATCTTCATAATTATAAAAAAAAACGAAGAAAAATCGCAGAATCCCGGATTTTGGATATGAATATATCCAAGATGGGGCTTGGGAGAGTCGGCAGAAATTTTATTTTGATGTCCTTGGCATTTTAACAGTCATGTTATCTTGCTTTTAGATCTTCAAAACAGTGATTTCACTTCCCATTATTATTCATGGTTTTCCAAAAAAGACATTAGGTTCTCCAATATGTCCCATAATTTAAAGTTCGTAAAAAAAGACAAAATAACATACAAATCGTTAATTTTTAGGTTATCTTTTGTGGAAATTCTGTAAGTACCAACAAATTCGAGGATAGCAGAAGCAATGCTTCACAACTTAAAGACTAGCAGAAAAAATAGTTTGCAGAGTGATGGCATCTTACTTTTCGTAACATAATTCCTCAATCCCCTTAGATTTGTTTGCCAATACTAAATAGCTGGCTTGCTGTCAGCTCACCAAGCCCTCTCTCACCGCTCCCCCCACACAGGATCATTTCTCTGTATACCTTTAAAAACAAGGCTAAGAGCTCATATGACACTTGTGACGAGGTCGGAAGAGCCAAGAGCTCATATGGCATGAGCTCTAGCAAAATTCTAGGAATCAATAGATTGCTTTAAAACGAAAATCAGAGGCTTAATGTCGGTTGGGATTTAAAATAAGAGCTCTGAGTCACAAGGTCCTTATAAATATCAAAATTCATTAAGATCCGATCACCCACTTTTTCAAGTTAAAAACACCTCAATTTCTCCTCTCCTTTCAGCCTTCCAGATGTTCGAATCGGGGAAAACGACTTTATTAAGTCAATTTGTACAGCTCCCTGACACGCCTACCAATTTTCATCGTCCTAGCACGTCCAGAAGCACCAAACTCGCCAAAGCACTGAGCCCCACCATCTAACTGCCCCAAAGAGAGCGGACCCAGTTCGGTTACGTCAGTCACGTATCTACGACATTTATAAGCATTTTCCAGGATTTCTGTTTTCCCCCTACAGCTCCCCCCAATGTCAACAGATATGGTCGGGATCAGGGTTGCCAAAACTTTTTGGGACTGAAGTGTCAAATTCAGCAAAAAAGGGACACTTTTAGTGTCCTCCTAGAAAATTAGCCAATATACTTTAAAAGTTGACAAAAAAAGGCTTTAAATGGTTTTCTCGCAACTCCAGAGCCAGATTTGCGTTCTTCTTTTTCAAGTAAAAGCAAAGCGGTTCTTCAAATAAGTAAAGTCCCATTTAAAACCTCAAATCGCCTTATACGCCAAGAAGAAAAAGAATTTAGTACAATTTCTCTGGTTCTCTCGAACCTTCGGTTGTAATAGTTATTCTTCTTCCGAAAATTCAGTAAAGCCCGACAGTTTTCGTTTTCGTTGTCTTTGGAAAAAAATTAGAAAGTGCAGTCTTATTTCAGGAGCTGCAGAAAATTTTGAGTCATTTGTGTTGCGTTTGCGGTTTTACAGGAACGTAAAGAAATGTTGGAGTACAACTAAGATGAATGACAAATTGTGTTGTTTAGTTTATGTGTTTTCAGCCAAAATGTCTACTCTGTACGGCGATAAAACAAAAACGGCGATAAAACCTGTCTTCACTATGAGCCGCCCCAGCCGTCTCGGCCGAAAAACGCCATAACGAAGACAGGGCTTAAAATATTTGTGCCAGCAGACCACAGATACGATGTCTGTCGCTGCCGACACGGCTTAATTTCCCTCGCTCCCTCTTTTCCTTCAGTAGAATATCAGATCTTCTACAAACTTTTGTCTACCATTTCCCACAGACTGGGGCTTAATCATTTTAAGCCAGATTGGGCAAAGGTGGTATTCCTCTATCTCATGGTGGAGGAGTGGCTTTTTTTTTGTAAGTGTACCCTCCCAAATCGGATTCTTTCATCTCCTGAAATAGAGAACAACTCAAAAACTGAAGTTTTATGGCTCTGGACCAGACCCAAAAACCTCCCAAAAGACGTATCTTGCATGATTTTTCGTATTATTTATTACCCTCCTCGTAGTGGATTTAAGAAGGAGTTGACGGCATATCTGCAATTTTATACTGACAGAATTTGCCGCAAGTACCCCTTTGCTGCAGTTACATTATTTGGTGATTTTAATGAGCTAGACCAAAAGTGGCTTAGCGCTGCTCTTAGTCTTGATCAGATTGTCAGGTCGCCTACACGCAGTGATAAAACCCTAGACTTGATTTTTACCAAAATTGAAGATTACTATTTTGCCCCAAAAATTGCCCTTCCATTAGGGACAAGTGACCATCTATGAATCTTTTGGACCCCTTTATCATCCTTTCCCCCTAAACCATTGATCAGTTTTTCAAACAGGCCCATTACTGACGAGAAGATTTCCCATTTGAAAGTAAAACTTAGCTCCAAATCCTGGTCCAGTATCCCATGTCTTACTAATGGTGATGAAATGACTTCTAAGTTTTCAGCAGAACTTTTCCAGTTATACTGTGACACTTTTCCAGTGAAAAAAGTCAATCGCAAATCCACTTATAAACCATGGATAGATAAAAAAAATTTGTGCCTAATAAATGAATGCGATAGACTCTTTAAGGAAGGATTTTTCCAAGAATCTCGAAAACTTCGAAACATTGTTATTAGTGAAATCTATAAAGCAAGAAAAGAGCACAGTGCTCACGTGCTCAATAAGTTACTGTATTCTAACCCTAAGAATTTCCACAAATGTATCCAAGATCTCATGGGAAAGGTCTCTTCTAAGTTTCTCTTGCTGGATTGTAATGGCGACCCTGTGACAGCGGACATCATAAATGATTATTTTGCTTCAACTTGTAAAGCTCACCCGCCACTCCAAAATACACCGGCCAACAGTGCAGTGAGTGAAATTCCTGTGATTGAAATACATCAGACTCAGCTTAAACTCGAAAATCTTGATACAAATAAGTCATAAATGACTTAGGTGATATCTGGGTGATATTAGGTGATAAATGACCAGGTGATATCCCTACCAAATTGAGTGTGAAATGTGCCGCTTATTTAAGTGTACCTCTAACTGCAATTTTTAACCAATGTTTTATAGATGGTATTTTTCCAGTGTGTTTTAAGCGAGCTATTATGTCACCTACACCGAAAAACAAGACCCCAAAAGTTCCCTCCGACTTAAGACCATATCAAAAACCTCTATTTTCTCAAAAATTTTTGAAAGTTTTATTTACAATTTCCTCTTTGATGATATTCAAGATAAAATTAATCCAAATCAGTTTGGCTTAAGGCCGAATCATAGCACCACCCATTGTTTATGTTATATACTTGACACTGTTTTCAAACATCTTGAGTTAAGTAGTTCCTACGTTGAGGCTGTTTTTGCTGATATTAGCAAAGCCTTCGACAACTTGAATCATCAGACAGTTACTGATAATGCAAGGGCTTTAGGTGTCAGAGATTTTGTTTTACGTATGATAGCTAGTTTTTTGTCTGATCGTGAGCAATGTGTAGTCCTCCCTAACGGAGATTCATCAGGTTTTACCTAGATTTCCTGTAGAGCACCCCAAGGGACTAAATTGGGTCCTTTAGTATTTTTAATTGTTTTTAACAATGTTTTACCAAACTTTGACAACACTTTTAAATTTGCAGATTAATTGACATTAATTAACCTTTGTCAAACCCCTAACACTTTGGGCGTTAAACTTGAATCACTCATTAACAACTTAAAGGACGACCTTGACAATGTTAAACTCAATCTAAGCACACTGAAAAGCAATTTAATGCTATTCTACTTTTTAAAAAATGTACCCCCAATCAATAATTACCTTTGCATTTCAAATTTAAACACGGTTAAGCTGCTTGGATTGCATTTGGACAATGACCTTAAATGGAAATCTCACTCTTTTCCCTTATTTAAAACAGGCGGTTTCCTCCTTAAATATTTCTCCCTTCTCAAACGGTTCCCAAATCAATCAAGAACCTTAAAATAATGTATTTTTCTTATATAAGACCTTTTCTTGAATGCGCTTGCCCTGTCTGACACCCTGGGTTAACCACATCCCAATGTTCCAAAATTGAAAGCATTCAAAAAAGAGCTATAAAATCTATACTGGGGACGTCCTATACTACTTACGATGAAGGTTTGGCTAGACTTGAACTCACTACATTGGAATCACAACGTCACTTCCTTACCATGAACTTTGGGCACAAGTGCCTTAGTTCTGACTATTATAGACGTTTTCTTCCCCCCTTCAAAGAATACCCCCTAATACTTCCTAATGCAAGACTTAGTGCTTGTAGAGCTCAAAATACCCAACTTGACTTGTGTCCCCAATTGTTGACCATGAGGTACAAAAACTCTTTTGTTCCCTATTTTGTTTCACATTTTAATAATTGATATAACTTTGTAGCTATGTTTATCCCTTAACATTTATTTTATCATTGTATTTGTTCTGACGTGCTTATGCTTTAATGCAGAATTAAACTTTAATGCAGAATTCCTGTACACAAAATCTGTTCAAATCTTCAGATTTCATTTTTGAAAAAAAAATCAATTTCTAGTGGTTAACCATTTTGGAGAAAAAAACTTCGGCTACATCAATCTGATTTCCGTTATTTGGTTTTCTGATTGGTCAGCAAATAGGTCAGGTTCAGATTCATTCTATATTTTCTCATCCTTGTCGTCAGCCTTGCAGTACCACCTCGAAAAGTTGTTAAGTAATATTGGCGAAATCTGACACCGATCCACCAACGCAGCGCTACGAGTAACCATCTGCTTTACATGCATGAGGAAATCCACAGTTTTTATTTCCAACTGATTTCGCAAGTTAGTTTTAATGTTTGTCAGTTGAAAAAATTATCTTTCGGCACCAGTACTTGAGTGAGGTAACGCGCACAAGTTCAACATAAAGGTTTATAGTTCAAAGAATTTGGGAGTGCCGTCAGGATTCTTCCCATCTAACAAGAGCTTCCATAACTAAGATGATGAGGAAACTAGCTCTTCACCACCAGACTTCATGCTCATTTCTTCTTTGGAATCTGGCAGGCTCAGGAACTGGTTTTCTAGAGTGTCTCTAGCAGACTCTATTTCGCTCTGACTTTTCCCCAGGAGTATGCTAAACCTGATGGTTTTAATGGACTAATCATTTCAACAGTTCCATTCATGGCAACTTTCGGGTCTAAATACTCGAGAGCTTGTAACGTCTTATCTTTATGATTAACCCACTTTCTCATCTGCTTCACCAGTTCGACGTAGAATCCCAAGCAAGTCAGCCTAAACTGTTCAACAGCTTTCCCACAGCTTTGGGACCACACAACACATCTTTCACATCTTTGTAGCTTCGGGGATCAAGAGGCAACTCAAAAGCATCACTTCTGTTCAGGATTCCTAGTTTCATGAAGCATCTCATGATCACTTTCAATGTCGATCTGAAGCTTGTTATCAAAGTGTGGATCATTGTGTCCCCAGACTGGAACTGTACGTTCAATGTATTTACCTTACCAAGCACAGAAGCCAGAAAGTACAGATATACCTTAGTTGTAGGCTCTTTCATGTAGGCTTGAATCTTGGATGCCTTATCTTTTGAAGCCTTGTCTGCAGAGGGTTCCTTTGACTGTTTCACAAAAAAGGTAACCAGGGGTGACCACACTGCATGTGATTGGTTAGGTACAATTTTGCCAATTTGCTTATGAAATGGCTTGGAAGGTTTGGTTGGTTTCGATAACAGTCTTCTGTTTCTGCTTTAAACAGTCCACCAGGTTACAGAATGTAAAGCAAAACATTTTTCACTGTTGTTCTTGCATCCTTTCATCACTTTGGGCGAAAAGCACATTTTCTTAGTTAGCACTTGGCACACTAGATGTGATGTTCAGTCAATGACAGTATTACATGTTTACAGTTACCAGAGAATTTTCTTGTGGGTTAGACTGTGCCCATATGGAACAGGTCCACCCTCTCAAATGCATGTGAAACTAAACTGCATATTTACCAAAAGCTTAATGTCTTAATTCAGGAAATCAACTGAGGTTCACCCTCGTTCAAGAAATGATTAAGCAGCAGCAAATCAGATCAGGATCAGATAGTTTGCTACTAACTACTATCCAGGCCAAACTTCTGCATACTCCTGTAGACTACAAGTCATAAAACACCCTAAGCTTTTACTTACCAGCAGCAATATGCTTGCTTCAGTTTTTTATCCAAAAACTTTTTCTAAACTCTTTTGAACAAGTCACTTGTTTCACCACGTTTGAGTTTTTGCGCTTTTGAAAAGAAAAGCAGTGCGGATACGATAAAAAAAAAATCCCCAAGACGGAAACGAACCTGAAAAGCACAAATTAAAAGCAGTTGCAGTTAAGAAAAAAAAGGAAAATAAATACATATGATACTGATTTTGAAAAAATGCCAAAAAGTGTCCTTTTTTTCAGAAAGTGGCCTTTTTTCGCCCAATAGTGGCACGATGTCACCCAGAGTGAAAAAGTGTCAAAAAAGCACTAAAGGTGTCCCTTTGGCAACCCAGGTCGGGATTTGAAATAACAGATCTGAGACATGAGTTCCTTCTGAATATCAAATTTCATTAACATCCGGTCACCCGTTCTTAAGTTAAAAATACCTCAAATTTTCCAATTTTTCAAGTTTCATCCCGATATCTCCACTCTAAGCGTTTTCCAAGATTTCTGTTTCCCCTTCAGCCCACTATGTCCCAGTATCCAATTCAAATTGAAAATGGAGCATCTGAGACACAATATTCTTCTAAAAGTTTCATTGAGATCCGATCACCCATTCGTAAGATACCTCGATTTTTAGGTTTTCCAAGAATTCCGGCTTCCCCCTCCAACTCCCTTCAATGTCACCAGATCTGGTCGGGATTTAAAATGAGAGTTTTAAAGCACAAGATCCTTCTGGATATCAAATTTCATTAAGATCTGATCACCCGTTCGTAAGTTACAAATACATAATTTTTACTAATTTTTCCGAATTACTCCCCCCCCCCAACTACATCAAAGAGAGCGGATCCGGTCCAGTTATGTCAGTCAACTATCTTGGACTTGTGCTTATTCTTTCCACCAAGTTTCATCCTGATCTCTCCGCTTTAAGCGTTTTCCAAGATCCCCCTCCCCTAATGACACTGGGCCCGGTCGGGATAAAAAATAAGAGATCTGAGTTTCGAGGTCCTTCTAATATGAAATTTCATTAAGATACGATCACTCTTTCGCAAGTTAAAAATGGCTCATTTTTTCCAATTTTTTAGAATCAACCCTCCCCCCAAAAAAGCAGATCCGTTCCGGTTTTGTCAATCCCGTATCTAGGACTTGTGCTTATTTTCCCCACCAAGTTTCATCCTGATCCCTCCACTCCAAGCATTTTCCAAGATTTTAGGTTTCGCCCCGCCCCCAACTTCCCCTTCACCGGATGAGGTCGAGATTTAATATAAAAGCTCTGAGACATGATATCCTTCCAGACATCAAACTTCATTAAGATCTGACCACTCCTTCGTAAGTTAAAAATACCTCATTTTTCTAGTTTTTCAGAATAAACCCTTCCCTCCCCCCACTCGCCTAAAGGGAGCGGATCCGTCCCGGTTATGTCAATCACGTATCTTATAAACCGGCCCCCACTCCCCCCATATGGTCAATTCTAATTCTAATTTAATCTGGTCCGGTCCCTGATACGCCTGCCAAATTTCATTGTCTTAGCTTGCCTGGAAGTGCCTGAAGTAGCAAAACTGGGACAGACAGACAGACCGACAGAAGTTGCAATCGCTATATGTCACTTGATTAATACCAAGTACCATAAAAAACGATGGATTTCGGTGGGTGAATTTCGTTATTCGCTTACCACTTATTAATGTTTTTTAGTCGTTTACTCGTGGATCAAACAGTTCGTGGTAACGAACTGTAGTAAGGAGCGACCCGGCTCAATAGTAACCAAAACTCTAAAAAATTGAATTTTGATATCAATAGCTACATCAAAAGAATCGCATTTTAATCCTGATTTTAAATATATAAGTTTCATCAAGTTTAGTCTTACCCATCAAAAGTTACGAGCCTGAGAAAATTTGCCTTATTTAGGAAAATAGGGGGAAACACCCCCTAAAAGTCGTAGGATCTTAACGAAAATGACACCATCAGATTCAGCGTAACAGAGAACCCTACTGTAGAAGTTTCAAGCTCCTATCTACAAAAATGTGGAATTTTGTATTTTTTGCCAGAAGACAAATCACGGGTGCGTGTTTATTTGTTTGTTTTTTTCCCCCAGGGGTCATCGTATCGACCAAGTGGTCCTAGAATGTCGCAAGAGGGCTCATTCTAACGGAAATGAAAAGTTCTAGTGCCCTTTTTAAGAGACCAAAAAATTGGAGGGCATCTAGGCCCCCTCCCACGCTCATTTTTTTCCCAAAGTCAACGGATCAAAATTTTGAGATAGCCATTTTGTTCAGCATAGTCGAAAACCATAATAACTATGTCTTTGGGGATGACTTACTCCCCCACAATCCCTGGGGGAGGGGCTGCAAGTTACAAACTTTGACCAGTGTTTACATATAGTAATGGTTATTGGGAAGTGTACAGACGTTTTCAGGGGGATTTTATTTTGTTTGGGGGTGGGGCTGAGGAGAGGGGGGTATGTTGGAGGATCTTTCCTTGGAGGAATCTGTCATGGGAGAGGAAAAATTCAATGAAAAGGGCGCAGGATTCTCTAGCATTACTATAAGAAAATAATGAAAAATAAACATGAAAACGTTTTTTCAGATGAAAGGAAGAAGTAGCATTGAAACTTAAAACGAACAGAGATTATTACGCATATGAGGGGTTCTAAAAATACTTTAGCATAAAGAGCGAGGTATTTAGGAGGACATAAATACCTTGCTCTTTATGCTAAAGTATTTTTAGTAATTTCAACTATTTATTCTATGGCCTTTCTGATTCAGGGGTCACTCTTAAAGAATTGGGACAAAACTTACGATTTAGTGTAAAGAGCGAGGTATTAACGAGGGTACAAACCCCCTCGTATACATAATAAAAATATAAGGTTATGAAAGTTTGTTACGTAAGTTAATTCTTAAGTTACGTATATTTTTTACTAATAAAAACGTTCGTTAAAAATTAAAAGTTCTAGTTGCCTTTTTAAGTAACCGAAAAATTGGAGGGCAACTAGGCCTCCTTCTCCACCCCTTATTCCTCAAAATCGTCTGATCAAAACTAAGAGAAAGCCATTTAGCCAAAAAAAGAATTAATATACAAATTTCATTTTAATAATTTGTGTGCGGAGAGCCAAAACCAAACATGCATTAATTCAAAAACGTTCAGAAATTAAATAAAAAAAAATAATTTTTTTAGCTGAAAGTAAGGAGCGACATTAAAACTTAAAACGAACAGAAATTACTCCGTATGTGAAATGGGTTGTCCCCTCCACAATCCCTCGCTCTTTACGCTAAAGTTTGACTTTTTGCCACAATTCTACTTTTTAAAACAATTAACAGCTTTAGCGTAAAGAGCGAGGGATTGCAAAGGGGACAACCCATTTCATATACGGAGTAATTTCTGTTCGTTTTAAGTTTTAATGTCGCTCCTTAATTTCAGCTAAAAAAAATTAGTTTTTTTTATTTAATTAAGTAAAAGAATGCCTACATTGGCTCGGATTATCCCTTTGTAGAACGTTCCGCGGCTCAGCTGATGACCATAATGGAGAAATATATCCGACCAGAGACAACTATTATACCAGACGAGTGGCAAGCATATAAAGGGGTCTTAAAATTAGGTATTCTAACAGTAGTGCATACATATAGCCAACTAAAAATATTTGGTGTCAGGTCTTTGCTAGCTATTCCCAAAAATATATTATAATTGGATGAAAATATTTAGAATCAGTATCTTAGGATGTAAAAAAACTCATTTTTAACAGCATTTGGAACTTCCAAGCATAGCAAAATGATTAAGCAGAACAAAATATTTAAAGAGCTGGTAAAACTAAGACGTTGCAAAATGCATATATACTTACAAAAGTCCGAATATTTTGGCTTCACTCCTGGAAGCCTTTATTAACGAGAAAAAAAGGAAAAAGATTTAAACAACTTTAACTGTAAGGCAATGATAAATGATAAATAACTACACAACAAAGGAAAAAGAAACTCACATCTGGATAATTATAGTTGAAACAAAGTGTTAAATAGAAAGCCAGGGTTAAAGAAATTATTTATATTAATATTGAGTGAAAAAAGAAATGGTATAAACATGAGATTACAAAGCAATTAGACTAAGAGGTAGACATGATACTAAGAGGTAATACTGTGTTGTTTTTAACTTACTGAATATAATATGCTCCGGATATTAACGTTATAAATAAAAACATGGGAAAATAAAAAAAAAAAGGAGATTAATAAGCCGGAGATGGCCTTGAGCATGTACAGGCCTATGTTTCATTTCGATAAAAATATTAAGACTACATTTTATATATGCTACTTGATGCTTTGAAAATCAGAGGTAAGGCACTAGCTTTACCTTAATAAGAATCACGTGCCTAGCGCGTATTCTTTTTTCCTTATTCTTACCACTTTTTATGGAGGGCGTGACCATGGAAACTTGAGTGGGCGCATTTAATGAGAAATTAACAGTTTTAGAGCTCTTTTCAAGGACCAAAAATGATCGGAGGGTAAACAGCCTTCTCCCATGCACTTTTTTGTCCTGGGTAACCCCTACACCCCTTTCCATGCTATCAGATCAATACTTCGAAAAAACTATTTGATTGAGAATATTCAAAAGTTCTAATATGTATGTGAATAGATTTAGTGTTTCTCGCTTATAAAATAACATAAATTGTTGAGAGTCATTGATGTCGTCGAAACGGCGCTTCAATTGCTGCTTTTTTTAGGGAAAGATATCAAGCCTGTTACCCAACCTTAGAATCGAACTCCGTACCCCCTGCTACCCAACAGAGCATCAATCCACTGTGTTACCAAAGAGTAAATTCCCAGCTTAATATTACTTTAAAACCAATTATAATTAAAATGACGGGGTAACTGGTTTTTATAGCGTATAAAGTATAGCGCTTGTATTCTGTAAATTTGTTTTTCTGTTAAAGAAACCTAAGCCTAATATGTCTCTCCAAGAACAGGACTAATGTAATTTGGCTTACTAAAACAAAAACATACTTCACACAAACAAACCAATGCAATTGAATTATACTTTTTAATACAAAATATCAGATGGTAATCTTTCTTTATCTCCACAGTCCCACGCAACTAGTAGTGTCTGTAATCTAGCTAGATTGTCTTTTTTATATATCATTGTTCAAAAACGAAGTTTGTCACACTTTTCTGCACAAATATTATGAAAATATATTACTTTAGAATATTCTCTCTCTCTCTCTCTATATATATATATATATATATATATATATATATATATATATATATATATATATATATATATATATATATATATATATATATATATATATATATATATATATGCAGATTAGGAGGGGATGGGGGTTAAGTATGGCAGGGCTGTATTAAAAAATGTATTAGGTACAATTATTCTTCATATTATGAGGTAAGAATTGTTTTTGAACTTGAAACTGTCCAAATACTTTATCCCCCCCCTCCTTAATGTGCAAATATAAAGCCTAAATTATATATTTCCCATCTATTCTGTCACTTGTCTCACGCAAAGCTGAAAAAAGCTAACAAATAAACCGGTATGTTCTGTAGTTTTAGACAGCGTAAACTTGAGTGTTTGCCGTATAATACACAAGTACCCAACGACTTCAGGCTTCAATTACTTGGAATATTTTTTGTCAGGGATATTTTAACTAAAGTTCATTTAATTCTAGCAAATCATCACATCTGTATGCTTAAATCTATCCCTCTACGTATTTAAAATCAATACAAACGAAAATTAAAATTCTTTTAATACTCCCATTATCATAAACAACAGACTCTAAAAGGACACATACTCTTGCAAAACTTGCGCTTTCAAAATTCATCAAAAATTAAAGTCTAAACATACACAAACGAATATCCCAAATCCATGAAAAAGGCAGTAAAAAGGGAAAGCATAGTTTTTGATCAGATGACTGGTTCCAAACACTGTCACAATTGCCAAAAAACATCAGCAAATCACCAATGCTTCTGCATTTTTCGGTAATTTCGCTTCATATACAATCGTGATAATATTTTCGACCAGCCAAATCACTAAACATTTTAATTTGATCTTTTCACAATAATAACAAAGCTTTACGTACTAAACTCGTACTACTTTAAACTCGAAAACCTATTTTAATATTGGCTTATTTTAATTCGAATAGAAGAAAGAATAAGAGAAAGATGTGATCTGTGTAACTTTAAAATAGGGGGTGGATTTTTTTTTATCTAGTGAGTTGGACGGGACGATTTAGGGTGGTTTTAAGATTTATTCCCGAATTAAACAGTAGTCACATCAGTTGACCAATCTCGACTCGAAAAATGAGCTCAATTCAACTTTGCTGGTTTAAAAGGTGTTATTGACAGAAGTAACTGTGGTCTGACTCACTCAATAATAACTGAAACTAAGATTAATTAAATAGGGGTCGTTTCTTTAATAACAGTTTAAAGTTATTGCTTATTTTAATTCAGCGTTTACTTTGTGCATGTTTATTTTAGAATCTTCCAAGAATTATTTGGTAACAGAATTAAAAATTCAATGTAATATACATAAAGCTCTGTTGACTGATGAGTATGGGCACCAATTCATGAAAATCTAGGGGGACGAATTTTCCATTTTTAGTGAAGATACAAAAAAAGTAATTTTAAAATTTGAGAAAGGGGGGGAGGGTTGGTATTTTCAATGAAAATGCCAAAGAAAGGCGTTTTTTAATATATAAAGGGGAATTGATCTCTTCCCTCAATCGGTGCCCCTACTGACACAAATGACAGGAAATACCCCCCTAAAGATCCTCCCTTTCAAAATATGGTCCTTCTTTGTGCTGTTCAGGAACTTCTTCATTAAGATCAGATTTTCTATAAAATCCTTTTTTGATCAGCAATTTGTTACAATCTTCACGACTCAGTTTGGCTAGGTCCAGCATCTCAACAACCTAAACATAAGAAAAAGTCAAATACAACTCAACCATAAAGAAACAGAGGGGCTACTTGTAAAAAAAAAACAATATATTTGTGACTCAAACGTTTTCGTTCAATATACTGGCCTCGAATTTCACAGAGAGGGACCAATCTTGTGATACTTGGTATTTTGTTACAGTTACTGGCTTAAAAATTCACAGAGACGCATAGGAGGACCAATCAGTTTTTAAAAAGATAAGGTTGTTTGGCTACCTTTTTTGACACCAGGAGCGGGGGAATCCCAATCTTAGCCTATGTGCAGGTAATGCATAAAAATATGACAAGGTTTAACCTGGAAAAACTAATTGAAAGTGTTTATTTGCTTAATGCACATATATCTACCCCTACAGACAATTACCTCTGGAAAATTCCCCTTATATGTAAAATTTAACTCCTAGAGGGAATGTAAAACAAATAGAAGAATGAAGAAAAAAAAAAGAAACTTTGAGACATTTTACCCGCATTACAGAATAAAGGCAGAATATATGGTGTATAATTTCCTACTTTTATATTTTACTTTTATTTAATTCTTCTATTCGTGTTTCGGAAGGATGCTGATTAGATTATCATAGGAGAGCAAGACAAATGATAAAAGAAATTAATCTGTATGCTTATTTGAAGTAAGCAGTTCTGTCCATCCTATTTCTTGGTTCTGACTTAGAACTTGACTCTATGTTATTGAAATTAAACTAAAAAAGACGCCCCTTAAGGTACTTAAGACGGGTAAAATCTTTTGATGTACGGCCTCGTGGGTGCGTCTCTGATACAAAGGGGTGAATTTGTCTCATGTACTACAGCCTGTTATCATGTGCACTTTAATCATAGGCAGACTTTACTACAGTTGCCACTAATATCGTACTTTCAAATTACTGTCTTTATCCTTTAACTTACCTTGCTATGATAACTAAAACCTAGGAGGGGGAGAAGGGGTACGCATAGAACCATGCAGGACAACAGTTTATTGTTAATAATTAACAGTTAATAATATAATAATAACAGTTAATAACAAACAGTTAATAATATTTCGAGTTCGAGCTTAACAATAGTAAGACAAAGCTTTTTGAAACTCCTTGGGCCCTCTAAATGCAACAAATGATTTTCATGTCTATAGAAGGCCCTTGAACTGGAGGGGATAAAGTGCCTAAACAAAAACATTTTTATGGGTAGGGGGGCAATCTTTCTAGACAGTAAAACTAAAAGACTTACACTTACAAAAAGTATTGGACAATTTTGAAAGAATTACATTTGATTTAATATTGTCAATATCCGAATAGTATTTTACCTGGCAAAAATAGTGAATAGTAGCCCATTGTATATTCGGAGAGTAGCAGCGAAAAATAACTGTAGATTTCAAGGATCTATCAACAGCTTTAATTAAATCTAAAAGCAAAACCCTTCCCATATAAGGACACTGACTCTTCAAGGCCCCAGAAATTTCAGAAAAAGATGTACAAGTTCAATTAGGGTCCGAGGATGCGTTTTAAAGCTATTACGCATCTCCACTCCTTTCCAATATGGTTTTACAAAGAAGCGTCTAGCTTATTGTTGAAAATGGCGAATTAAACTAGGAAAATTGAATCTTTTTTAAAAAGGACGTGCTGGTCAAATTAAGGCCCATATAGTTACATTAAGTTGGTCAAATTAAGGCGCATAGATATAGTTACAACATGACCAACGCAAGACCAACGTTTGTTTAACTTCTAAAGATTTCATTGGTTGTTCATCAACTGCTGTTTTGCAGAATACTCAAAAGTATCGGATTTAAATTTAATCAACAATTGACTGAATTAGTCATTGTTCATTAATTTCCCGTCCATTCAGTCAGCGAAAAATAGTTGCTCTTGTACATGGTGACAAAGGTACTTCTGATCCTAAAGTGAGCAGAACTGAGTCATATTAGCTTAAATGTAGCTACTCTAAAACTCACCTGATCAAGTCGATTGAGAAGCTTCAAATTTGGCGAAGCGCCAGCTACCATTTTGAACTCCACATTGTGACTGAAAATAGAAAACATGATAGCCACTGTTCCTGATATTAACAATGTATTAAAAGAACAATTTTCTTCAAACAAGAGTAAAGAGTTAAGTTAAAATGTAAAATGAACCAAAAATATTTGGCATATCGCCCCTTCCCCTGACTCCTGCTCTCCAGGATAAACTTTTACTATTGTTTTACTGAAATTATTTTGTATAGAACAAATATGGCCAGCTGATAATTACAAGTGTTTTAATTACTGATGGTCCTACAAAAGATTTTAGCAGAAAATTGTGCAGTTTAGAAGAAGTAAGCATCAATAAGAATTTCTATCCCTGGAGCTTTGTAAATCTTTCTTTCTTAGCCCATTGCTGTTGTCTTACAGCATTTTTTTTTTACAAAGTATTGGAGGAAACAGTTGAACTTCAGCAAGAGAGTGGGAGGAGAAGCGAGGGGAGGGGCAGGCCCACTCTCACAGAAGATAATTTTTGATAATTACCGCGAATTCTTTTTTTTACCGATATTAAAGTAAAACTTCTATTTAATAGCTGCTTTGTATGGGAAATGCCACTCAGTGAACTCAAGGTCTCATGAACTGTTTGATAAGACCTTCAGTTTATCTTCGGCCCATATCATCACTGGATTATTGAGGACAGAGTGGCCGTAGCGTTTCACAAGCGAAAAAAGGTCCGTTTTTCAGTACACCCCTTGACTAGTTCACTTCTAAGCGAGTAAATACCATTTCTAAGCTAGGAATGTTTCCAGTAATTTATTCAAAAATGGTTATCCCCAAAAAAATAACGTTGAAAGATTACCAGTACGCATTTTCCTTCTTAAAAAAAAACGACTTTGCCACCTGGAGAAACGAATATTTTAACTCAGATTCGAAACAGGAGTTTCCTGTTTATTTACTCCTTGTGTAAGGTTTTGGCCGAAGGCTACTTTTTTTCCTGAAGTACAACAGTTTATGTTTCAACGTAGGATCAAAATTTGTCCATCATTCAATAGATAAGATTAAGTTATATCCATTTACTAAAATACATGTTCTAATTCGTTCTACATTTATTTAATAGGTAAAATACGATTTTTTTTTTTAGCTTTTTTAACGACAAAATTCATGGCACAAGGAAACACGCAAGAATAAGTGATTTTCTTATTATCAAGCAAGTTCAGATTATTGTAAAAAGAGTTCAAAGCAATATCATAATTTTGTCTCGATGCATGAATAAATCAGAAACTAAGAAGTCGAAGGATCGATCATCTTATGTTTTCGTTGCGAAAAACTGCTGCAAACTTGTCCCAAAATTGCATGCAATGAACCTAAACATCCAAATTAAAAATATTTCTTGAATAAAAGGGCTAGTAGTCATTAGATTCAATGATAAACAACCCTTTAAATGCCAAGTTGTATCTTCAGAGCAAGTGTACAAAAGGGAGAACCTGAATAACTTTAGTTGCTAAAACTTGAACGCTATCTATGTAATGACCGACGGGGAAGTGGACTCTGGTTAAATGAATCTCTATGAATCACACATGGATAGACTACGCACCAAAATGGCCCAGGAATATATATATATATATATATATATATATATATATATATATATATATATATATATATATATATATATATATATATTTAATTGTTATATCTATGCCGTTGCTAAGATTACAATTATCTGTTGAGAATGAATAAACGGATTTACCACTGAAAAATACCTATGTTTGGTTATTTACATTGAATAAGCCAGTTTCTGTATTTTCATTGAAATAATTGACAAAGAAAAATACCCTCCCCTATACTTTGAAACATACATTTTGCCCCTCGCGAAAGATGTAACAAGTGCATTTTTTTCTTGGGAGGATTCCCCCTTGAATATTGACAGTTGAAGCTCTAAATTATCAGAATGAGAATGGTAAGTTACGTAGTCTTTCGATTTAAGAGTTTTAGCTAAGGAGTTAAAACGGAAGAAAACTAAGAGAGAGCAACAGAATATAGAGGAGAGAGAGAGAGAGAGAGAGAGAGAGAGAGAGAGAGAGAGAGAGAGAGAGAGAGAGAGAGAGAGAGAGAGAGAGTCAATCCAGGTGAGAGGGACTCCAGAAACATACACCTAAGTAGATTAGTAGTCTTGTCTTCCGAAAACTGAATAAGCAATTTAACAGAACAGCAAATAGCTTGAATAATTTTTCTGTAATTTTAACCTTTTTATGACTGACTTAAAATGACATTAAAATGCAAAATCTTGATATTTTGTCTCGAAAGCAAAAAGTTGTCAAATTAGCATCACATTACTCTTGCAACTTTTAGATAAAGAGGTCAAAGTTGTAAATATTGTCAATTCTCTTTTTTCCTATTTTTAATTATTTGCACCAAACAGATTGTTTTTTTTTTCACCTATATTACTTTGTCAAGCATAATAGTTGTACATCAAGATACGTCGGTACTAGGGATTCTTAATTAGTACAGTAAAGTTCAAAAGGATTCTATACTTTATGCAAGATATATTTTTTTAAATCCCCACAAAAGCTCTATGGCCTGCAAAGGAGGGGGGTTAAGGAAAAAATATTACACTATTAAACCTTTAAACAAATACTATTTAAAACATTTACTCATCACAAAAAGAAAATCAATAAAAAGAAAAAAGAGAGAGAACAAATATACAAAAAATAAAGACAGCATAAATTTTGCCTTGTCTTGGTTCAAGACGATTAAAAGGGACCTCATCTCCCTCTCCGTTATTAATCATATTATTGAAAGTTTAGATATAAAACGATTAAAAGAGGCTCGCCTTTTGCTCCATCAGAACCAATCGAAGTTCGGAACTTGTAATCGGGCATTGTTTAATACTAAGATGATAGAAAAAAGAAATAAAAATGACCAGTGTTTTACTTTAGAGTTTTCAGAACAATCTGCCTAATTTACACGACTATCCAAAGCTAACGATCTATATTAGCGTTGTTCCCAAGTAAATGCAAGCCGATACACCACTTAAGACAGGACTTAATTTTAGCTATACCTTCTTAAAATACGCAATATTTGTAAAATTTCAAAATAAAGTATAATTTTTTCTATAATTGAAAAAAGCCAACTGGGTCCTACAAAATCTCCCAAAGCCTAGTACCATATTAAAAAAAAAAAATTAACGACGAGCAATTTAGTAAAGCCCTTTATTACTCCATGTCGGTAATTTTAACAAATTCTGAATTCTGACTTGAATTCTGGCAATGAATTCTGACTTGTCCATTACCAATATGGTTGTTTGACTGATTGATGTTTCTATTGAATTTGCATACAGGTCAGGCGGATGGGGAATCCATAAAGATTAATCGAACGGCTCTCATCATGGACAAACTGCTACTTTTGCTACTAATAGCATCTCACAGAAGCACCAGGCCACTTAAGGTCAATGCACAGCTGCACCTCTCTCTACCCATCCCGATTTATTCAATAATACACTCTTTATTCCTACCAATGAAGTTCTAATTTTATTTAAAACCATTTTTATTGCCTCTTCTTACCCCTTTTAGAGAACACCTGCTTCTGGTTCGACCTGGAATTGATGGTCAAAAGGACAATCATGGCTAATCTCCCATCCTTCAACAGAAAAAGGTGGTCTTGTCGTTAACCTTTGTTTCATTAAAGCCCTAGAAATTGGGACCAAATCACATATTTTCTGACGGCTTAGTGTTCGATTTATATCCTTGGAGAACGAAATTCCCATGAAACAATAAAAGATATTGAAGATCGGTTGCACAATAATACCATGACGTTCACGTCTCGGAAGCGTAAAGTAGCACAGCTTAAACAGATGCAATGTAGGCTTTGACTTGGGTTTTGTGGGGATCTCACGTCTGGCCCATAGTGCCTTTTTTTTAGACTGGGTAAGACTCCCCACGCCTTTGACATGGGGACAGGAATCTCTTTTCTATCTGCAACATCTTATGTTAGGTTAGATACAAGGTACTCGAATTCTTTGAAATTTTCAATTGGTTTGCTGTCCAAGATAATTTGAAATGTAGAAGAATGGTTAATGGTCATCACTTTAGTCTTGAAGCCACTTACGGTAAGCCCAATGCACTTTGAAGGGTAATGCACATTGGGGTAAGCCCAATGCACGATATGTCAAGATATCCTCATCTGCGAGCCAGCAAGGAGCAAAAATCTCAGCTGTGAGCTCATTTGCAAGCTAAACTCAAAGACGACCTTGAACCATAGGGAAACCTCCGGAGGCATGGTGGGAGATGGGACAGGAAAGGCTGAAGATTGCCGGAGAAGCTGCAGACGACAGATCGATGTGGTGTTAGAAAGCACTTCCAAAGTCCAATCGTGCTGCGTAGGACAGTCCTTCGTCTGGTTCCCGCCAAAAGTAGGTAAATAAAAATACAAGCATTTTCTATAAAAATACGATTGGAAAATCTTCGAACGAAAAACAAAGACCTTCGTTCTAATACAAAAATTTAAAAGAAACGCCCGATTTGTAGCCCCCATGCTTAATAAGAACGGGGACCGTTTGTGACTAAGAGATTTAAAGAAGAGGCTTACATTTAAAGACTCAGTATTTGTGACTAGTTGCCCCCAACGTTTGAAATGTTTGAAGTTGTCTTCACTTCGATTGCATACGAGCAGCATTAACCAGATAAATATTCTTTCAACAAATAAATACATATATTTTATGGACCTTACATATTTTTTTTTTCAGATTCACCATTACAATTCATCTCCAAAACATCAATATAAAATTTGCCATATTTGGAAGAATAAAAAAAAAAAAATTGGCCAACATTCTTTTGCTAAATAGAGTGCATACAAATGGGAACTTTCTTCGTTCAATTTCTTTTTTGAAATGAGGCCTTTAGGCACTAGTCTATTTACGTTTATTCTTTTTTCTACATAAGTTAGTGATGTTTTCTGCCATATCATTGTGATGCATTCCGTCGGGGTGCTTTTTTCTAAAAATCTTCTCCTAAATTTTGGAAAGTTGGAAAGAACTGGTTTGGGATCTTATTCTTTTATATTATTAAATAATAAAAAAACAAGTTTTTTAAATGAAAGTAAGGAGCGACATTAAAACTTAAAACTAACAGAAATTACTCCGTATATGAAAGGGGCTTTTCCTTCTCAACCCCCGCTCTTTACGCTAAAGTTTGACTCTTTCTCTTAACTCTACATTTTAAAACAGTAAAAAACTTTAGCGTAAAGAGCGGGGCGTTGAGAAGGAAAAGCCCCTTTCATATACGGAGTAATTCCTGTTAGTTTTAAGTTTTAATGTCGCTCCTTACTTTCATTTAAAAAACTTGTTTTTTTTATTTAATATCTGAACGTTTTTGAATCAATGCATGTTTTGATTTTGGCTCTCCGCAGAGGAATAATTAAAACGAAATTTGTATATTTATTTTTATTTGGCTAAATGGCTTTCTCATAATTTTGATCGAATGATTTTGAGAAAAAAAGAGCGGGGGAGGAAGCCTAGTTTCCCTCCGATTTACGGTTAATTAAAAAGGCAACTATTACTTTTAATTTTTTACGAATCTTTTTATAAGTAAAAGATATACGTAACTTATAAATTAGCTTACGTAAAGAACTTTTGTATTCTTATGTTTTTATTACATATATGAGAGAGTTCACCCCTCGTCGATACCTCGCTCTTTACACTAAAGCTTAAATTCTGTCCCAATTCCTTAAGAATGACCCTCGAATCACAAAAGCCGCAGAATAAATAGTTGAAATTACTAAAAATACTTTAGCGTAAAGAGCGAGGTATTAGGAGGAGGTGAGCCCCTTAGATAGGTAATAATTTCTGTTCGTTTTAAGTTTTAATAATGCTGCTTACTTCCAGCTGAAAAAAAACTTTTTCATATTTAATTTTTCATTGTTTTTTTTTAAGTAATGCTAGTAAATCCTGCGCTCCCTTCATGGAAATTTTCTTCCCCCATGACAAATTCCTCGATGCAAAGTTCCCCCAGAATATCACCCTCTTCTCAACCCCTGCCTCCAACCAAAAAATCCTCCTGAAAACGCCTGTACACTTCCCAATAACCATTACTATATGCAAGCACTGGTCAAAGTTTACCAAAGTTCAAAGTAACCCCTCCCACGGGGACTCTGGGGGAGTAAGTCGTCCCCAAAGACATAGTTACAAGGTTTTTCGACTATTCTGAATAAAATGGCTATCTCAGAATTTTGATCCGTTGACTTTGGGAAAATAATTAGCGTGGGAGGGGGCCTAGGTGCCCTCCAATTTTTTGGTCACTTAAAAAGGGCATTAGAACTTTTCATTTCCGTTAGAATGAGCCCTCTCGCAACATTCTAGGACAACTGGGTCGATACGATGACCCCTGGGAAAAAAAAACAAAAAAACAAACAAATAAACACGCATCCGTGATCTGCCTTCTGGCAAAAAATATGAAATTCCACATTTTTGTAGATAGGAGCTTGAAACTTCTACAGTAGGGTTCTCTGATACGCTGAATCTGATGGTGTAATTTTTGTTAAGATTCAATGACTTTTAGGGGGTGTTTCCCCCTATTTTCTAAAATAACGCAAATTTTCTCAGGCTCGTAACATTTGATGGGTAAAACTAAACTTGATGAAACTTATATATTTAAAATCAGCATTAAAATGCGATTCTTTTGATGTAGCTATTGGTACCAAAATTCCATTTTTTAGAGTTTTGGTTACTTACTACAGTTCGTTACCACGAACTGTTTGATATTAATGTGCACTTACATTTGATGTTAGCAATGATATAAACAGATATTCCTGTCAAGATCTCTTAAACAGGGGGTGCAGCTTATAAAGCGTCTTAAAATATATAAAGTGCGGCTTATAATGGTCATTTTCTACCAATGAGTTATGTTAACATCTGCCTGTTTTTATTTTCTATACTATTGGTTAGTAGATTTCTTTGTACTACTTTTTGTATTTTAGTAATTTTTTTTTTTTAGTAACAAGCTGGATACTTAATATATATTTCCTTCAATAAATATATGACCCAAATATATTAAATAAGGCATTTACTTTTAAATATTATATCCGAGGAAAAGAACACTATTTAGAAAACTTTAGTTGAGACAAGGGAGCGCTTTTTTAAGCTTATAATTTTAGATCGAGCGGTTTATCCAGATATTTTCTTAGTCGCGAGGCAGGAGATGGAGTTAAAGGTTCTGAGGCAAGTTTTGTGCTTAGAAGTCGGTATGGGAAGATAAACTAAGGACACATAATACCTATATATATATATATATATATATATATATATATATATATATATATATATATATATATATATATATATATATATATATATATATATATATATATATATACATATATATATATATATATATATATATATATATATATATATATATATATATAATATATATATATATATATATATATATATATATATATATATATATATATATATATATATATATATATATATATATTGAGTTTTATTTTATATTCAGTATCGAAATAACTGATGCATTAGGCTTCAGATTTGGCTTAGAAGTAAAAAAATATCCCCAAACCATACTGTAGAATAAAAGTCTACAGACAGAGACACAGTTATTTTTTTTCAGCATTATGGTCACTTCAGTCCTTCCCTTCCCCTTAACAATGAAAGTTGATCTAGCTTCTGTGAGTCATTTCTAAATGGCAACCATACAGATAATGCGCGAGGACAGGCGTATCCCCTTGCCCCCTCTAGCTACGCCACACTCTAAGCTGTCTTATTTCTTAAACGACACGGCCTTTCTGCTTGCAACTGAAACAAAAATAAAATAAAAATAGATGAAATGTTTTATAGCATTTCTTCCTCTTCCGTCATAAGGCACAAAATCACATTTACCAGAAATTGTCTCTTCTACCCTAGAACAAAAACCAAGAGAGTCAGACGTCCGGGTCCAGCACTCCCCTTCTTAATTTCTTGATTAACTAAAATTGAATGTACCTGTTTAGACGCCTTTCCTACTTCCCTACTTCTACCATAGCCCCCATTCAATTCACCCGACATTCCACACGAATTTAAAATTGCCTGAATCTGCCCCATCCACGAACATCTTCTCTATTTAGCAGAGACCCAGTCGCAGCTTCCCTCACTAATCTATGCTTCGCAATACTTGCCCCTCTTTCCAAGTACATATTTGCAGATAATCCGGACGTACAATAGTACATAGCAGTTAGCAGACATCTTGTCTTAAGCTTTGTTGAAATACCATATTGGACTTTGTTTAAATATGAGTCATCCTTTCATTTTTCTTTTTTTTTGTATAGAGTTTATGCGTTTTTCTTCCGTTTTTTTCTCTTTGTTTTAATTCGTTGATAAAGGCGTAAAGGCGAAATATTAAGATATTTCTTACTTTAGTATAAACAATATTCCAGTGGCGTGTTAAAATTTTTGCCCGTTTTAATATGTTTTTCGTTCATTTACACTGTCTTAGAGAGGGAAAACGAGGTTCTGCCCAAAAGTCCTAGTGTCCCATTTCAACTTGACGTTCTCAGCAGGGGCCTCCCCTGGCCACTCAGCGCGTACCCAGGTGGCGAATAGGGGAACGTCCTACGGATATGTAGGATACCTCCATGGAGATAGGAGGCAAGAACCAAGGGGGGACCCAGTTTCTTGAGGTCTTGAAATATAACTCGAACACCCTCACCCGGGGGACACAATCCACTCCCCCAGCAAAGAGTAAATTGTTGGTGATGCAGGATGCCATAAGGGCGCATTTTCCGTAAGAGATATAGTCAGCCACTCCTAGGGACGAAGAGGAGCAGCTTACCGCTGTCCTGACGTCAGCCAATAAACCCCTTTTTTCACTTTCATGAAAATTATAAGCAAAAAATGAATATGCGAACCAATGCTACCGCGTCCGGGGAAACAGACGATGCTACCGCGTCCGGGGAAACAGACGATGCTACCGCGTCCAGGGAAACCGACGATGCTACCGCGTCCGAGGCAGCCGATGACACGACGACCACAAAACACGCAAATACCTAACCTTTGACAACTCTACCCTTGGAGGCCATTTTATCACCTAAATCGACTTTATCAATTGGTACGCTCAACATCAGGACACTTGCAAAACAAGGAAAAAAGTAACTCCTCCTGAGAGATAAACCGTTACAACTGGGACGTAGTCGTATCAGAAACCCACCTCCCAGTCACCGGCGAAGAAAACCTTGGTGACGCTACTCTTATACTATCAGGATGCACTAATGGGAAACATCAACCATCAACATTGAGTTGGCTTATCTTCTCAAGTAAGGCTAGATCACTAATCGTAGCAACACCCATCTCTGAACGTCTGATCATGATCCGCCTAAAAGGCTTACCAGCGAATCTCACAATCATCGAATTATATGCACCCGATTCTAGCAGAGATGATGAAAAATCTGAAAATTTCTATCTCCAACTTCAGTGTCTAGTGGACTCCAAGCCAAAAAAATATAGCGTTTGTCGTCGGGGACTTCAACACCATTGTCGGTGACGACCCGTCTGACAACGAGGACGTGATGAGTAAATTTGGCCATGGCCAGCTGAACAAAAGAGGTGAGCGCCTAATCGCATTTTGCCGATATAGTGATCTTGATACAAATTACACATACTTACACTTGTGAAGAGTAGCTCGCAGGTTATATGCGATATCACACAGTCGAATCTAGGAGTAAAAAAGGTGGAGCAAAAGCCTTGGATCACGGATGAGATAATCTCATTATGCGAAGAAAAGCGCAACCACACTAACAAACTAGAAAAGAAAGTCGGGATATGTACGAACGACTGAAACGTGTGGAAGAGAAAGCCACTCGCCGTGCTCACCGCTCCTACAAAAGGGAATAATGTGAGCAATACGAAATGGCATTCAAGAAAGGTGACACTCACTTCATGTACAGGCGAGTGCAGGAACTAACCAAAAAAAGGGACTGAAAGTCTGTAACCTCCTCGATGAAGATGGTAACCAGATCCAAACTACGGACGGGATCCGAACGAGATTGAAAGGACACTTTGAGAGAAAATTAAACTCAACGATCCTTTCAGACCCAGCGGTGCTTAGTGGCCTCCCCATAATCAACACCGACCCAAACCTAAACCCACCCCTACTTTGTTCTGAGATAGAATCGGCTATAATCGGGTTTAAGGACAAACAAAGCTATAGGCCCAGGTGGAATCCAACTGGAGTTACTAAAAGTAAATTGCGATCCCCTTGTTGACCTATACCTAAAAATTGGTACTATTGCTTGGGAAGAAGGTCGCTTCCCCTCCTCATGGCGTGAAGCCAAGATAGTTCCACTCCATAAGAAAGGCTCGAAAGCAATCTGTGCTAACTACCGGCCTATAAGCCTTACGAACCATGCCGCTAAAATACTCACTAGAGTAATCTTGGAGCGTATAAGAGCTATAGCTTGAACTGCCATTCCAGAATATCAGGCCGGTTTCCGCTCAAACAGGTCAACAATTGATCAGATATTTACGGTCCGTCAGATTATGTAAAAATATCTTGAACTAGGACGTAATAAATCCACCTTTTCATTGACTTTAAGCAGGCTTTCGACATCATATGAAGAGAAGGTATGTGGTACATTCTTCTCCACATTGGTAAACCACAAAACTTAGTATTACTGATCAGAGATATGTACTCAAATTCAGAAGCCGCGTCATGACGGGAGAGGACCTTTCTGATAGCTTTGAAACATCGACTGGTGGTAGCAGGGTTGCTTGCCTTCAACGGAACTGTTTAACCTGTTTCTTACCGCTGTCCTATCACTCCTTGACAACTCTTCAGGCGTCTTCATCGGGGGAATACTGATTGATAAGTTAGCTTCTGCGAACGACATAGACAAAATAAATGAAAAACTTGGGGATCTTCAGTCCCAGGCCGACAATATCCAATCAACCACCAGCCGCTTTCGAATAACCATCAATTACTCAAAGACGAAAGCCATGCTCTCATCACGAAAGCCAGAAAACAAAGAAAGCTTAAGCCTTCAACTTGACGGTGACAACATAAATGGAGGGAAGATTTCACCTACCTTGGTAGCCTTATAACGTCCGATAACAACTACTCGAAAAATATTAAGAAGCGCCTGGCGCTGGCCAACTATAGCTTCAAAGTCTTGATGCCGATCTGGAGGAACAAGAATTTGTCGACACTGCTAAAAATAAGGATCTTCAAAACACTGATTATCTCCATTGCCATTTACGCTTGTGAATCATGGACCATCAAAACAGATGACCAACGTCAAAACAGATGACGAAACAAAGTCACTTCGTCGTATTGCGGGCCTTACGTACCTAGACAGGATGTCTAATATTAGGCTGTTTGAAAGCCTCAAGATCAAACACACCATACTTGACAAAATATAACTGCAACAGCTTAAGTGGCTAGGCCACATCCAGCATATAGCAAATTCCCGTCTTCCCAAGGTTATGTGCATGGTTCTCACCCTGGAGGTCGGCACCCGAAGAGATGGAAAGACAACTCTCTACATTCAACCTGCCGCACTTCGACGCCTGACTAAAGATAGATGCCAATACAGACACCACATCAATAAAATAGAGAATGCAGAGGCCCCAAGACAACTTCCGAGGATGGGTGGGACTTAAGGCAAGTAAGTCAAATCATTTTTTAAAGCTCTAGGGGCTCCTGATTTGGCATAAAGGTAAAAAAAATGAGCCGTCACCCATTTCGTACAAAAAATAGGTCTGAGCCGCCGCCCATTTCGTACAAAAATAGGTCTACAGAAAGAGGCGTAGGTAGGTCTTCAACCACTAGGGGCAACTTCAGCTTCTGCACCACTCTCCCCTTAGCAACGTAATTGGGCCTCTTTTTTATGAGATATATCCTAATCTCTACCCTTACGGATTCTGTTACAAAGAGCATGTGTACCCTCTCACTACAATACTATCTACAGCAAGGCCATATCCAGGGGGAAGGTTAGGGAGTAGGAACCCTTCCAGAAATGTTTGTCTGACTGGTAAAAACATAACAAAATGGATATAAAGAAATTTATTATTTGTTTTTGAGAGTAAAACCTCCCCTCCCCCTGAAAGAAAAATCGTTGTGTAAAACAATCCACCCCCCCCAAAAAAAAAAATCCTGGATACAGCCCTGGTATACAGACAACTTCAAAAGACTTTTTGGAATTGAGAGAAATAGCAGTCATATTCAAATTCCAAGTTTTGTTGTTATAACAGTTCCAAATAAACCCAAAAGGGCTAAGCTGGAAGAGGTCGCCTCCGAATCGAAAACGTTAACTTTGTTTAGCTAAAAGACTACTTAATTTTGGCTCTATACACTCCCTTGGAAAGCCCTATTTCTGAAATTCTTATCTTTTTTACATACATACAATGGGGTAAGACGGTCTTATTGATGAAAACAAGCAAAATTAATCTCAAAAGAAGAATTCTTCTTCAAATCGCAGGACGTTGATGATATGACAAAACCATATAGTTAATCCTGCAGGAATTAAGAATATGATGGGGATATTTTTATCTTTACATCGTCAATATGCTTAAGGATTCGGTTGGTAAAATTAATGCTTTGAAACGGGTTTGCTCTAACTTTAATATGGACAGGAGGTTCAAATATTACAGATGATTTTAAAAAACTTTGCCTAGGAGATGGGATTCTCCTCTATTCAAAATAATTTTTTTTACTCTTTAGCAAAACAAACACGAATGACTTGATCCCTTTTGATATGGCACAACATAACATCAGACTCAAAAATGCATAGGTTGTAAATAATTTTGAAAGGTATAACTTACAAATACGGTATATCATCGTAGATAAACCTCTTCACTTCTGGGAGTTTATTCAATCGTCATCCACCGCAACTCTGGAACAAAGTATACAAAATTAAATATGTACATGCACAACTTAATGACAACAAGCAAATTTAAAACTGACTATAATTTCAATTACCTTTTGTCGTTTTGTTCAACAGATTCGTAAAAGTGCAAATAAAGCCTTCACAAAATTCACCAGAAGGGTAGAGGACATATTTGAAAAAATTTATGCCAGAACTAAACAAAACTATAATGCAATGAAATCAGGGGGAGGCAGACGTCAGCATGATCTGCCACTGACCCAGAGCCCACGGTCATCCAAGCGTGGCTAGGGTCTCTAGGGGGGAGGTGCCTGTGCCCCCTCCCCCAATTCCCTTTTTTATAGCTTAACTTGATTTTGCATTCAGCTAGAGGTAAGTTAAACAGATTTGAGCATAAAATATGGATTAAGTTTTAAAAACAAAAGATACACGTCTTTTCGTTTTGGCATTGGTGATATAAGCGTAACAAATCCAAGCAGCACAAACTGCTCCGACAGGGAAATTTTCAATGGGTGCTAGTCTATTCTGATTAAGACTTCATCAATCTTAATCAGATTGATCTGCCTGGATCTGCCATCAGTTTTGCAGTAACTGTGGCACTGACCATTCCCTCAACTAGTAAAACTGTTTTCGACAGAATCTGTCGGATTTCAGAAAGAATTTTCAAGCTGCTTAAAGCGAATAACATCATACCTTTAGGATTGGACATGAGAGGACAAACTGAATGGACTTGTACACATGTCTACAAATTCAGATGCTAAGGTGGATACTGATGAGGTTTTAAGATAATTTGGAAAGAAATTGAGACATATCAGAATATACAAAGCATTAACAGTATTCATGTAATTTTACATCTGATCCAGTGGATCCAATTATGGGGGTTAGTTAGTTAAGGTAGCAGAGTTTATATCCACCTCCCTTTCTCTAGATTCAGAAAAGCTGCTTTTTTGGTATTTTCATAGAAAGATATCCTATTTGGAGATTTCAATAGGAAAAAAAAAAACATCGAAAATACACCCACCTCCTCCCAGCATTTTACTGAATTGGCGTCACTGATGTGACCCTGTTTTAGCATGGTTTATTATTTGAACCCTTCTGTTTGGTTAATCAAACTTTGTATTGTAGGATAGTAGTAATTAATTGTACATATAATTGCTCATAGATAAGAAGAATCTGACAATAACAGACTGGGTTGCTAATAAGTTTTGAACTTCTGATAGCTTTTAGCTGATCTTCCCCTGCTCCAAGTAAAATTCTAAATTCTCCTCTTGCGCCTTGTGTGTGTCCCAGTATTGCAGGTCTTATGCTTTTCTGTGCTGATTTCAAAGATACAATCATGTCAGCTATTATACCCACGACAAAGGGCTTCATGAGGCTTGAGACATTTAGCTGACATAGCTGGAAGTTTATTTGTGCTATGACTGAATCTTTTATGCTGCATTGACAAATACAATCATATGTTTTCCACTACCCATCATTTTTTTGCGATAATCTTTTGAACTTCATTATCAGATTATATAGAATTATATGAACTTCATATCAGTAAATATAATTTACTGATATTGCACTTTTTTTTATTAATGCATTACTTTGCTCATTTATTTTTATTTGGTTGTCCAATACAGCTTTCCTGTATTTGAAAATCTGGCCAGAATGAAAACCACTTCGCAGTTTTATACATTAATATTTTCCGATGTGGCACACTAAGAAAAATTAAACAGCATATTATAATTAGAAAGTTTACCCAAAATAGCCTATGAAAATTTAAGAGAATATAATACTGTATTTTGAATAAAAAAAAAGGATTACATCAAAGACGTAATAAAATTTAACCACACTCTTTTTTATTAAAAAAATCCTAGAATATAAAACCTAACCATTTTTTAACATAATTGAAAAATACTACAGTATAATTCGGATTACATATTTTAATTTACCATACAAAATTATAAGAAACTAAATAAAAACTTTCGCAAAAGAAAACCTAGCACAATTATTAGCATAAAAAAAAGATGAAACTGAAAAAAAAATCAATGCTTAGTAAGTGCTAAAGTCCTGGCCAACACCATAGTGAGCAACAAAGCCTTTTTTCAGTCAATACTACTACTACTACAAGCAACTCACCGCGGCACTAAGCCGCAGTAGGCCGACACAGCTACGCACGCTCCTCCTCCATCTCAATCTATTCAAAATCTCCCTCTGTACATCCTCTCCAGAAGGTCCAATTTCCCTTGAATGTTTCCTTACAGTTTCCTCCAACCTAAGCCAAGGACAATCTGCTTTCCGTTTGTCGAGTACCCAAAACAATCCATAGGCAATTTCTCTGGAAAACATCTAGCAAATCTTCCTCCGTTTTTCTGAGCGCCCATACTTCCGAATCATATTTGATCACTGTCATCACTATAGCTTCAAATATTCTAATCTTGGTTCCCAGACGTGTATCCCTATTCTTCCAGACTTTTTTCAACTGTGAAAAAACACCCTGGGCCTTGGTTATTCTACTTTTAACATCTCCACTACACCCACCGTCTACACTAATAATCAAACAGTTCGTGGTAACGAACTGTTGTAAGGAGCGACCCGGCTCAATAGTAACCGAAACTATAAAATATGGAATTCTGATACCAATAGTTACATCAAAAGAATCGCATTTTAATGCTGATTTTAAATATATAAGTTTCATCAAGATCAGTTATACCCATCAAAAGCTACGAACCTGAAAAAATTTGCATCGTTTTAGAAAATAGGGGGAAACATCCTCTAAAAGTCATACAATCTTAACGAAAATCACACCATCAGATTCAGCGTATCAGAGAGCCTTATTGTAGAAGTTTTAAGCTCCTATCTACAAAAATGTGGAATTTCGCATTTTTTGCCAGTAGACAGATCACGGATGCGTGTTTATTTGTTTGTTTTTTTTTTTCCATGGGTCATCGTGTCGACCCAGTGGTTCTAGAATCTTGCAAGAGGGCTCATTCTAACAGAAATTAAAAGTTCTAGTGCCCTTTTTAAGTGACTAAAAAAATTGGAGGGCATCTAGGCCCCTTCCCACGCTCATTTTTTCCCAAAAGTCACCGGATTAAAATTCTGAGATAGCCATTTTATTCACCGTAATCGAAAAATCTTATAAATATGTCTTTGGGGGCAAGTTACTCCCCCACAGTCCCAGTGGGAGGAGCTACAAGTTACAAACTTTGACCAGTGCTTACATATAGTAATGGTTATTTGGAAGTGTACAGACGTTTTCAGGGGGATTTTTAGGTTAGGGGGGGGGTTGAGAAGAGGGAGATATGTTGGGGGAACTTTCCTTGGAGGAATTTGTCGTGGGGGAAGGAAATTTTCATGAAGGGAGCACAGGATTTTCTAGTACTATTAAAAAAAACAATGAAAAAATAAATATGAAAAAGTTTTTTCAACTGAAAGTAAGGAGAAGCATTAAAACTTAAAGCGAACAGAAATTATTACGCACATGATGGGCTCACCTCCTTCTAATACCCCGCTCTTTACGTTAAAGCATTTTTAGTAATTTCAACTATTTGTTCTATGGTTTTTGTGATTCAGGGGTCATTCTTAAGAAATTGGGAGAAAATTTAAGCTTTAGTGTAAAGAGGGAAGTATTGACGAAGGGGGCGAATCGAATCATATCTATATTTATATATAAATAAGTTGTTTGTTTGTGTGTCTGTCTGTCTGTCCGCATATGACGTCTGAATTTATTTATTTAAGAATTAACTACGCTTCTTGACTACTAAGGTCCCTGCGTCGGCCCTGCAGTGCATTCCTGCGTGATTCGATCTCTGGGTCCCGTATTACCAAGCTAAGGTCAAATCCACTGAGCCACCACAGGACTATGACGTCTGAATTATTTCATCATATACTAATTCAAAAACGAATGTATTCAAGCCTAAGTAGCTGAGTTGGTAAAGCGTCATGTTCCAGGTTCTAGGTCCGAGAGGTTCCAGGTTCGAACTTTGGCCTTAGCATTAATACAAAAGAAGAAAAAAACTAAAAAAGGTAAAAACTACAAAAAAAAACTAAAAAGAAAATACTAAAAAAACTAAAAAAGAAAAAAACTAAAAAGAAAAAAAAAACTAAAAAGAAAAGAAAAAAACTAATAATAATAATAATAATAATAATAATAGAAAAACTAAAAACTGAAAAAAAACTAAAAAAGGAAAAAACCTGAAAAATAAAGGAGAAAAATAAACACTAAAAACCGGGACACAGGGAATATAAATGACGACCGGGACACTCAAAGAGAAATTACAGACTGGGACACTGGGACACAAATAACGACCGGGACATATAAATGACGACCGGGGCACTCAAAGATAAATTACAGACCGGAACACAAATGACGACCGGGACACCGGGAATATAAATGACGACCGGAACGCTCAAAGAGAAATTACAGACTGGGACACAAATGACGACCGGGATACTGGGAATATAAATGACGACCGGGACACAACTACAACGGGGATGCCGGGGGCACAGGGGGATATATAAATGACGACGGGGACAAAAGGAATGTTCGATTAGCAATCACCATCAACAAAGCTCAAGGGCAATCATTAGAGTAATGAGGTATAGATCTGAATATGGATTGTTTTTCCCATGGACAATTTTATGTTGCATGTCCAAGAGTCGGTAAACCGCAGCACTTCCCAAGTTTTACGTAGTTAAAAACATATATATATATCTATCTGTATTCACAGGTGGGACACAGAGACACAACTACAATGGCGCGTAACGACTTACGCACGCGGGGGGGCTTGGGGGAGGGGCGCGAAGCGCCCCCACTAACTAGGAGTTGGGGTGGCGCGAAGCTCCACCCCAACAGCTATTACGTAATAAAAATATGCACATATTGAAGATCGTTACGTAAGTTAATTCGTCATTTACGTTTATTTATTACTAACAATTAATAATTTATTGTTTATCAATTAATTATTCATACGCGGAGAGACAAAATAAAACATACATTGACTCAAAAACTTTCAGAAATTAAATAAAAAAACAAGTTTTTGAAATGAAAGTAGGGAGCGACATTAAAACTTAAAACGAACAGAAATTACTCCGTATATGAAAGGGGCTTTCCCCTCTGCAATCCCTCGTTCTTTACGCTAAAGTTTGACTCTTTGCCACAATTCTAATTTTTAAAACAATTAAAAACTTTAGCGTAAAGAGCGAGGGATTGCGGAGGGGAAAGCCCCTTTCATATACAGAGTAATTTCTGTTCGTTTTAAGTTTTAATGTCGCTCCTTACTTTCATTTCAAAAACTTGTTTTTTTTTTATTTAATCAAGTAAGGAGACACGGTAAGACTAAAGAAAAGTAAGGGGAAAGTAAGGAGAAACATTAAAACTTAAAACGAACAGAAATTATTACGTATATGAGGGGGAATGCCCCTTCCTCAATAGCTCACTCTTTAAGCTAAAGTTTGAGTTTTTGTTCCCATTATTTAAAAATTACTCCTGAAACACATGGGCCGTTTAATTAGAATAATTAAATAAAAAACAAGTCTTTTTTACTAAAAGTAAGGAGCAACGTTAAAACTTAAAAGAACAGAAATGATTCCGTATACGAAAGGAACTGTCCCCTCCTCAGCACCCTACTCTTTATGCTAAAGTTAGACTCTTTCTCACATCTCTACTTTTTAAACAATAAAAAACTTTAGCGTAAAGAGCGGGCGTTGAGGAGGGGATAGCCCCTTCCATATACGGAATAATTTCTGTTCGATCCAAGTTTTAATGTCGCTCCTTTTTTCAGTTGTAAAAACTTGTTTTTTTTTTTTTATTTCTGAACGTTTTTGAATTAATGCAGATTTTGAATTGGGCTCACCGTAGATGAATAATTAAAATGAAATTTGCATATCAATTTCACTTTCTTTTAACTAAAATAACCTTATAGTAACCGAAGTTTGATTTTTGTTCCAGTTGTTTAAGAATGACTCCTGAATCACAAAGGCTGTTTAATTAGAATAATGACCTCTTTTAAAAGTTAAAAAATAAACTTTGGCGTAATATCGAGCTATTGAGGAGAGACAACCAATCTCATATACGTAAACTTTTTATTAGTAATTTTTTATCATTAGGAACTTTTTATTAGTAATAAATATACGTAACTTACGAATTACCTTACGTAACGAACTTCAATATTCGTATATTTTGATTACGTATATGAGGGGGTTCACCCTCTCGTCAATACCTCGCTCTTTACACTAAAGTTCGAATTGTGTTCCAATTCTTCATGAATGACCACTAAATCACAAAGGCCGTTTAATTATAATAAATAGCTCTTTAGAAATTACTAAGAATATTTTAGCATAAAGAACGAGGTATTGAGAAGGGGAGGAAGCCCCTCATAAATGTAATAATTTCTGTTGTTTGTGTAACTTTTGATGGGTAATATTAAACTTGATAAACTTATATATTTAAAATCAGCACTAAAATCCGATCCTTTTTATGTATCTTTAAGTATCAAAGTTCTGTTTTTTAGAGTTTCGATTACTATTGAGCCGGTTCGTTCCTTACGACAGTTCGTTACCACGAACTGTTTGATATTTTGTGTTCGTTTAAGTTCTAATGTTGCTTCTTACTTTCAATTGAAAAAACTTGTTTTTTTATTTAAAATTGATCATGGATTTTTTAAATAATGTTGGGGAATCCAGAACCCCCCATGGAAAATTCCCATCCCCCCCGGAGAAATTGCTGCATGGAGAAGATTCTTCCCGTAACTTAAATTAGCGATATTTCCAGAACTAATTTTGTAAGCCATGGTAACAAAACGGCCAAAGAGGTCGAAACTATTTTTATGAAAATGTCACAAGTTCAGAAATTCTCAAATGAATGAAATAAAACACCTCTGAAAGATATAAGTAATAATTTATGTTCGTTTTAAGTTTTAAAGTTATTCCTTACTTCCAGTTGGATAAAAACTTGTTTTGTTTTTATTTAATAACAACCACAAGCCGATGACATAAAATATCTTTGGTTTATTATCACATAAAAATCATAGTTATGAAGCTGCTTAAGGTAAAATTAAATGCTAAGATTGGCAGGAAAAAAAACACAAACGAATTGCTGCTTATATCGGCCATTATTTAACAAAATTCAAATTTTAGCGTAAAGAGCGAGGTATTGACGAGGAAGTGAACTTCCTCATGTACGTAATATAAGAGGGTTTCGTCAATACCTAGCTCTTCAAGCTAAAGTTGGAATTTTCATCCAATTCTTTAAGAATGACCCCTGAATCACAAAGGTCGTTTAATTAGAATAAATAGCTCTTTGAAATTACTAAAAATAATTTAGCATAAATAGAGAGGTATAGCGAGGGGACAAACTCCCTCATATACATAATAATTTCTGTTCATTTTAACTTTTGATGTTACTCCTTACTTTAAGTTGAAAAACTTTTTTATTTTATTTAACTTCTGATTATTTTTTAAATAATGCTAGGAAATCCAGCGCCCCCTTCATGGAAATTCTCTTCCCCAATGGAAATTCTCTTCCCCAATGGAAAGATCCTCCCACGTAGTCCAATCCCCTCCCCCCAGCCGCCCCCCACACACACCAGAAAAATCCCCCCTGAAAACGTCTGTACACTTATCAATAACGAATACTATATGTAGACAATGGGCAAAGTTCATAATTTGCAGCCCTTTCCCCAGGGGCTGTGGGGGTCCTCAAAAGATATTTATTAGATATTTCTAATACGCTGAACGAAATGGCTATCTCAAAATTTTGATCTGGTGACTTTGGGAAAAAAATGAGCGTGGGACGGGGCCTATTTGCTCTCCAATTTTTTTTTCACTTAAAAAGGGCACTAAAACTTTTAATTTCCGTTCAAATGAGCCCTCTTGCGAAATTCTAGGACCACTGGGTCGATTCAAGCACCCCTGGGGAAAAATACAAATAGACACGCATCTGTGATCTTTCTTCTGGCAAAAAATACAAAGTTCCACATTTGTGCAGATAGGAGCTTGAAACCTCTACAGTAAGGCTCTCTGATACGCTGAACCACGATGTGATTTTCATTAAGGTTCTATGACTTTTAGGGTATGTTCCCCCTTCTTTTAATAATTAGGTAAATTAGCTCTGACTCCTAACTTTTTATGGGAAGGACTAAATTTGATGACAATTATATATTTAAAATCAGCATAAAAACCCGATGCTTTTGATGCATCTATTGGTATCAAAATTCCGTTTTTTAGAGTTTGGGTTACTATTGAGCCGGGTCACTCCTTACATACAGTTCCTCACCTACAATTATCAACAGTTCGTTACCACTTAGTGTTTGACAAGCTTTTTTAACAGTTATAAAAAAAACTTTAGCGTAAAGAGCTAAGTACTGAGGAGAGGGGGACCTCCTCATATAAGTAACAAATCGTGTTCATTTCAAGTTTTATGTTGCTCCTTACTTTTGGTTCAAAAAACTTTTTTTTATTTAATTTCTGATTGTTTTTTAAATAATGCTGCGAAATCCAGCTCCCTCTCCATGGAAAATTTCCTTCTCCCATGAAAAATTGCTCCATGGAAAAATCTTTCCACCAGAAACATACGACCCTCCCCTCAAAAACATTTATTTACATTCCAATAATCAATACTATATGTAAAGAATGGGCTAATATGATAGCTTGCAGCCCTTCCCTCGGGGCCTGTGGAGGGTCAAGCTATCCACGAAGACATAGATATTAAATGTCTCGACTATGTTGAACAAAATGGCCATTTCAAAATTTTGACCAGGTGACTTCGGAGGAAAAGGGACGTGGGAGGGGGCTAGCCACCCTTCAATGTTTTTGGTCACTTAAAAATAACACTGGAACTTTTGATTTTCTACCAAGGAGCCCTCTCCCGAACTTCTAGGATCCCTGGTTCAATACGATCGCCCCTGAAAAAAAAAACAAGCTTAAACCTGAGATCTTTTTTCAGGCAAAAAATGCAAAGTTTCACATTTTGTATATAGAAGCTTTAAACCTCTACAGTAGGGTTATCTAATATTCTAAATCTTATGGTGTGATTTTCAGTAAGATCACTTAATGCTTTGAGGCTGTTTTCCCCTTTTTTCGAAAATTCGGCAACTTTCCTCAGGCTCGCCCCTTTTGATGGGTAACATTAAACTTGCTAAATTGTATACATTTTAAATAACATCAAAATTCGATTCTTTTGATCTGTTATTATCAAGAATCTGTTTTTTCAAGTTTCCGCTACTATTGAGCCGCATTGCTCCTTATTTATAGTTTGTTACTACGAACTGTTTGATACCACCAAGGTAAGTGAAGCTGTCCGCTTGATCGATCTTTTCGTTACCCGACATTACCTTTTCATCTTCACTTGTGCCTAGCCTTAGCGACTTAGTCTTCTTAACATTAATTTTCAAATCCATTCTAGCACTCTGAACTCGCAAAACCTCAAAAAGTTCATTTATTTTGGCCACACTTTCATCTAGGACTCTTAAATCATCAGAATAATAGAAGTCCAGGTAAGTTTTACTTTTGCATTTGATTCCCTTTTCTCCCAATGCCTTTTCTGTACTCCTTAAGACAAAGTCCACCAAAATGATCCATATAACTGGGTACAGAACACAACCTTGCTGAACTCCTGATTTAATACAAAACCAGCAATTAACCTCATTTCCTACCTCAGCCACAGCAGTGTTACTACCGTACATAGCACTAATCGCTTTTCTTATACAGGGTTTAATTAGGGTTTTCCTAAAATCGCTAGGCACTTTCCCTTTTTCAAAAACCATATTCATAATCTTCAGTAACTAATTTCTAATCTCATAACCATCATTTTTAAGAAACTCATTTACCGTACTATCAGCATCTGGGGCCTTCTTATTTTTTAGTTCTTTTAGCGCTGTTGCTGATTCTTCCTCACAAATAATTCTTCCTTCACATACCTTCTATATCTTTTCCTGTAACTCTATCCTGTTTTAGCACATCTCTTTTTAACTCTTTCCTCATCACGAATTGTGGCCCCACTCCTATCTTTAAATGGGACAAATCAGATTGACTACTCCCTCTCGATTCATTAAAATGCCAGTACAATACTTTATTAGTATGGCATCTAGCTGCATCTTCCGAATCCCCGGCAATTTTACCCATGACCTCCACTTCACACCTTCTTAGTTCATATTCTCAAGCTTTCTCCTTATTTCTTTACATTCCTCTTACATTCAAATGATCTACAGCTCAGACTCAGATATTTCTTGCACAAGTCCCTTCTCTACTGAACATAAATCATTTTTACTATTATTCTTAGCTGCATTCCTAACTTTTTTCTTTAAGACACAATAAGCAACTTCACAAATTAATTCCCTAAAATTATTCGATTTGTCCACTACATTGTCCAATTTTAAACTCTCAATTTTAGTATTTAACTGTCCCTAGAAGGCTTCACTCAAATTCTCATCTTGGAGTCTACCAACGACAAAGCTCCAAAGAATGTAGTTACTCTTTCGAAATTTCAGCTTTAGATTAACCCTAGATACTACTAGATGGTGGTCTTTACTTTTAACATCAATAACAGTACTCCTATATACCCTAGTATTTTGTATTGATCCTCCCAGTCTTTAGTTTACAACAAATCAATAAGGTTAGCTGTCTTACCATCATGCAAATACCATGTTAACTTATGAGCCATTCTATGACCAAAAACCATATTCGTTATAACTAGATTTTTATACCTACAAAATTGCAGCACTCCACAGCCATGACTGGTTTATTTTCCACTACCACATTAGGATATCATCTATCCCCATTTCTACCAGCCAGGGTGTGCAAAATTCATCTCAGTCACTATTATCTCTGTCAGTCGGTTATATAGGGAAATGTACTATTATGACTGATACTCTGGACTTTTTAGTCATAAAATGAGCGACTAACATTCTAATATTTATACCTTCCCAACCTAAACAAGACTTAGCAACTTCCTTATTCATCGTGAGCTGATTCATTTTCACCCCAGTCTAAAAACCCCATCCTTCCTGCATGAGCAAGTCAATTCTATATTACCTAATTTCATATTTATCCCTGTCTATGAACCCCATCCTTCCTGCCTGAGCAAATAGATTCTATATCACCTAATTTCATGCTGCCTACCTCTGGGATAAGGATTTCTGAAATTCCTAATAAGTACAGTTCAAAGCGTCTGAATTCATAAATCAAAATGTCAAAACAATATTTATTTTTATTGTCATAACAATCCACATTGCAATTTTTATATTCTTTAAATCAATGAAATTATTTCAGCCTCAGGAAAAGCAATGGTTCGGGAACCAGTGCAGGATGGGGACCAACACATCTGCTTAAGTTCTTGCCGAAGCGTTTAAGCCAGCTTAGAACCAGATAGCAAGAAGTCCCTGGCACCTCCAGTTAAATGGAGGATTTGTGCAATCCTGGTCCCATCTAAGTCAAAACGTAGTTCTCAGCACTTCTATCAACAAGAGTCGAAATCTTGCACAGACAATGTTAAGCATATTACCTCTGACTCAATATATATGCATGGCTACTAATATTATAAATACACTATACAAAGAAGACGGAGCATCACAACAAATTACTCCATGGGCTCCACGTTTTTTGGACAATTTTTTTAACTTCTTATGGCAAGATTGTTTTCGTTCTTTCATTGGGAGCTGTATTAGTATTAATACAAGTAGCAGCAACAGAATTCACGTTGTGCCTTTTTAGTCTAGCTAAACATCCACTTCTCATCCCACATCTGATTGTTGTGGGTACATAAAATTGTACAACTCAATCCCACACTGATTGTTTCAACTTAATACTTTAATCTGTTTCTAAAACACTTCTGATGCACCCTTTTCATAACCTGGATGCACATAGGGCGTTTTGATTTAGCCCAACATACCCCCCAACCGTCCTGGGGAGCTCTACACCAAAATTATTAGCCTTAGGAATTGTAGTAATAATAGCAGTAGCAACACTTGTACTTCTACCATGAGTAGTACTACTACTACAATTGGTAGTAGCATGCACATAATATATTTCTATTAGTTCAATATATGCCTTGTCATGCCCTGACAGTTTCATCCTCATACTCCAAACTATTCTGGTCATATGGTTTATATAACCTTTTGACAGCTTACATACACATCACATGTTTCAATTTAAATCAACATCCTCCTGAAGATTTCTCGAAAATTTCTCCTTAATACCCTTAGCTTTAGTAGTAGCAGTAGAAGTATTACTAGTTTGCACACAGTACCTTTTGGTTGATTTAACATCCTTCTCAACCTGCAATAAAAGTTTCAACTTAGTACTCTAAGCTGTTCCTGGGATACAACTATTATGCTCTTTTCATAACCTGCATCAGCATAGTGCCGTTTTGATTTAGTTCAACATCCTTCTCAATATTCCCTGAAAGTTTGCCTGTAATACCCCTAGATTCAGCTGTACTAATAATCGTATGTGTAGTAGTCATATTATGCACATAGTGCCTTTTGGTTAGTTCAAAATCCCCCTTAATATGCCTTGAAATACCCTACACAATTCCTAGGATATTGCTGATATGCCATTTTGACTACCTGCATGCACAGAGTGGGTTTTGGTTTAGTTCAATATCCATTGAAAAAGTTCTTTAAATTTTCACCTTCATACTCTTAGCTTGAGTAGTAGTAGTTCTTGTTTTAGCAGTATTAGCATGCAAATGTTGCCTTTGGGTTAGCTTAACATCCCGCAAAATATGCCCAGTGAGTTTCAACTTAATAGTCAAAACCATTCCTAAGATATTTGGTGATATACCCTTTTAACCACCTTCTTGAACATAGTGTTTTGCTTTAACTCAAATTCTGACCACTGTCTTGTTTCTGAAAGGATAAAACTTTGACTGAGGGTTAACAAGAGTAACTCCTGTTCCTCCAAGAAGATAGACAACTATAAATTGTTGCACAATCCTTCAGTTTGTGAATGGTACAGGGTCAGAGTCTCTAACCACTTTGAGGCTCTCTTACATTGTTCAGAAAGCAAGTCAGTATGGAGCACTTAAGTGCTTTAGAGGACAATTTTCTCAAAGCAGCCACATAAGCTGTAGGCTTAAAGCAGCAAAAAAGGAAGATTGGATAAGCAACTAGACACTAGAATTAAATAAGCAGAGATGGCCTGCAAGACTACAAGAAGATATGATGCTCTACATACAGTTCAACAAACAACACAGCTATATGCTGCACAAGGACAAGAAGCACTTTATAATGGGCAAAGCCACTGAGCTCTAGTTAACTACCCAAAAGAAAGACAATTGTGCAACATTCAAGATCCTGCATGGATCCACAATAGACCATCATGTCTACAAGCCTGAAAGCAGCAGACAGAGAAACAATATATGATCAGTCACAATGTCTAGCTCTATGGGAGAAACACTTTGATAATATGCTAAATTCATATCTTGCAGATGGCTTTGACTCAGGGGTTGTTGCTGCTGCTGCAGAGACTACCCCTGTCCCTGACACCATTATATTTTTGCAAGAGAAGATTAAATCTGCCTTAAAAAAAAGTCAAAAGCAACAAAGTAGCTGGCACCTGTGACATCAATTCAGTACTACTTGAAACTGGGGCTTTATGATGATACTTGGCTAAAGTTGAAATTTCAACATCATCTGGTAGACTGAATTAGCAATTTCAGACTAGAAGAAAGGAATCCTTGTGCTGGTGTTCAAGTACAAGAGCACCAAGACAGACTCCATCAACTACTGTGGTATCACCCTACAGTCTGTTCCAGGAAAGCTTTTTGCAATGCTGCTGCTGCTGAAATATACAAAGGTTTACTCCTAGCTTTGTGCTTGCCTCAACAAGCCAGATTCTTGCCAGGAACATTGACAACAGAACAGATAAATACAGTCAGATAGATCATTGAGAAGACAGAGGAATACAACAAAAAGTGTATATAGCTTTCATCAACTTCTGTGCTGCCTCTGATACTGTAAACATCATCATTAGGATAAACCATAGTATTTAAACCATAACATGTCAATCAGGATAAACCAGGATACTGAAAAGATCTTAAAATAAGGGAACTAATGACAGCCTAGTGCCATGTATGTTGAAAGGTTGGCATGTTTCCTTTCAGAAGTGGCCAACCACTAAATAATTATTAACATTTCCTCCATATTCCATTGCAATTTACACAAGGAAAATTTAATTTTACCAGGTAAAGACTGTAGAAACCTACTTGAACAAAGCACCAGTGATGCATCATGAGATTCAATAAATATAGAACTATATCATTAGGACAGCATTCGCAAAAATAACTTTTTCAGATATTCTAGCAAGAAGAAAGTGAATATATCAATTGATTCCTTTTTCTATGCTGTTTCCAAATTCATTCAATAGTCAATTTTGAAGTAACTTTTATTTTTTACCTCTTGTAGCAATATAGCACCACAAAAATGTGTTTCTGAAAGAGCCATCTAGTGAGGAAAAATTGCCAATTGTAGCTGATTTAGGAATGGTAATCATTATCTTCATTAGTCTTAATAATAAAATGTAAATTTGAAAAAAAAGTTGCAGGACTTTTTAAAGAGCTTGGTACCCCTTGAAGAAAGTGTCACAGTAAAACAAAAAGTAGGCTAAACCATTGTTGAAAACCCTGAATAGGAACATTACAACATTACAACCCCTACCTTCAACGACAAGGAAAAGAAAATTTTTGCTTGGATAGCACTGGTATTTTTTTTTTTTTTTTTTTTTTTTTTTTTTTTTTTTTGCTAACAGGGCACTTAAACATCATAGGGAGTTCTTTTAGGGCTTATTCAAATGCTAATTTTTGTACCTTATTATTTTTCAACTGTACATAATATTTGAAACCTATATACAAGGTAATAAGTTACTTTTTGAGGCTTCATTAAGGACTCAAAATCAAATTTTTCCATGAAGCAATTATTATATTTGGAAAGAGCATAAAAAGGCGTCAAGTGATGTAGTTATTTCTTTCAAGCTAAATTAAATGAGCAGGTTAAAATTTACCCTAGGAACATCAGAGGATGGTAGGAAGGTGCATTGTAAAAAAGGTAGTAATGATATTTGGAAATAACATAAAATAAGGAAACTAATTGTTCTACTGTTATTTGTTTAGTGTATTTCCTTTAAAGGTAACCAACATCTAGGGTAAGATACCCAGTAGTCTAAAAGATTAACACCATTATAATGGTTAAATCATTATAAAATACCATAAAATCTCTATTAGCCTAGAAAGTTGTTTGTATCATATTTGGATTGGACAAAGTCTTCTTAATAAGTGCATGGTTACCTTGAATATTTTAGCCATATAATCACTCACAATTTCAAATATATTGATAGACCACAGGAGAGCTAAATCTACAATATATTAAAAGCTCGAGCCTAATTGTAAAAAATGCTATCTAATCTTGGACAATGGATCTGACAGTTAGAACAACATATCCAAATCATACACAGAGTCAATCATGGACAGATTTAAACTAAGCCAAGTGTTGTGGAAGAGAATGATTACATTTAAATATTCTAGGCTGTATATATAATTTTTGTCTACATTCAAGAGCTGAAAAACCAGAAGTTTTCCAAGATTGTTGGCAGCCAATACTAAATAGTTCAGTCTTAACAGTAAAGTTGGCAAGCTTTCCATAATGAGCTACACATTAGGTGAACAAACAATTCAATGCCTTTTTTATGCTTTTTCCAAATATAATAATTGCTTTACTTGGAAATTCCAATTTAAGTCCTTCATAAACCCTCAAAGATGATACATTTTTCTCAAATTTTTAGGTATAGAAAAGACTTAAAACATTGGTCTGGTTTAAAACTAACATTTTATTTTAAATCTGTTGTTTTAAATTGATATATTCTATAGGCATTGATTATTTATGGTCCAATTGAATAAAAAAATTAAAAAAAAAAATCATTTTTGCCATACTTACTCTACACCGTTTTTGTAAGATTAAAGACTATATTCTCTGACTGCTGTTTTGCAAAATTAAAGGGTGCATTTTCTCATTACAAAAATTTGCTTAATATTATAATAGTTAATGCAGAAAAGCACGTGATGACAGTGTATAAAAAATCAAATAGTATATTTGATTTATGATGGTATTAAATAGTATATTTGATTTATAATCAAATAGTAAATTTGAAACCAATATTTAACCCTTTTCATGGCCAAAAATATAGAAAATGTAATATCTTTTAAGGGTTCTTAAAGGGCTTAAAATAAATTTCCAAGTAGAATGATTATTATTTTCAGAAAGAGCATAAAAGAGGCATCAAGTGGTGTGTTCACCTAATTCATAGCTCAGTAATATAATAGATCTCTACCTTTATTATCTTAGCTATCATCTGGACCCAACTATCTAACCCTAATACCCAGGATTAGGGACCTGTTGTTCATGTTTAGGAATGATACTTTTGGTACTTACATATACTACCATACACACTTGAGAAGTTTGCTCTCTTAGATGTGAGAAAACTGGTTTTATCTGTCTGCAATTAGACAATTGCAGAGACAATTAGCTTTGGTTTGGTAGAAACTCTACAATGTAAGCATATAGTTAAATTTTATAGACAGTGGCATTGTTTAGGAGGGTCAGATTTGGAGATACTACCAAGATGGCAGGGATAAGAAGAGATCAAAACTGGATTGGGCGTTGTTTGGGCCTTAGCTGGTAGGACTATATATACATATATAGATGTTGATACAAGACTCTAGCCTGCTAAATAGATGATGGATCCTAGTGGTGTATTGCTCTTCTTAGAGGGACAAGTGGCATCTAGCCATATGAGAGTGAGCAATAACAGGTCTGTGATGCCCTTAGATGTCCTGGGCTGCACATGCACTACACTGGAAGAATCAGCACATCCTCCCTGTCTGAGAGGACTGGGTAACCACTGAACCTCTTCTGTGGTTGGGATTGGGGACTGCAAGGATCCCCATGAACCAGGAATCCCTAGTAGGTGCAAGTCCTTAGCTTGCATTGATTACATCCCTGCCCTTTGAACACACCGCCTGTTGCTACTACCAATTGAATGATTTAGTGAGAACTTCAGACAACTCACCAGGGCAGCCTCCAGGCCGCTTGTGGTGTGGTTGAAAGTTGTTCAAACTTGATCCTTTAGAGGAAGTAAAAGTTGTAACAAGGTTTCCATAGGTGAACCTGCAGAAGGATCATTAGCATTTGATAAACAAGATGGAGACTTCTTGGCCATGTGTGGTCAGTAGTTTTTTCCAAATTATATATATATATATATATATATATATATATATATATATATATATATATATATATATACCCCTCTTGCCCCCCCCCCCCAATAAAAATGCTGCAACTATGCCCCTGTATAGAGTTGGTATTTTGGTTAGGTTATGTTAGGTATTTAATATCATGCATTCTGGGCCATAATTTTTTGTCATAGTTTCCATAATTTTGCTTTTAAAATATTATACTTTCATCATATTTGGGTATATTCCATTATGATTACCCTTACTTCACTTCTTAATATGTGTTTAGTACAATATGCAAGTACCATACTTTCTAATCAGCATAGCCTATCTGTCTGAGATTACACACTGGCTTAATACAGAATGTCTTATTCTAGGCATAGGCTACATACTTTATAATTCTGTAACCAGAGCATTAGATACTAAGGCATAAGATAGATAGACTGTTTATGTTTTATAAATCACTACCATAAGCCCCAAAAAACCAAATTTAGACTTTGTTGTCAAAAATATCAATAAGAAAACACAAAAACCTGCAAAATGCCAAAACAACAATGAAAAAGAATAATCAGAATGAAAAATCATTTATGGGTCAATAATTTGATACATTTCTACTTTAGCTACTTTTGGCGATCTTGGAAAGGGGTTAGATAAGGAAAATGAAACTTTCATGAATGGGTCTACAGGCTAAAGTATGTCATAGGGAAGTATTTTGAAGTGTATATCTCTACTCCTTTTCTCTAGAGGTCCTGACCTTTGATAACCTTTTAAAATCTGTGTTATAAAATTGAAATCTTGCAAAATAGACGTTCTGCTTAAACAAAGTACAACAAAATTGTTTTCAGCTTCACAACTTTGCTCAATCCCAATTTATAAGGTTTTAAAGATATGCAAATACATTTCCTAAATTTTGAAAAAAAAACCATTAATATGGCTTAAAATTCTGCTCAAATAAGAGGAATTGTATTTTCAGAACTAAAGCCAAAGAACAAGAAACTGATGACTGAAAATAAAGGTAAAATGTTGTTTTGTCAAAATGTAACATCAAAATATTACATAAGCTGCAGCTAATCTAAAGATGATTAGGTATGTTAGGTTAGGTAGAAAAAGTGATTAAATTTGCATTTGCAATAGAAAAAATTATATTTGTAAAGAGCATAAAAAGGCATCAAGTTGTATGTTCACTTTATTGCTAAGTCAATTATATGAACTGTGATATATCTGCTGCTGTTTCAAGTGGATAAGCAGCCACTAAAATTCTGAAGACATTTATAGTCACAGTCAAAGTATCTTAAGCTATTATACACAAATGTTTAACAGTAGGCCTAGGCTCACCTCAACCCTAGCTCTAACAATGGCCTGGTCTTCAATTGAATTAGTGGCAGCTAGAGTTCTTCCAAAAGCGATTGAAAAAGTTAATGCACAAATTAGTTTTACTCCCAAGTGACCCATATTACAAGTGCTTTAGTACAACATGAAATGAGTCTAAAGAGAATAGACAGTTTTTTTGTTGGAATTTGGACCAATGATAATTTACTTCTTCTGAAATTGATAAGAATAAAATAAAATGCCAATGTTTATTATTGCCATCTGAAATAATGAAAAAAGATTCTAATACTCTATAGTGATGTCGCTAATGCTCCTTCATATTACTATCGTCTTTAATAGCACAAAACATATTTTCTCAGCAGGTAGATATTCAGTCGAATATCTTTTATTTTAATCCATGCTAGTTTTTAGATTGAATCAAGATTCATGGATGGTTGTTTAAAACTCGGGTATAGCTCATTTATTCCAAACTGAGGGCCGTTTGCCCAAAAACTCGGCTTGAGGACAGTTAAATACGATTTTTGATGCCTTAATTCTGTGTGACATGCCCAAAATGTCAAAACAAAAGTTTGGATTTGAAAGGTAAAAAATCCAAAAATTTTGCTCTCGATACCGTTATGATCTTCATGGATTGAGCACCAGAAATACTAAATGGTTTATCTAAGTAGGCTTCGTAAACTCATTACAGCAGATAAACTGCCTTGTTAGACTTTTTTTTAAACTGGATTTTGTACAAATTTTAGTCTAAGCCTATATTTTATATTTTTTTATTGTAATTCTAGCCACAATCATAGTATCCACTGGAGGAAGCGCCAACGTTTATATAAATTGTTCAAAATAGTCAATAGAATAGGGATGACTTAACAAAAGAATAATGTATCCTTATATATTTTGGCCTTTAAGCTCTAGTGCTATTATCTAAACGAAATACTAGGATAGAGAGCAATTCGCTTCTTTATCACATGTGTGACTCTCAATTGGTACCTCAACCAAATTTCAAGAATATTTGTCAAAATATTTGGAAGAGATAAAAATCTGCCACCCACTTCACGGTTGGTATCATATAGGCAGTCACATGGCCAATAATAGTTAATATTTTGAAAACACTGATTCTCTTTCTATTCACTTTCTGATCGTTTTCTTTCTATTCACTTTCTGAACGTTTTCTAATTAACAGAGTATTAATATTTACCATTGCTAGGAAATTTAGCTAATAATCCTTACCTAAAAATAGCAATTAGCCTTATCAAAAAATTGAACTTGTGAAATGAAAATATTGGTGGAAATTGAGGCCTTATTATATGCACCCGAAATTCCTTGAGCAACACAATTAAAAAAAATGGGCAAAAAGGGGGTTTTAAAAGATTTACCGTGTCTTTCTTTTTGTTCTTATCGATTAATAAATTTCAAATTGCACAAGTTTTATTTATACAGTATATATTTATCAATTTCTACAACTGTGTGGATTCTTCACTTTAACTTTGTCCCCAATCCTTCAAGAAAATCAAATCTTACTTTTTTAACTGTGTACTTGACTTATTTTAAATTTGGACTTCTAATATTACTAATACTATTATTAATACTACTAACCGCAGCACGAACCCACCTGAGGCCAACACAGCTACGTACGCTCCTCTTCCATCCCAATTTATTGAAAGCCTCCCTTTATACACCCTCCCAAGAAGTTCCCATTTCTTTTAAACCTTTTTTTATAACATGTTTCCACCCCAGACGAGGACAACTTGCTTTCCATTGAGCCCCAGACAGTAGGCCGAAAAGGACAATTTTCGGCAATCTGTCTTCCTTCATTCGCAGAACGTGGCCTAGCAATCTCTACCTTTTTTTCATTATAGCCCTTGAAAGCGTGATTGATCGACACTTTATGTACAGCCTACTGTTTGAAATACGATCAGTCAGCCGGGTACCCAGCACAAGCCGTTGGCAAAATCCCTGGAAAACATCTAGTAAATCTTCATCAGCATTTTGGAGTATCCATACTTCAGAGCCATATTGGACAACTGTCATCACTGTACCTATCAATATTCTAATCTTGGTTTGAAGACTTATCTTCCTATCAAACTTTTTCTAACTGCGAGAAAACATCCTGAGCCTTGGCTATTCTACTTTTAACATCTTCACGGCTCCCACCGTCTTTACTAATAATACCGCCAAGGCTAGTGTAGCTGCCCACCTGATCAATATTTTTGTTACCCAACGTCACCTTTTCATCTTCACTTATTACTAGCCTTAGTGACTTTGTCTTTTTAACATTAATCTTCAATCCTATTCTAGCACCCTGAATTCACAAAACCTTTAAGAGTTCATTCATTTTGCTCAAACTTTTGTCTAAGATACTTAAATCATCAGTATAATCTAAGACGAGAGGAGTTTTTCCTCCCCATTTGATTCCGTGGTTTCCCATTGCCTTTCCTGTGCCTCTTAGGGTAAAGTCCATCAAAATGATCCATATAAAGTGAGATAGAACACATCCATGGTTAACTCCTGATTAATCAAAACAAAACCAGCTACTTACCTCATTTCCTACTTTAACCGTAGCAGTATTGTTCTCGTACATAGCACTAATCACTTTAAAGTATTTGTCTGGTATGCCATACAAGGATAAAACCTTTTCTAAAGCTCTTCTATCAGCATAATCGAACACTTGCTCATAATGTATAAAACTGAGGACCATAAGTGTTTGAGAACCAAGGCACTTTACAGTTATTAACCTAAAAGTAAAAATTTGGTCGACATATCCTCTACCTTTTTTAAAAGCGCACTGTTCTTCTTTTAAAACTTTGTCTGCAGCATCTCTCAGTCTGAAAAGCATCATATGACAAAGTAATACGCTACTTACCGAAACCAGACTAATGCCTCAATAATTAACAAAGTCACTCTTATCACCTTTCTCATAAAGTGGTTTAATTAAGGTTTTTCTAATATTTTTAGGTACTTCCCCTTTTCAAAAATCATATTCATAATCTTCAGCAACTTATTTCTAACCTCGGAGCCAGGATATTTAAGAAACTAACTTACCACACCATCATCACCTGGAGTCTTATTATTTTTTAGTCCTTTTAGTGCTGTCACTAATTCTTCCTCACAAAACAAATCTTGCTTCATATCCAAGGTATCACAAACTTTTTCATTTTCCTCTATATCTTTTCCTGCAACAGTATTTCGATTTAGCACATTCTCAAAATGTTCCACCCATTTCTCTTTAACTCATCCTTATCACTAACTGTAGTCCCATTCCTATCTTTAACTGGGACAAGTCCGGACTGACTACTACCTCTCAATTTATTAACATGCCAGTACAATATTTTACTATTATGGTGTCTAGCTGCATCTTCCAGATCCTCGGCAACTTTATCGATGGCTGAAGATGGCGATGGGCAGATTTTTGGATATTTTCCGCCCATCTCTCTAACTCTTTCCTTATCACTAACTGTAGCCCCATCCCTATCTTTAACTGGAACAAGTTTGGATTGACTACTCCCTCTCAATTTATCCACATACCAGTAAAATATTTTACTGTTATGCAGTCTAGCTGCATCTTCCAGATTTTCGGCCACTTTATCCATGGCCTCCACTTAACACCTCCTTAGTTCATATTTCAATGCTTTCTCCACTTTCTTTATATTTCTTTGTTTTCATATGGTCTACCACCACCTAGGGGCACGCTGAGTAGCCTGGGGGAATTTCCTCTTTTTAAGTTTAGGCATATATCCTTTTTTGTGTTGCGAGAGCAACAATTTGGTTTTGTACCGTTTCTTTTGGGTCTAACCTATGCGGTATTTACGGAAAGTGTGGACCTCAGGTCGGACTGATGAATATGACATTACACTTTGGCAAGCTCCACAGAACTCTTGTCTGGGGTCAAAAAGTATGGTTTTTGCTTGTCCACGATCCAGAGCCTATGGTGTGCGAAGTGAAGTAGAGTTATATAGCCTATATCAGAGAGGAGTATCTGAAATTGTGCAGCCAAGCTTTTGTTTAATCAAACCATGTTTCTGCTTTCGAGTGGAAAGCTCCGTTCTAGCAGGAAAGCAGACAGGCACTACTTTTATATTGAAGATGAACTAAAATCTATAAGTATTAAATATATGCGGCAGTTACCCGGCCCCACAGCCAATAAATCTTCTTTGAGTGATAAATAGAAAAATTTACAGAATCAAAAATGTGGCATTTTCCTACGGGTCCGAAAGTGCTGCCATCTATTGTTTCTACCCATCTCTGTTCGTGATTTCAGCTGAGTTTATCATTTGGTTTTTCGGACTTGGGATTGCGGTAGAGAAATGGTATCAGATGTGCCTAATAAACTTTAAAAGTTCTCTTATTGCTAAAGAAATTGGAGCTAATCCTTTGCTCCTTTCTAAGTGGTGACGTTAGAAGGTTGGCCTACGGCAAAAAAATAATCAACTTTTGAACTAAGACAGATATATTATTTTTTCGACGGCAATCGTTAGCTCTTGATGGGCTGATCGAGTACATGACATCCATTTTTTGGTACAAAAATTCCTTCGTGAGGTATACCCGTTCGAAAGTTTCAAGGGGTTGAAAACTTCAGTAGTAAGGTACACACTGAAACAAAATCTAGGCCGGTAAAAATTGTGAGACATATAGAGGACTTGTAAGCAACAGTCGGCTGTTAGGTAATAACTGCCTTCGGCAATGAGGGGTTAGCAACTTTTACTAGTTGGTGTATCTATTATTTGTTTCCAGTGTATTTGATGGTAAAACCAACTTGGTTCCTGTGGTAAGACATGTAGGGGACTTGTAAGTAATAATCTGCTGCTAGGCTACAGTCAACTTCAGTGATGAGGGGTTTGCAACTATTCTAGTTGGTGTACCCATGCATTTGTTTCCGATGAACTTGATATCTATCACGGGGGAGGGACTTATAAGTAAGAATCGGTAAACTTTGGGCGAGAAACGGCTGTTAGCTCATAATCATCTTCGGCAATGAGGGGTTTGCCACTTTTGATAGATGGTGTACCTATTATTTGTTTCCGGTGTATTTGATGGTTAAACCCATTTCTTTCCAGTGGTAAGACATGTAGTGACTTGTAAGTAATAATTGGCTGTTGGGCTACAATTATTTTCAGCGATGAGGGGTTTGCAACTTTTGCTAGTTGGTGTACCAATTTATTTGTTTCCGGTGAACTTGATGTCTATCACGGGAGAGGGACTCGTAAGTAAGAATTTGTTCACATTGGGCTAGAAATTTGTGCAAATTGGTGCACATTGTATTCAATCTTTTTTAAATCTGACAGAATTAAGTGTTTAAGCGACGGGTACAAACGATAACGTAAAACAATGAGGTAGTTTCGTAATAATTAGTGTCAAATATGGTATTTTAATCCTGAAAAGTTACGGATAGCTTTATAATACCAACTAGATTATGTAAGATATTGTTCCAAGTTTTCATCCGTCACGATGTCTACGATTGAAAAGGATAAAGTTCAACTGGCTGCAAAGTCAATTTAGTCCCTTCTTTAGATATTATTTTGTAGTTTTGTTTTTCAACGCTGAGGAATAGTCTTTGGTCATGTGATAACTGATTGCGTTGTTGTTTGAACATACCGTTTTAAAAACTTCGATAGGCTGACAGATTCATCATTTAACCGATAGTGAAGAAACAAGCACAAAAGAGAATGTAAAACAATGAGATAGTTTCGTAATAATTAATAGAATGTCATCTATGGTATTTTGATCCTGAAAAGGTAGGGATAGCTTTATAATAACAACTAGATTATATAAGATATTGTTCCGAGTTTTCATCCGTCACGATGTCTTGTTGTTTTTTTCAACGCTGAGGAATAGCCTTTGATCACGTGGTTACTGATCGATAGCGAAGAAACAAAACCAAAGTGTTGCTCTCGCAGCACTTTAGTCGGCGAAGCCGTACAAAGGTTGCCACAACGCTTCACGTTGCCCGGGCAACGTAGGTCTGGGTATTGTTAGAGCTGTATTTTTTCACAATTCATCATCAGCCAAGGCAACTAATAGATCTTATAAAAACTCTTCATTCAAACTCTTTTGCTGTATTAAAGCAACTTTTAGGTTATACAGGTCTTTAAATTTCAGAAAACAAACCTACGATCTCCTAGCAGACAGGTGCACATGATTTTCTTTTGGGTTGGGGGGTTCATTAAATAAGAAAGTATGTTGTTCTAATCGTTATACTCGGATTTTGAGGTTGTCTCCAAGTGGGTAATTATGGATGTACAATTCTGCCATGGTCGTCTCGAAGGGCGTCGTGGTTGTCTTCAGTCAAAACTGGACTTCTAATCAATAATATTATCCTCAAATTGCTTCCGAAAGCCCCAGGGATCGGTTGATGATATATAATAAGTAATCAAATCAAACATAACAATCGAAATTACTAGCTAGAGTAGGAGTAGGGGCAACCAGCTCTTAAGATTTGGGAAGGCAATTGTTGCACTTTACTGAGAGTACATTTACTTTTAAGATTTCCTCTTTTACAATTATAACATTGAAAAATGAAAAAAACTGAGCCTTCTAGAAATTAACATTATTAGTATTAAACAATCAGTTTGATTTTGTTAATTTTCTTCAATAATCTGGTGTTTTTTTTAGCAATTTAAAACTAATTTCTGTTTGATTTTAACTGACCTAGTTTTATAACTGGGTAATAATAAAAAAGTTATTCAGTTTTTCTGCTTAAGAATTAAAATATAGGATTGTAATACAAATTTTTACTATATGATAATTTATGAACGGGGAAGAAGTTTATTATTTATATAAATTGAAGATCTGTGTACTTTATGGTCTTCAACAGGGCGTTGAAATATGAGGCTCATATTTGATGTGTCAACCTGTCCTGGAATTTTAAGGCATATTTGTGTAAAAAAATGAACTAAATTTTTAGTGTTAAGAATTTACATAAACACGTTGTTTTCCACAATGTATTGATCTCATTGAGATCACTTGTGTCCAGTCAATTTACCCTGAAAGTTTCAAACCGATAGAACAAAGACAATATTTGGGCCAGGTTTTCTCAAATCGACACAAAATTCAAATATAAGCCAATTTTGGGTACCACGAATTGTCAGGTCAATTATTCGATTGTTTTTTTTCTTTAGCGAATGAAAGATAACAAAAGCAAAGGAAGCTAAATCAGACTTGACAGTCTCAACTTGCGGGTTTAGTGGCTAACCATCCTGCACACACCCTTCCTGTTGTCTTTTTCAGGTTTCTCTATTTACCATTTAGAGCTCTCTTCATCGAAGTCCTGTTGTCACTTACATATCAGAGGCGGAAAATTTGGGGTCTATTTCTGGGCAAATAAACCCATGTAATCGAAATTATTTTAGAATATATTTTCTGCACAGGAATCAGCCTTGCCAAGAAACGTGTGGATGCCGTTTTTTAGACTGATAAGAGAGACGAAAAATAAGGTCTCGTTTTCGTGCGTCCAAAATCTTTTAGTGTTTTGGTTTGGAATTGTCAAAAAACATCCAAAGTCAAATAACTGGGCTAAAAAAAATATTATCAGCCTTAGCTAGTCAGAAAAAATTTACGGGCCCAGTCTAGGGCGAAACAAACTTTTTGTCAGCTTTTTTCATTGCACAAGGTCCATTTTGAACCAGAAGCTTAGGGATGTAAATTTCAAGTTTTAAAGAAAAAAATGGCAACCCTTTTTCAGATGAACCAATTATTAGGCGACAGAAGTTTTATCCATTCTTATCCATTTCCTTAAATAAATTTTAAGTCCCATTTCCTTCCTCAAGCATTCCCTAAAAGTAGTAACTTACTGCCCAAGTTATTCGAGAGATGTTACGGATTAAATAAAAAAAAAACAAGTTTTTTTAACTGAAAGTAAGGAGCAACATTAAAACTTAAAACGCACAGAAATTACTTCGTATATGAAAGAGGCTGCTTCCTCATCAGCGCCCCGTTCTTTACGCTAAAGTTTGACTCTTTCTCTCAATTCTTCTTTTTAAAACAGTAAAAAACTTTAGCGTAAAGAGCGGGGCGTTGATGAGGAAACAGCCTCTTCATATACGAAGTAATTTCTGTGCGTTTTAAGTTTTAATGTCGCTCCTTACTTTCAGTTAAAAAAAACTTGTTTTTTTTATTTAATTTCTGAACGTTTTTGAATCAATGCATGTTTTGATTTTGGCTCTCCGCACAGGAATAATCAAAACGAAATTTGCGTATATTTTTTTTTTTGCTAAATAGCTTTCTCATAATTTTGATCGAATGATTTTGAGAAAAAAAGAGCGGGGGACGAAGCCTAGTTGCCCTCCGATTTTTTGGTTAATTAAAAAGGCAACTAGAACTTTTAATTTTTTACGGATCTTTTTATTGGTAAAAGATTTACGTAAATTATAAATTAGCCTACATAAAAACTTTTGTATTCTCATATTTTTATTACATATATGAGGGGATTCGCCCCATCGTCAGTACCTCGCTCTTTACACTAAAGCTTAAATTTTATCCCAATTCATTAAGAATGACCCCTGAATCACAAAAGCCGTAGAATAAATAGTTGAAATTACTAAAAATACTTTAGCGCAAAGAGCGAGGTATTAGAAGGAGGTGAGCCCCTCATATGGGTAATAATTTCTGTTTGTTTTAAGTTTTATTGCTGTTCCTTACTTCCAGCTGAAAAAGCTTTTTCACATTAATTTTTTAATTGTTTTTTTTTTAAATAATGCTAGTAAATCCTGCTCTCCCTTGATAGAAATTTTCTTCTCCCATGACAAATTCTCGATGGAAAGTTCCCCCAGCATATCCCCCTCTTCTCAACCCCTCCCCCAACCAAAAAATCCTCTTGAAAACGCCTGTATACTTCCCAATAACCATTACTATATGTAAGCACAGGTCAAAGTTTGAAACTTGTTGCCCCTCCCACGGGGACTGTGGGGGAGTAAGTCGTGCCGAAAGACATAGTTATAAGGTTTTTCGACTACGCTGAATAAAATGGCTATCTCAGAATTTTGATCCGTTGACTTTGGGAAAATAATTAGCGTGGGAGGGGGCCTAGGTGCCCTCCAATTTTTTGGTCACTTAAAAAGGGCACTAGAACTTTTCATTTCCGTTAGAATGAGCCCTCTTGCAACATTCTAGGACAACTGGGTCTATACGATCACCCCTGGGGAAAAAAGACAAAAAAACAAAAAAAACAAATAAACACGCATCCGTGATCTGCCTTCTGGCAAAAAATGCAAAATTCCACATTTTTGTAGATAGGAGCTCGAAACTTCTATAGTAGGGTTCTCTGATACGCTGAATCTGATGGTGTGATTTTCGTTAAGATTCTATGACTTTTAGGGGGTGTTTCCCCCTGCTTTCTAAAATAACGCAAATTTTCTCAGGCTCGTAACTTTTGATGGGTAAGACTAAACTTGATGAAACTTATATATTTAAAACCAGCATTATAATGCGATTCTTTTGATGTAGCTATTGGTATCAAAATTCCATTTTTTAGAGTTTTGGTTACTATTGAGCCGGGTCGCTCCTTACTACAGTTCGTTACCACGAACTGTTTGATATATCGTTGTGATAGCTCGGGTTAATACACTATCTTTAATTTAGCTCACTACTTCAAAGTGAATATATTCAAAGTTCCACTGGGGCTAATAGAGTCAAAAATTTTTGTCCAAACATAACCTCCCTCGAAGCAAAAATATGGAGTTCAATTACCATCTCCTCTGGAATTTGCAGTTATGCTGATTTGAACACTTATAGATACGCGGTGTCATATGATTTTCCTTGCCCCTTAACCATCAATAGATTACAGGTCTTTAGGTTGCACATTGTTTGAAAACATCTAAAATATTCCAGATAAGCGAATTTGACAGACTCGCGCCTGAAAGTGTATTTGATTTACTCTCGATTTAGACGTGAATAAATTATAAATCCCGTAGGGCCTAAGAGTGCTAAAATATCTAGTTAGAATTTCATTGAAAAAACCGAACAAAAGGGGGAAAAATTGCCCCCTTAGACCCTAAAAAGAACATTAAAGTTTGACTCTTCAGAAAAAAATTTAATAAAAATCCCATCACTCCAAATTTTCGAGAACTAGTGCCATGCGCCTGACCCTAACCTCTAAAAATATCCACAGTTTTCCACCCCAAGAGGTATATTTGTGTCTTTCGAACGTTCTGACCTAAAATTACTATGTTAAAGCATTGATTTGATGCAATATGGGACTGCAAGGGCATACAAAGTGCCAAAAGAATAACTGGCTGCCCTTCACCAGCATTATCCTCTAAAAAAGCGGTTGCAATTTTATTTAGCAATTGGCAGTCCCCCTCCAACTCTGTATAACCATCTTTTCCATTCGAGGGAGTCTTTAAAAGATAAATAGGAGACATATAGCTCTCTACTAAGTTGACAGTATTAAATTGACGATAAAAATGAAAACCTAATAAACAATGGTGAAGACCCAATATAAGAATATAACTTTTCTACTGTTTCTTACAATCGAACCACTACTTTTTAACTAATCGATAATCAAAATACTTTTCGTTTCAAGGAACATAAAGCTTAAACTCACATAGGACCTGTTTGAAAAATTTTCAGGACATTTACACTATTGAATATAACCTGAGTATTCCACTGAATAAAAAAAAAAAAATAATGCAAGAAAGAGAGAATTGTTACCATTCATAGGATCCGTCATATTTATGTCTATTAGTATCGGGTTACTACAAGAAAAAGTTGGAGGTTACGAAGAAAATATGTCCCTGCGCCCTCAAAACCTGTCTGCTTAGTGACTACGAAGCATAGATAGCTTCTCTGTCTATGGAAAGCAGCTCGTATCCCTGAAAACAATTCAATTGCTTTCTTCACACTGGCATGAAGACTGTTTCATCCTCGCATTATCATTGCTTCCAATTGAAAACGAAAAGACAACAAACTTTCCATAGCTGGAATAATTAAAATGGCAGTTGAAGCTCACATTCCTGACGCCAGAAATTCAAAAAATTTCTAATTCTTTTGCATTTTTTCCCTTAATATGTGTTTTTGATGTTGCTGTAATTGCTAGTTATAAGTCAGGGGTTTTCAAATAAGGTTGGGGTCAAGCAACCCTGGGTGCTGTGGCTGGCGACGCCCTGGCCAAGATTTCTGTACTGGAATTTGTGTTAGTCATTTGATAATTCATATGTAACTTTTCAGGAGGGGGGGGGGAGCTTACCCTAATTTTTGACCGAGTAACACCAACTCCAGAAATAAGTGATCCTAGTACTTACCGTTAGCATTTCGGGGAAGCAATCTTTCTAATTTTTGACATAATATTTGATTCTGATACTTCAAGAACAAGTAACCTTGCTTGGCAGAAAGGTACTCTTGTAATCAGTGTTAACAGGTGCCAAGTATTAGACAATGCAGATACAAAAGTGAAAATACACTGAAGATGCCATTTTCCAAGCAAAGATGTGACAACTTATATAAACTCGACTTGTAAAAGGTGTCATTTGATAGAATTCAATGCACAGCCATCTAAAAAACGCCAAATCGGGCAGCAGTGCTTGGAATGCAGAATAAAAATTTGTAAGTTGTAATTTAATGGTCCAAATTGCAAACTATAAGAATAAACGTTTAGATTTTTGGAAGAATGTTCCTTAGTTGTTCTACTGAAACATTACTGTCCATAGTGTACGAATTAAAATTGATCGTCAACTTTAATTTTCTAAGTTAATTTTGTTGTGGGATAGCAAGTTTTAATTTTTCTACAACAATATTTTCTTCTTGGCTATCACATTCAAAGTCAATACATTGTTGGCTAATTTCACATTTCTTATTTTCCTTCTCTTGGATGACACATTGACTGAATCGATCCGTTCTGTTGCTGAGTCACAATCGGGCTAGACGTTAGAATCGATTTCTGCCTACATCTCTCTCTCTCTCTCAGAAACAACTCGAGAAAGCTGCATTGGAAAAACAGATAGGTGCTTTAAATAATTCTTATTTACAAGTAAAATGAAAAATATATACCTGAAAAAATCCCGAAATATTGTGTCTTTGCGTCCAGAAATGCTTACCAACAGAGCAAAAAGAAAACGTCATCTAAAAAGCTAAAACATAAAACAATTGAAAACTTCATTGGCAGTGCGGTAACGCTAAGTAAAAAGCAGAGTGGGCTCTATTCATTATTGTTTGCCCCCAGGCCACTTCGTATGGAATGAGTTGTTATAGAGACACATTCAATTGGAAACTGAAAGTTCAAGTGTCCATTTTGAGTCAAAAGTGCTGGGAGGACAACCCGCCCCCTCCAACACCCTTTTTAGCTGTCATTCGGTCATTGTTTTACGATAGTGATTTTACTTAATATAGTCGGTGATCCAATAGCTATACCCCCGGGGGTGACATAACCCACCGAAACTTTTAGGGCAAGGATCCGAAAAGACTAAGGGCATCAAGATGAAACTTCAGTGATTATTAAGAAGGGTCTTTAATCGGATCTAGACACTACGCACATCCAGGTTATAAAAAGGGCGTATCTGCAATATCTTAGGAACGGCTAACGATATGAAGATGAAACTTACACGGCTGCAATTACTACTACTTCTTATATGAATAATTATGACTGCAGCTACTTGTGACCATGACTTTGGTTACTTGTGATTGAAACAGCAATTTGAATGCAACTGTGACTATTGGTGGCTGAAAGCACTTGCAACTGTGACTCTGCCTCCTTGTGACTGCGGCTACTCGTTACTGTGAGTCTGACTACTTAAGTCTGCGACTCTGCAACTTCTTGTGACTGCAAAAACTTGCAATTCAAACTGCGTTTGTGGCTAATTTCCAAAGAGACTGCGACCTTTTGTTCTTATCATACTGTTTCCTGTATTAAAATATACAAGCCTGCTTACCGTAATGGGTAGCCAGTCGAACTTCTAATCCAAATGTCACAGGCCCGACTGTTGCTATAGTCAAATTTTTCACTGGAATATATTTTTTTCCATAATAAGATTTTTTTCAGCATTGTTATTTTAGTTCAGCAAATGATAAATTTGGCCGAAGATGAGTTTCTATGCTTAATATTTTACAAAGTACATTACAATTTAATTTAATTGTCAAAAAGTTCGTGGTAACGAACTGTAGTAAGGAGTGACCCGGCTAAATAGTAACCGAAACTCTAAAAACAAAATTTTGATGCCAATATATATATCAAAATGATTCGAGCATCTTAGGTAACATCAAGGCCATACCCAGGGAGGGACTTAGAGTGTTAACTCCCTCCAAAAAATACTTGCCCGACCCGTAAAAACATAAGAAAATGAATTATAAAACAATTTTTCATGGGTTCTATTTTTTCTGTAGCCCCCCCTCCTCCTCAGAAAAACCAAGTTTTGGATAGGTCTCTGGGTAACATGTATTATTAATGCATCAATTTTAGGAGCCTGTAAGAGTTTAGGGTGCAAGAATAAGTTTAAAGATTATTGTTAAGAAGACAAAGTCACTTAAACTATAAATAAATAAGGGTGAATAGGTGATGTTGGGTAATGAGATCAATAACGATATCGATTAAAGATGGTGAAGATTTAAAAAGTAATATAGCCAGTGCTTATTTTTTTTTCGTAGTTTAAAAAATTTCGGAAGAATAGGGCGATAAGTCTGTGAACTAAGATTATAATACACTTAGCCACATTAACGGCAGGGGTCAAGGATGTTTTTAAAAAATGGGCGTTTCGAAATTCTTAGAGAGATTTTTTTTAAATGTTTTCAAAGGAATTGTCAAAAGGTAGTTTTAGGTGCTCAAACATTTGTTTGGAGTATATCAAGATACATAGTGCTTTCACAATTTATTGAAAACGAGGAAATGTTTTCCATGAGGTTAGCCATGATTTTAAAGGAGAAAAAACTGAGACCAGATGATTGGAAGGGCTAAAAGAGGCAAAACTTGTCAAAAGAAAAGATGTCTTCAGGATTTTCATCACAGCGAACAACTCTACACAGAGTCAGTTCATATGAGCTTTTACTAACACATAGAAAAAACCAATAGAATATATGTTGCCAAACAATAATGGACTCAATGAAGTATATATTATTACAAAGACAAAAAGTAAATTTTGTATTGCAAATATTTTTTTTTTGAATTTGAGTTTTTCTTATCGTTTTTAAAAAGTACAAATCAATCTATTCACATCGAACTGGTAATTTGTGGCGATTCCAGAACCATAGGTAATATTTGTCACGAGGGGGAACATTTTGAAAGTACTAATTGAAAAGACATTATCCTACGGTTTTAGTTTAAATGAGAGTTATGTTTAACGACGGTAGAGAGAAAGCGAGAAAGAAAGAGAGAAATTAAAACCAAAAAGGGAGATATTCCTACTACTGGGTGGAGAGCGGGAGTACTATCCTTATGGCAATGTAATTTCACCAGTATCTTATCTGGTTCTTCAGGCACTCGAAAATGTTTAATCTTCCAAGATAACCAGAGACTTTTTTAGAAGGGGGAGGGACTAGAGCACTTGCCCCGGGGCCAGAAGTTTTAGGGGCACAAAATTCCAAATAAATAGTTTAACTATTAATATTATTTTGTAATTTTACTTACATTAAAATAATGCAAAGGGCGCAGTTGACAGCAAGTAAAGCAAATTGAGTCTGAAAATTCTCCTTTTTCCCATATCTTCATCACCATTCCTTGAAAATAAAAGTAACTAGACCGAATTTAGTCAGTTTTATTTTTTTTTATATTTCATCAAATTTTGTTTTTTTTTTCAAAAGTGAAAATTTTGCTAATAAATGAAAATTATGCTAGAAATTCGCCGGACAATTTTGAGGTAACATGGGGGAAGGACTAACTCAGGTTTCGGCCAGGGCGGAAGAGAGGCCAGAACCGCCACTGAAAACATCATATCTTCTTTTTTGCAGAAATAGTTGGAAATTGGGTATTTGTTATCAGAACCAAATTTACGAATTCAAAGAAAAAACCCCATTAAAACACTGAGGGTTAAAAACAGTTGGAAAAATCCAAGCCTATTTTTGTTGCTATCCTATTAGGTCTATATCATGTAGCTAGCATCTTTGTAATTATCACATCTGCTTTGCCAAAATAGCCGACTACAGCTCCTTTATAAGGTGCTAAAAGAAATAATGAGAAGATGCGATATTCGCTGAGGAGAAAGGTGATCCAAATTCTTGTTGTTTCAATGCAATTAATAGCCCAAAATTAGCACTTACCTCTCGTAAGCTATCACTTATCTCTCGATTAAGAAAAATCACGAGTCTCCTGTTTCCTTTAGTTTTACAATTTGAAATTACGACCGTATTCGTGGTAGAATTCCTACTTGCCCCTCCAATTGCAAATACGACACTGAAAATGCATATAAGTCTGAAAGATTTTCATCATAGCGTCCGAAGAAAAAAAAAATTATTTGTGCTTTATGGATGTCATAAATAAAGATTCAAAGGAAATGGGAACTTCCTGGGAGGGTGTAAAGAGGGAGACCTTGAGTAGATTGGGTTGAAGGAGTGTGCGTAGCTGTGTTGGCCTCAGGAGGCTTGGCGCTGCGGCGAGTTATTAGTTGTTGTAGTAGTGTGCTTTACATAATAACATAGTAATAAAAGTGATATCTTTGGAATCAAAAGAAATCAAGGACACTATTGATGCGTGATAAAGGTTGGAACAGTAAAGTGATAAATATAAAACAAAGGATAATTGATTTTTCTGAAAAGATTAAATAATTTTAAGTTTTAATGTCACTCCTTAGTTTCAGATAAAAAAAGCGTGTTTTTTTAAATTTAATTTCTGAACGTTTTTGAATTAATACAAGTGTTGATTTTAGATCACCAGACATGAATAATTAGAATGAAATTTGCAAATTAACTTTACTCTTTTTTTTTATTAAATGGCTTCCTCAAAGTTTTGATCGAACAATTTTGAGGAAAAAAATGGGCGGGGAGGTGCTTAGTTGTCTTATAGTTTTTTTGATTAGTTAATAAGACCACTAGAACTTTCAACTTTATTTACGAATGTTTTTGTTAGCAATAAATATACGTAATTTACAAATTAACTTACGTAACGAACTTCTATATTCGTATATTTTTGTTACGTATATGGGGGGGGGGGTCGTCCCCTCGTCAATACCTCGCTCTTTCCACTAAAATTCGAATATTTTTCCAATTCTTTAAGAATGACCACTTAACCATAAATACCGTTTAATTAGAACAAATAGCTTTTTTGAAATTACTAAGAATACCTTAGCGTAAAGAACGAGGTATTGAGGAGGGGACGAACACCCTTATATACGAAATGATTTTTGTTTGTTTAAGTTCAAATGTTGCTCTTTATTTTCAGTTGAAAAAAAACCTTGTTTTTATTTAATTTCTGAGTATTTTTGAATTAATGAAGACTTGATTTTGGCTAACCGTACATGAATCATTAAAACAAAATTTGCATATTAATTTTACTTTTTTTTTTGGCTAAATGGCTTTCTCAAAGTTTTGACAGGGCGATTTCGAGAAAAAGGGGCGGAGGATGGGGTCTGGTTTCCCTCCATTTTTTTGTTTACTTAAAAAGGCCACTAACATTTAATTTTATTTACAAACATTTTTATTAGTAATAAATATACGTTACTTGTAAATTAACTGATGTAACAAACTTCTATATTCGTATACTTTTTTTACGTATATGAGGGACTTCACCCTCTCGTCAATATCTCGCTCTTTACACTAAAGTTCGAATTTTGCTCCAATTCTTTAAGAATGACCCCTGAACCACCAAGTTTACTAAGTATTTTTTTTTTTTACTAAAAGTAAGGAGCGACATTAAAGCTTAAAACGAACAGAAATTATTCCATATAGGAAAGACTACCCCCTCCTCAACGCCCCGCTCTTTACGCAAAAGTTTTTTACTTTATTAAAAGTAAAATTGTGAGAAAGAGTCAAACTTTAGCGTAAAGAGTGGGGCGTTGAGGAGGGGACAGTCCCTTTCATATACAGAATAAGTTTTAAGTTTTTATGTCGCTCCTTACTTTCAGTAAAAAAACTTGTTTTTCTTTATTTAATTTCTGAACGTTTTTGAATTAATACAGGTGTCACCTGTATCACCTGTATTGATTTTAGATCACCATACATGAATAATTGAAAAGAAATTTGTATATTAACTCAACTTTCTTTTTGTTTTGGCTAAATGGCTTTCTCTAAGTCTTGATCGGACGATTTTGAGGAAAAAGGGGCGTGAGAGGGGGCCTAGTTCCCCTACAATTTTTTTGGATACTTAAAAAGGGCACTAGAACTTTTAACTTTATTTACGAACGTATTTAATAGTAATAAATATACGTAACTTGCAAAATAACTTACGTAACGAACTTCTATATTCGTATATTTTTGTTACGTATATAGGGGGGGGGGGGTTCGTTCGTCCCCTCTTCAATACCTCGATCTTTACATTAAAGTTCGAATTTTGCTCCAATTCTTTAAGAATGACCCCTGAACCAGGCCGCTTAATTCGAACAAATAACTCTTTTGAAATTTACTTCAAACAAAATTTGCGTATTAATTTTACTTTTTTGGCTAAATGGCTTTCTCAAAATTAGGACCGGACGATTTTGAGAAAAAAGGGGCGGAGAAGGGAGCCCAGTTGCCCTCCAATTTTTTGTTTACTTAAAAAGTCCACTAACTTGTAATTTTATTTACAAACGTTTTTATTAGTAATAAATATACGTAACTTATAAATTAACGTATGTCATCAACTTCTATATTCGTATCTTTTTATTACGTATATGAGGGGGTTCGCCCTGTTGTCAATACCTCGCTCTTTACACTAGAGCTCGAATTTTGCTCTAATTCTTTAAGAATGACCCCTGAACCACAAAGGCTGTTTAATTAGAATAAATAGCTCTTGAAATTACCTAAAATACTTTAGCGTAAAGAGCAAAGCATTGAAGAGGGGACGAACCCCCTTATATATGTAATAATTTGTGTTCGTTTTAATTTTTAATATTGCTCCTTACTTTCAGTTGAAACAACTTTTTTTTATTTAATCTCTCATTGTTGTTTTAAATAATGCTGGAAAATCCAGCTCCCCCTTCATGGAAATTCTCTTCCCCCATGGAAAGATCCTCTCACGTAAACCCCTACCCACCTCCACCACCAGAAAAAAAATATCCCCTGAATATGCACAACAAAGTGGCTATCTCAAAATTTTGATCCGGTGACCTTGGGAAAAAATTACCGTGGGAGGGGGTCTAGTTGCCCTCCAATTTTTTGGTCACTTAAAAGGGCACTAGAACTTTTAATTTTCATTAGGATGAGCCCTCTCGCTACATTCTAGGACCACTGGGTCGATACGATCCCCTCTGCGGAATAAAACAAACAAATAAACACGCATCCGTGATCTTTCTTCTGGCAAAAAATGCAAAATTCCACATTTTTGGCAGATAGAAGCTTGAAACCTCTATATCAGGATTCTCTGATACGTCGAATGTGATGGTGTAATTTTCATTAAGATTATTTGACTTTTAGGGGGTGTTTCCCCCTTTTTGGAAAATGCCACAAATTTTCCCAGGCTCGTAACTTTTGATGGGTAAGACTAAACTTGATCAAACTAGACTTGATATATTGAGACAAACTAAACTTGATATATTTGAAATCAACTGGTGGCCCTTAAATCACTTTCGAATGTTCGAAAGGGTACCAGAACTTTCTATTTCGAATCGAACAAGCCCCTTTCAAAGTTTCTACAACAACTCCTTTTATACAAAGTGCCCTCGTCCAAAAAAAAACTTTTGTGCCCACATCGCTCTTTACACAGGCAGCGCTATTGCGCTGCCAATGATGAGGTAATAAAACATAACTGAATAGTACCAAGATGACTGTAGGCACTTCTTAGACGGCCTGTGTGTATTACTGGCTGTGTAAGATCTGAAGTAAAACAAAAATAATCTAACTAATCCTTTATTTGCATAAGATAAACAAAACCAGCATTTTCAAATAAAACATACTGGCCTAATATATACTGTCATAAGAACACTAATTACGTTTGGAATCACGGCAAGAAAAAAACTACAAAGAAAAGCTACATCTTATCTAGCATATTATTTTTGAAATAAAAAGGCTTTTTCTCCAGTATCGCGAAGCGCATTCTAATATGCACAAACAACAAAATAATCCAACATGAATGGAATGAAGGGATAAAAAGGAAAAAAATGCGGGATATTTTATTTTTGAGCGTATACACAAAATTAAAGAAATAAAGCACACATGTTTAATGCCACAGTTTGATTTTTTGTTAATAAGCCTAAGTGCGTACTACTTGCATAGAAAACAAGCATAATGAGAAAAATAAATTGACAAATAAAAGAAGGCACGTTAATGAAAGCAGCAATGCAGAAAACAAAGACCGGTGCGTAATTCAAAGCTGATAAAAACATAGAAAACAAAAGTGAGTATTCAAAAAAGGTTTAAGAGATCCTCGGTCTTAGATCAGCTATATACTATCCAGGTTTCGTGAGATCACACTAGTTGTTTTTTGAAGTTGTTGAGTAACTAATTTTTTTGAAGTTGTTGTCAGCTTCAATTTTGAGCAAAAAGAAGATTGAATAGGATAGATACAATAAAACAAAATGTAGACAAAGGAAGATGAACGACAAAGGCAAGAGTTGAGATCAGAAAAATTAGAATACTTTTAGAGATACTATATAGGCTACATTTATAATTTATCCTCTAATTCTCATATTGACGTTTTCCTGTTTCATTTTCCTATGATATGATTCTGCTTATTTATAATTTATGTCATTTTCCTAATTTTCATATTGATGTTTTCCTGTTTCACTAATTTTTTTGAAGTTGTTGTCAGCTTCAATTTTGAGCAAAAAGAAGATTGAATAGGATAAATACAATAAAACAAAATGTAGACAAAGAAAGACGAACGACACAGGTAAGAGTTGAGATCGGAAAAATTAGGTCGGGAGCTGAACACTTTTAGTGATCATCAAAGAGGATGAAGCAACATGCTTCTTAAGTAGATTATCTTATATCAGCTTCACTAATCTAGATATTGAGTCTAGATTGACACAAGAGAAAATTACTACGATAGGCAGTAAAAAACTGGATCATTGAGCAGCTTTAGCTGCTGTTGTGTTGTTGCTCTTTCACAGTCGTTGCTGCTGCGCAGAAAAAAATGGCCATGTTAATGAAAAAGTTACTTTTAATTCAAAATATTGGTTGACAAAGCAACAAAACTTGCTGGTGGCAACTATATTGCCTTGAAAAGTGTATTCTACTGTTGTCTGAGCCTAAGTTGAATGTAAAAAAAGGAAAGAGTACAAAAGCGTGAATTTAGAAGTACCAAGAACATCAAAATAAAAGCATTTTTAATCTCCAGACCCACTTAAACCTATTAATGCTTGAAATAATAACTGAATAACTGCATATGGCGGCTTTCCTTAAAATTCCTTAAAAACTGGAGATTTCTTCTTTAAAATTCCTTAAAATTGAAAGAAATTCCTATTTTTGTATACGGCTTTTTAACCTTTCATTTAGCCCATCCAACAATCATATATATTTTTAATGTCCTTGGTGCTTAAATTCTGTTAGCATTTCTAGAGCACTTAGAATACAGCCCATAAAGTTAACGGCTTCTTGCTTAATGACGATAGTGTGGCTTTTCCACATTTCCGTAGGGCATTAAAATGTAATTTCAGACAAGATATTAAATAAGCTTTGAATATCCCATGAATTGTATGATTTTGAAATAGTTTGGGATTTTGATTTTATGAGTTTAGAGGTTTCGGAGTTTAATTAAATTTCAGAGTTTAGAGGTTTTTGATTTTTTTTTTAAATTTATTTTTCTAGGAAAAACAGAATTCTGAAAAATACTTATTCGGCCAATAAATTTAATTTTTTCCTCGTTGAAAGAAAAAGAAGAAAATTCTAATAAATATCACTGACAAAACATGATGAAAAAAATTACTTTATGTCGAGAATTACAATATTCACATTGTCAAATTGTGAATTTAATGAAAGCAGGAGTTTTAGGTTTCGTGAACACTCCTTAAGATTTTACCAGTTTTAGATCAGCCGAAAATTGTAGAATAGAGTGCAACACAAAGTAGATTTACAACCTTCGTAGCGGTCCGTATACCAAAAAGAAGAATCAGTGAAAGAGGGGGGGGGGATTTATTTTTCGTCTGATACTCGCCAAGATCTGGATAATGGCTGATCTTCTAGAATTTTTTATAAGAAGTACAGTAACGGAGACGCACCTTAACAGAAGATATAAAACAAATTGGGCATAAACTATAGCAAGATCGTAAGATGAGTATTAAGCATTAAGCAAAGCTTCGAGAATTTATACATTATGGGACGAGCAATACTATTTTCTATAGATAAGTGCACAGTTAGGCTAATAAAAATGAATGCAAACAAAAGAAAAGAAAACTCTACTATCACTTTTATATAATTGTGCTGTTCCAGAAATCCAGATAGTGAGGAAAATAGCCTAAGAGAAACTAGATCCACCTTAAGAAGAAAAATGATAGCCATTGATATAAAACCCACTCCCCGAACTAAAAGAGCAAAAAAGGGTAGTTTATTCCATAGCTGGAGGGGCATCAGTTGGGCTTCCATTGGAGCGACGCTTTTCACGTACAGCTTCAACGTGCTGAGAATGACCACGAAGCTTGATCAATTCTTCTTCAGTCAGCTTAGCCCGAAGTTGGGCAGCATTATCCATTCGCTCTTGAATCTTTCGCTGAAAAGGGTAGTGCATAAATGAAGGATTCAGTATAAACACTGATGCTTTTGTCAGAAAAGAATTGAAGTGACCTGTGCCAGTGATCAATTGAAGTGTTAATAGTTATAAATTCTTGCCATCAAATGATATATCCCTTTAACGACAACAGTGGCGACGATTGGCTAATGGGTGGTAGGTGGTCAATAACCATAGATCAAATAAGATTTTTTTTTTTACTCTTTTGTAAATAATTTTTTTTTTTTGTAAAATTGCTGCCCTCTAAATTTTGAGAAACAGCTTATTTTGTACCTTTATAAAAATGACAAAAAAAATCCTTGCTCCCCCTCCCTACATTTTCATAAATTGGCACCCCCTGAATAAAGGATGCTCAGGTTAGGAAATATCGTCTCAGAAGTTGCACCTGACCGCACTTACTAGAAATCTGTTGTCAGGATAATGAACATACAGAAAAGTCGCACAAAAAATTAAAAAAACTACATGGTTTGGAAGCAATACTATTTTCCAACCGTAAAAGATGCTTTAACGAATTCTGTAAATAGACACATTTTGATGAAAAAATCCATGTTTAAACTCAAAAACATGAAATAAGAGTGAGTATCAAAGCTCTGATGGGAGTCCAACTTATGCTTGACAACCGTACTTGATATCGGCTGATGAAACGAATGTCTCCATATGGGCCAATATTCGATTCACTTCTTTTTAATTTAAATATAAAATTCCTTCCTCCAGCCCATAAATTAGGTTTAATATAAATAGAGCCTTTCATTTTTACAGACCTTTTTTTTACAGGTAGATTTTTCAGGAAGACTTAAAAAAATTTCATTTTCAACCTGACTTACAAGCTGGAATTCTCAGAATTGCAGCTAGTAAGGAAAATTAATAAAAAAAAACCAAAAAAACCAACAAACTAAAAAAATAGAGTAATAGCTGGCGAAACGTTCAAAAGTCAAGTTTGTGGTATTTGGCTTTCATTTTTTGTTTCTCTCCTCCATTCTGTTTTTCTGGTGCTAAGGGCAGACCGCGAACAAAGATCAAAACATCTGCCAATTCATTCATTATCGTTGGCCTATTTTCCCCATGCGTTGTTTAAAGCAAAAATTCTATCTTTTTCGTATTTTTTAGCATTCGTGTGAAAAAGATGCAATGAAAAACCGACGAAGTATGGTCTAAAACGAACTTACGGTTAAAACCCTTAATACCGGCAGAATGTTTTGTAAATGTCTTTATACTTATTTTTAAATAGATATGAATCTCTATTTTAATGAATCTTATGTTTTATATTTTAAGACATTTGATTCTTATATCCAAGAACAGCTTATTTTTAAACGCAGTGGTAATTTCCAACAACAATCATTTTAAGGGGAGATATTTTAAAATCCAAAAGCAGTTATTACTCAAAATAATTTTAGGTTTATGCCAATTAAGTTTTTTTTTCTTCACAATTTTCCCAAAGTTGTCAATTACCATAATTGTCAATTGCAAGTTAGCAGCAGTGTATCTTCAATACATAAGTTTTTGGCCATAGCGTTAAGTTTTTTTCGAAACTTTATCGAAAATTCCATAGAAACATTAAGTTAGCGAAGCGATCTTTTTAGAGTACCACGAATCTCGCTTAAAAGAAAAAAAGGACCCACTTTTTAAGATAAAAAAAAGCCCCAGAGAGCTTTAATAACCTTTTACCGCATCATTATTATCATTACTTATTCGAAGATCTATCATAAAAATGGAGCTAAAAAAAAAACAAATGAAATAAAAAACCTCGCATAAATTCCAATAATAAACACTAATTTAAGGTAATTTCCTATTGGAAATAGTAGAAGGAAAACTGAATAGAGCGAATGAAGAAAGAAAACAAATAAACCTACTTTTCAAATAAATTCTTAAATCAATAAGAATTTAGAAAACTAATTTGGTAAGGACTTTAGCAGTGCAATCAGTCTTTTTCTTAGCAAAGTTTTTTTCCCTTTTTTTTTCTCTCAGAGATTTATTTCCTCTACCTTCCGAAGGAAAAACTTTGCTTTCTATGGGAGGAAGTAAAAGATCATTTTTTGGTTAATAATGCGTCTGCTTAATAAATCCTTTCTTATTATTTTACTGGCTCTGTATTGGAGCCTAACTATACCTTAGCTTCAATAACTAGACATTGTAACAAATACTTGTTTTTCCACAGGAACAATGGTTTAAGCAATGTTGTATTTTAACATAATAAAATAATAACGAGCCGATTGAGGAAAACGTAAAAGATACGGATTCGTAACTGTTTGGTGACAACGAATGAATTTAGTTGCTCTTAAATTGCAAACATTTGACCTAGATACCTTTCTTAAACTTAAATTATTTTATAACCAATCTATAGTTTATGTATATTCTAAACTAGACAAATATGTACATTAGACCCATTTTAGCCAGATCAAAAGTTATCAAGCTGATAGAATGCAGCACTGAATGCAGCACTTATTACAAAAAATCCGGTTTCTATTCCTTGTAAAATTTCTTGGCTGTTTTGCATTCTAAAGTTTTAATGTTATACCACAAGACACAAGTTTTCTTATTGTTGCATGAATCATTTTGGAATTTGGAATTGTCGCAGCTGAAAAAATATTCTCAACACTCATAATAAGCAATATAATAGTACCTCTAAATCTTTTATGCGCTGATCATTGTTCTTCCTCACGTTCTGGACGTGCTCTTCATGAGCACGCATACGCTCACGCAATTCTTCAATCTGTTTTTCACGATTTTCACCTCTGCGAGACAAGTCTTTCTCGAGGTCGACACGAGCTTCGTTCACCTGCTCTTGAAGTTGGTTACGAACACTTTCAACATGCTCAATATGTTGACGCACCCTAAAGAAATAAAAAATAATTGAGTCTAATTTAAATAATATTAGAGATCTAAATTTCTCAGCTAGCTTTCCCAAAAACTTAAGGAGCTAGCTTTTCTGTAAATGAAACCAGACTTTTGAGCACTATGGAAAATGTTAGTCATTCCCGAATACTTCTTATTTACATGACGGTTACATAATAATTCCTTCTTTCTAGAAAAGCTGCCAGGCTGCAATAGAAAGCAGAACAAATTTTTGTTAAACTAAGAGCCTCCCAGACCACCTAGTCAAACCGAAGAATACACTTGTTCCAATCTCCGCTGCACATCCCTAGTTTTATCATCCATACTGTCCAGACACTTTTTTCTTCTGAGAATTCACCATCGAGAGTGCGACACTCAAACCTTCAAAAGGTTATGCCCCCATGTGATTAATATTTTGTTCAACTCACAAATACAATTGTTGAGATCGACGAGCCAGAATAAAAACTTCCAGTATAATTTTTGAAAGAAATGAACACAAAGTAGAAACAAAAGGGAAATTCTTTTCTAGACAGTGGAAATCAACTCAGTGGATATTTCAGGACTCAGTGGAGTCCTGATTGAACATCGGTGAAGTAAAGATGCTATGGCTGTTTTTACAAAGTTTAAACAAAAACTATTAGTTTTAATTCTCACATTTTAATGTAAGTTTATTATATACCCTTGGACATAGGGCCGAAATATCCACTGAGTTAATCTCCACTGTCTTGAAAAGAATTTCCCTATTGTTTCTACTTTGTGTTTGTTTGTTATGGAAAGGCAGTGTGGTCTTCGTCAATAATTTTTGAAAGAAGAAAAGACAGAAGATTGGATTAGCAGCATTTCTATCTCTAGGTTAAATACTTTACGAGCCGACGTATCGTCATTTCAACACCCCGCTCCGATAGTGGAATTTCGATGACGAAATTCAGGGAGACCAAAGGTCATTCACAAGTTATGCTTTTTTGTATTATATTAATTTATTTAAGAAAAACAGCAGGGCTTGGGCATTAGAGTAATTTACACCCGCACAGCCGTCCACACATATACCATCTTTTCCCGAAAAAAAAAATTAGCATACCCAATACTATTTTCCGGCATGAATTACAAAAGTAAACAATTATTCAGTGAATCTTGATTTCCTGGTTGCATTTTCACAAGATGTATTTACTTGACCAGAGACAAGCTAATGATTGGGACAATTCCTTGTCAGAATATCTGGCTCAGAGACTCACAACACTGTTCTATACACAATGTAAAAGATTGCCAGATACCTCGTATTTACAGGATTGTCACCATATTCAGACCATGCAATGTAAACTTGCCAACCGACAATAATAAACTTAATATCATTTTCATACAGTAAGGGACAAAAAGTGACCAAATGCAAAGATCCTTAGGGTCAGAAAGTAGAAGTAAAACAAATAAATATTGATTTTCCACCTTTTCATAATATTCCTATGGTACTGATCCTTAGAGGTTAACTCTAGACTGCTCTTTTTCTTTCCTTTTAGAACTAATATACTTTGTAAAAAAAAAAACACTATAATTTGGACATATCAGCTACAATATAAACATAAAGAAAAGACAAATGATAATGCTTACAATAAAAAAAAAATCAAATATTGAACAAACATTTAAAAAAGAAAAAAAAATGCAAAAACATTTGCTATATAATTTAACCTGTAAATCATCAAGAGCCAGAACTGTTACCAAATAACGAAAATAAATTGTGGCCTAAAAGGATAATTTTCGCCTTGTCTTCAAACGTTTTACATTTTTCCTTTATACAAACTCAAATAGATACAATGAAACAGAAAATACAAAAAGGGCTCCAGAGCCAAGGGTCGTCAATCCCTTTTGCTGCTTTCTGTTTTTTTTTTCCAGTTATTCATCATTATGCAGGAGAAACTCTGTAGTAGCTCCAAATGGGTACTGAAAGAAACCTAGCGATGATAAATAGGAAGAATGAGCGAAATCCAAGGATGGCTAGCACTCAGCCCCTCATTACATTTCCATGCCGAATGGCGATAAAATGGAGTTCTTAGGAAATCTGATAGCGCATGGCTTATATTTTATCCTCTTTAGTATCTCTGTGGCTGGTCCTTGTTGAAGAACTTGGGCAAAGTGACTTCCGTCCAAAATTGACTTGGCATCAATAAGGATGACAAAAAGTGACACGACAGCATCCCTGCCATACGCGATCATTCAGTTTTGTATTATTATTTACCCCCCTTCCACTCTAAACTTTATGTGAGACAGTAAAAGTAGACGCAACGGAGCTCCCATACCGTCTCCACAGTACCGGTAAAAGGGGCCTGTTAGCTCAAGCATTTTCGAATTTATACATCTATTATCTATCGATACAAGATTCCTTCGTTATTGCTTGACAGTATTTAACAAAAAAAAAATTGTAATTTGTAAAAAATTAGGTAATTTAAGTTAAGATTGTAGGCAAGTTATATACAAACGTCAGCAAAGAGCAATGAACTTCATGCGGGTTGTTGCAGAGCTAAGACATTTTCGTTAGTTTATTTTGAAGAAGAAAGGTCAGTGAAAATGAAATCTTATTATTAAGAGAAAATCTATACAACCATGTAATCTTACAAAGTTAGGACAAATCTCGAAATCCATTTTTAATGTAAAGACCTCCATATACACTTTTGCAGTATTTGGCGCCAAATTTGAAAAAAAAGGGACTGAAGAATCAGCAAAAAAAGCAAAAACTAAATGGCATCGAACAGCTGAAGAAGGTACAGCTCTATTTTGAATGTGTCGTTGCCATTGGGAATCAATTGACGGTCAATGTTCCAATTTTTACGGTTCAATATGAAAACAGTGACGAAAATGTGACACTACCTTAAAAACTTCATAATCTCACAACATCAAAAAGAAAAATCTCAAACAGTTTTTTTTGCCACCACAAATTTTCAAAACAGGATTTCAATCCTGTACAAAGCGGAAAGGTCAGAACATTATTTACAAATCGAAATACACAGTAGCTTTATTAATATCATTATTATTTTTTTTTTGTCTAAAGAAAGTCATTGATTAAAGATAAAGGATACCATTTGAAATGTAACTGTCCAGAAGTCACTAAAAAGCAAGCGTTAAAACACCAAAAGCGTCTCATTTGGCAACACTGGTATAAATATGGCAGCCCTAATTATACAAATAACCAAAGTCCCAATACGCAGCTGCAAACTCAATTTTAGCGCATTTTTCTTCAGTCCTCGAAGAAAAGATTGTCGCCACAATAGCGCTCCAGGTGCCCGAGACAAAACAACAACAAAAAACAAAAAAAAGATGGTTAATTTCGTCAAAAATGAAATGGATATGAATTATATATATGTTACTGTGAATGTCCAAAATCTGTTGAATGTTGATATCCACCGGTGAATTTCTACAAAATCATAGTCGCTTGGTGTATGTCCAAAATATTTATTAACTATCCTTATTTCGGATTTTTTTTTGTTTAATTTTTTTTTCAAGAAAAAAGTAAAAATATTCGTCTTCGTGTTTACCCGAAGTTAATGCCATTTATCTTTTTAAAAAAGATAAGAATTCACTGCAGTATCCATTCTGAATAAATCAGGGTATATATATATATATATATATATATATATATATATATATATATATATATATATATATATATATATATAAAAAGAAAAAACTGTCACTGTGGTTATCATCAAACTTTGCATAAGACCGACAAAGTTGACTGAATCTAAGCAGAGATAAGTATCTGGGATTTTTCCTATTTTATCTTTCAATTAGAGATATGGATTGGGTTTTAAGAATCGGGATTTTTCCTCTCCTTTGGAAATTCATAGGATTGGGGTTTCTTCCTCTCTTTTGGACATTCATCAGAGCATTTCTGTGATTGTCGACATACACCGGTGAGGGTCCGAATGCACAAGGATGTAATGAAATGTCTGATCTTTCATTGACGCATTTGGTATTTGTTGACATTCACCGGTAAAAGTTGGCATTCACCGTTTTTGAACATTCCTGGTAACATATACATATATATATATATATATATATATATATATATATATATATATATATATATATATATATATATATATATATATATATATATATATATATATATGTGTGTGTGTGTATTTCTAATAAGCAGAATTCGATGGTAACATCTCTTACCGTTGGTTAAATATCAAATAGTTGTAGGGTAGTAAGTACCGGAAACTAAGGAGCGACTCGGCCCCGTGCAAACCGAAACTCTAAAAAACAGATTTTAGTAACAACAACAGATGCATCAAAAGAATTGTTTTTTTTATGCTGATTTCAAATATATAAAATTCATTAAGTTTAATATTCTTCATAAAAACCAGCACGCCTTAAAAAAATTGCCTCATTTTGGGAAAGGGGGGATACATCCCCCTAAAGTTAAGCAATCTTAATGAAAAAGAGGATTAGATGGTAACTTCCTACAATCTATTGGATATACAGCCATTGGTAAGAGGTGATAGCTGGGGGTCCGCTGAAATGTGATGATTTTTACTGTACCCTTTATCAACTATCCCTACTCATTTTTAACTCAACTGTGCAGATTTTTTATCGAAAAAAGGAACACAAAATTATTATCAGAAAGTATGACTCTATATAACGTAGCTAGTCAAAGATCTTATTAATTATGTACACATAATGGTTCACATACCATTACGCAAACTTTTTCTTTATTCAGACATCCCCTTTCCCCTTTATCTATATAAAAAAAAAACAAAAAAAAGGAATGTCACATGAAAAAACTTAAAAAAGAATACAAATTATGTTTCTAAATTTATTTCAGGTCAAACAATCTATCAACTATAATCAAGAGATGGTAACACCTCTTACCAATGGCTATATATCCAATAGATTGTAGGAAGTACCTGAAATTAATGAGCGACTCGGCTCCATACTAACCAAAACTCTAAAAAAGATGATAATGGTTCACATACCATTACGCAAACTTTTTCTTTATTCAGACATCCCCTTTCCCCTTTATCTATATAAAAAAAAAACAAAAAAAAAAGGAATGTCACATGAAAAAACTTAAAAAAGAATACAAATTATGTTTCTAAGTTTATTTCAGGTCAAACAATCTATCAACTATAATCAAGAGATGGTAACACCTCTTACCAATGGCTATATATCCAATAGATTGTAGGAAGTACCTGAAATTAATGAGCGACTCGGCCCCATACTAACCGAAACTCTAAAAAACGGATTTTTGATAGCAACAGATACATAAAAAGAATTGGCTTTTTATGCTGATTTCAAATATGTAAAATCCATTAAGTTTAATATTCTCCATCATCACCTACGCGCCTGAGAAAATTTGCCTCATTTTAGGAAAAGGGGGATACATCCCCTAGAAGTCAAGCGATGTTAATGAAAATCAACATACCAGAGAACCTCCTGTAGGGGTTCCAAGCTCCTATCAACAACAATGTGGAATTTTGCCGGAACAAAGATCAAGGATGCATGTTTTTTTCGTTTTTTTTTTCTTCAGGAGTGATCGCATCGAACCACTGGTCCCACAAGATGAGGGGAGGGCTCATTCGAACGAAAAATCAAAAATTATAGGGATCCTTTTAAGTAGCCAAATAGATTGGATGGCAAATAGCGTCCCCCCACCGCCACCCTTTTCCCCCAAAGAAGAGGGAAGGGCCTGCCCTTTCCTCAACCCTCGCTCTTGACGCTAAAGTTTGCCATTTTGTCTTAATTATTTAGGAAGACTGCTCAAACAAAAGGATCGTTGAATTTGAACGAGAAGTGTTTTTTAATTAAGATTAAGATTTTAGCGTAAAGATCAAGGATTGAGGAAGAGAAAGCCCCCTTCACATACGGAATATCAGCTCTAAATGGGTACCTGGAGACATCTGCGGAAGGTAAACAGGAAGGGTGTGCGAAGGCACAGGATGGCTGGCCCCCATTTCCTCCTCCCCGATTGCACTTCCTGGCTGAAGGGCCTTGAGATGGAGACCAGCACCGCCGGTTCAGACTTTAAGGGTCTAGTGCCACATCCTTTACCTTTTTTTTGTCTTATACATAAGGAATAGTTCCTGCTCGTTTCAAGTTTAATGTTGCTCCTTATTTTCGCATGAAAAAATTGTAAAAAAAAAAATAATTCTTTCAAAGAGGGTATTATATTCACGCTTGAAAGCAAATATTACAGTCAAAGTTCATCTACTCCACAAGCAAATGCGTCATATTCCGAAATTAGAGGGCTTAAAAATCCCAAAACCTATGACCTCAGGTTAACCTGAGCTAACCTAACCTCAGAGAAACAGAAGAATTACTTGTAAGAAAACCTTGCGGCTGCAAAACTTTTCATCTCTGCCCTGGCTTCAAATTTCACAGAGGAAACGAGAACACCAATTAAGTTTTAAAAAGTTGGAGTTATCTAGCTTCTTTTTATGACCTGCAGTTACGGAATAGTGTGATTGCCTTAGGAAATTACGTTCCAGATGTAGACCAATGAAATTAAAGCACGTTTTTACCACCGAACTACCACGCTGTAACCTTCGTACACCGCTAAAACCATTTGATTTACTGTTGCTATAATGCAATCAGATACTTTTGATACCTTCAGTGACTACTGAAATATATACTCACAAATGAGGACAATCTGAAAAGTACCGGGAAAAAAAAGTTTTGACTAAATTGGTAAATCAGTAGTTTGAAAATTTAAGATAGTGAACTTCGTTAACTTTAACACTGAACTTGGAAAAAGAAATCTGAAATGAGTCATTCTCCTAGGAAGCGGAAAGGAAATGGAAATCAATACAACTCCCAAACTGTCCCAACATTGCAAGTCGTAAAAATTATGGTTCCATCTAACAGAAGAAGGGACGATAAATGTTCAGGTCAAAGTAGGAAGGGGGATACGTATTCCATATGGAGACGAGGCGTAATTTCGCATATTGTGGAACATAATAATGAGCTCCATAGCGGAGGGACGGGACTGGATAAGGGCAAAGAGTAATTTCATTAAGATCGATGTTGTAATTACACAAGTGCAGCTTTTGTAACGAGCTGTTTTCCCAGCGATATATCTTCTTTAAAATAAAAGGCTACTATGGAGAAATATTAAAGATTTTCCCTGTATCATGTTTCCATTCCCGTCTTTAACTCATTTTTGCACATTTTTTATTGAACAAAAGGACCCAAAAGTATTATTAGAAAATATGACACAAAATAACATAGGTAGTCACAAACCTTTTTAATTACGTACTGCTTCATAAACTGTTAAACAAATAAACTGCTTCATAAACTGTTAAACAAATTTTCTCAGGCTCGTAACTTTTGATAGCAACTTTAAATTTAATAGTTTTGCACATATTCAGAATAACAGAAAAAACCGAAACTATTAAATTTAATTATTAAACTATTTGTTATTAATTATTTATTTAATTATATTTAATTATTATTTAAACTATTTATTGACTATTAAACTATTAAATTTAATAGTTTTGCACATATTCAGAATAACAGAAAAAGCCGAAAGCCATATTCAGAAAAGCCGAATCTTTTGATATGCATACTGTCATCAAAATTCCTTGTTAATTGTACTTGCTCATATTCTATTACACAAATTTGTATCGAACAGTTCGTGGTAACGAACTGCAGTAAGGAACAACCAGACTCAATAGCAACCAAAACTCTAAAAACCGAATTTTGATACCGATGTATAGAAAAAAGAATCTCGATTCCATGCTGATTTTAAATATATAAGTTTCATCAAGCTTAATCTTACCTATCAAAAGTTACGAGCCTGCGAAAATGGGCCTTATTTACAAAGGGGGAAACACCCCCTAAAAGTCATAGAATCTTAAATTACACCACCAGAATCAGCGTATCATAGAGCCCTACCATAGAGGTTTCAAGCTCTAAAAAATGTGGAATTTTGTATTTTTTGTCAGAAGAAGATCAAGGATGCGCGTTTATTTATTTTTTATTCCGGGGGTGATAGTATCGACCCAGTGGTCCTAGAATGTCGTGAGAGGGCTAATTGTCTGAGGATAACTTAATCCCCCAACTTTCCCGGGGGGAAAAGCTGCAGGTTATGAACTTAGCCCATTGTAACATACAGTATTGGTTATTGGGAAATATACTGAAGTTTTCAGGGAGGATTTTTTTGGTGGCGCGGAGGGGTTGGGGGGAGGATTTTACGTGAGAGGATCTTTCCATAGAGGAGTTTATCATGGGAAAAGAGAATTTCCACAAGGAGGCGCTGGATTTTTCACCGTTATTTAAAAAACAACAAGAAATTAAATAAAAAAACAAGTTTTTTTAACTAAAAAGTAAGGAGCACCATTAAAACTTAAAACGAACAGAAATTAAAACATATACGAGGGAATTCGAACCCCTCCTCATTACCTCACTCTTCGCGCTAAAGTATTTTTAGTAATTTCAAAAGAGCTATTTATTCTAATGGCCTTTGTGATTCAGGGGTCATTCTTGAAGAATTGGAACATAATTTAAGATATGAAACAGTTCGTGGTAACGAACTGTAGTAAGGAGCGACCCGGCTCAATAGTAAACGAAACTCTAAAAAACGGAATTTTGATGCTAAGATATACCTCAAAAGAATCAGATTTTCATGCTGATTTTAAATATATAAGTTTCATCAAATTTAGTCTTTGTCATCAAAAGTTACGAGCCTGAAAAAATTTGCCTTATTTTAGAAAATAGGGTAAAACACTCCTTAAAAGTCACAGAATCGTAACGAAAATCACACCATCGCATTCGGCGTATCAAAGAACTCTATAGCAAAATTTTCAAGCTCCTATCTACAAAAATGTGGAATTTCGTATTTTTTGCCAGAAGACAAATCACGGGTGCGTGTTTATTTTTTTTTTCTTTTCCCCAGGGGTCATCGTATCGACCAAGTGGTCCTAGAATGTCGCAAGAGGGCTCATTCTAACGGAAATGAAAAGTTCTAGTACCCTTTTTAAGTGACCAAAAAAATTGGAGGGCACCTAGGCCCCCTCCCACGCTCATTTTTTCTCAAAAGTCAACAGATCAAAATTTTGAGATAGTCATTTTGTTCCGCATAGTCAAAAACCATAATAACTATGTCTTTGGGAATGACTTACTCCCCCACAGTCCCTGGGGGAGGAGCTGCAAGTTACAAACTTTGACCAGTGTTTACATATAATAATGGTTATTGGGAAGTGTACAGTCGTTTTCAGGGGATTTTTTTTTGGTTTTGGGGGTGGGGTTGAGGGGAGGGGGCTATGGGGGAGGATCTTTCCTTGGAGAGATATGTCATGGGGGAACAGAAATTCAATGAAAAGGGCGCAGGATTTTCTAAAATTACTATAAAAAAACAATGAAAAAATAAACATGGAAAAGTTTTTTCAATTGAAAGTAAAGAGTAGAATTGAAACTTAAAACGAACAGAGATTATTACGCATATGAGGGGTCCTAAAAATACTTTAGCATAAAGAGCGAGGTATTTAGGAGGAGTACCTCGCTCTTTATGCTATAGTATTTTTAGTAATTTCACCTATTTATTCTACGGCCTTTCTGATTCAGGGGTCATTCTTAAAGATTTGGGACAAAACTTACGATTTAGTGTAAAGAACGAGGTATTAACGAGGGTACAAACCCCCTCATATACGTAATAAAAAATAAAGAATATAAAAGTTTGTTACGTAAGTTAATTCTCTATTTCTCATCCTCTATTTCTTAAAATCGTCTGATCAAAACTAAGAGAAAGCCATTTAGCCAAAAAAGGAATTAATATGCAAATTTCATTTTAATAATTTATGTGTGGAGAGCCAAAATCGAACATGCATTAATTCAAAAACGTTCAGAAATTACATAAAAAAACTAGTTTTTTTTTAACTGAAAGTAAGGAGCGACATTAAAACTTAAAACGAACAGAAATTACTCCGTATATGAAATGGGTTGTCCCCTCCGCAATCCCTCGCTCTTTACGCTAAGTTTGACTCTTTGCCACAATTCTGCTTTTTAAAACAATTAAAAGCTTTAGTGTAAAGAGCGAGGGATTGCGGAGGGGACAACCCATTTCATATACGGAGTAATTTCTGTTCGTTTTAAGTTTTAATGTCGCTCCTTACTTTCAGTTAAAAAAACTAGTTTTTTTTATGTAATAGTGTAAAGAGCGAGGTATTGACGAGTGTGCAAATCCTCTCATATACGTAATAAAATATACCAATATAGAAGTTCATTACGTAAGTTACGTATATTTATTACTAATTAAAAACTTCGTAAATAAAATTAAAAGTTCTGGTGGCCTTTTTAAGTAACCGAAACAATTAGAGGGCAACTAAGCCCTCTTTCTCAAAATCGCCCGATCGAAACATTGAGAAAGCCATTTAGCTAAAAAAAAAAATCATAGCTAAAATTAAGCTAAAATATAGCTAAAATTCACATGCAAATTTCTTTTTGATTATTCATGTACAGGGAGCCAAAATCAAAACCTGTATTAATTAATAAACGTTCAGAAATTGAATAAAATATTTTTTAACTGAAAGTAAGGAGCAACATTAAAAGATAAAGCAAACATAAATTATTCCGTACATGAAAGAGGCTGTCTCCTTTTCAACGCCCCGCTCTTTACGCTAAAGTTTGACTCTTTCTCTTAACTCTACCTTTAAAACGATAAAGAAACTTTAGCGTAAAGAGCGGGGCGTTGAGAAGGGGACAGCCCCTTTCATATACGGAATAATTTCTGTTCGTTTTAAGTTTTAATATCGCACCTTACTTTTAGTTTAAAAAATATTTTTTTTTATTCAATCTTCATTCCAAGATCCATTTTTTCTCTATCATATCTACTTAAATACAAATTAGGAAAGCAATTTGATTGAGGATTTTTTTTAAGATCATTTACCCTTAGAGGGTTCTTAAGCCCTTTTCAGAAATAGAGCAAATTTTTTTAAGGGAATAGTTTTAACAGGACTGGCGAAAAGTATTTTCTCTGAGATCAATTTTACAATGGTAGAAGCGCTGCTTTTGTAACGAAGTATTTTTCGCAGCGATATATCTTCTTTAAAATAACAGGCCGCTGAAATGTGATGATTTTTACTGTACCCTTTATCAACTATCCCTACTCATTTTTAACTCAACTGTGCAGATTTTTTATCGAAAAAAGGAACACAAAATTATTATCAGAAAGTATTACTCTATATAACGTAGCTAGTCAAAGACCTTATTAATTATGTACACATAATGGTTCACATACCATTACGCAAACTTTTTCTTTATTCAGACATCCCCTTTCCCCTTTATCTATATAAAAAAAAAACAAAAAAAGGAATGTCACATGAAAAAACTTAAAAAAGAATACAAATTATGTTTCTAAATTTATTTCAGGTCAAACAATCTATCAACTATAATCAAGAGCTTTGTGGGTCAGTTCACGAGGTGAAGGACAGAAAATTATCAATTCGATATTAGAGTACTGAGCATCTCTGGAGCTGTAGCTAAATATCCCGTACTTCACTGTAGCTACACTAGAGACACATGAAGACTACGATATAAAAAGTGAGCGATGTCAGATCTAATTGATCTATGAAGTCCAACTGACGTATGGAGACCAAAATGTCTGTCTGTATTATTCAATGATAAAGTGAAAGCAAAACCAATGCATAGAAATATTTCGGGTATATAACGAACAGCTGTCCTAAGCAAAACTGAAGAACAGGTAAATATAAACCATAAAAATGACTCGCTTATAACAAAAATCCAATTAAAACTCAAAATTCAAAGAAGCTTAGCGTCATTACTACAAGAAAGTACAATTAAGACTGAAAAAGGTTGAATATAACCTTTGCCTCAGCAGGGCTGCCAGAAGCTCTTTGGAACCTTTTTTGTTCAAAACAAGAACCATTTAAGAGCCAAACTCGGTTTTAGAAAGCTTTGGGGAAGGAAAAAATTCAATAGAACCAAAAATGATAATCTCTGAAGAGAAAAACGGGTAGGACAAAAATTTGTCGAAATATCTGTCAATTTCTACCCGTTTTAGAGATAATTTAGAATGATCATTTGCACATATCATTTGAAGATCAAAGTCCCTATGATAAATAAGAATCAGACCAGATGAAAATCCTCATTTCATGGATTAATGATAACAACGATAAAAAACCACAAAAAAATCCAAGAAAAGTAAAGAGCTGCATTAAACAGAAGACGATCAGAAATATTATCTAATAACGATTCAAGCGTAAACCGAAAAATCACTATCAATATATAAATTAAACCCAAAACAATGACCAGAACGTCATTCGACGTTTTCTGAGATATTATTATTTTTTACTTCAAGCTATGTGATTTAGTTGTTCATAAAATCATGATAAAAACAACATAATAACCCAAATTACCAAAGAGAAAAATGAAGGCGGATTAACAGCTTAATATGTGTTTAAATTCATTCCTGAAAATGTCAACAGTTTTGGCTTTAAAAACGTTATAAAGGAGAAAATATTTAAAAGGAAACCTGGTTTCCTTTTAAAGGTACGCTGGAATTATTGTTTGACTTTATTTCTGCTCGTCTTCGGTTTCATGGACCTCTTTATTTTTCTTTGAAAACATTCCTTTACGAAGAAAGTTCCACAAAATTAATTTCTCTTTGTTTCTAATTGACACACTGTTTTATTGGTTCATTAAAGAATATCTTAAAACATTTTCTTTTATTTCTCCATAAAAATCAAAATTTGTATATTTTAAACTATATATATTTTAGAAAATACTTTATAACACATTTTAATAATGGCTGTACTACAGTGCTGGGTATAGGAAATATTCAAATAGACGGGTTTGCAAATTTTCAAAATCTATAAGGCTGAAGGAATTCTGATCCTCAGATATGTCAAACCTTGAATATAGTCAAATATCAATCAGCAATCCTCTTCAACATGCCCTCAAAGTTTTGACTTAATTCCATGCCTTACCTGAAGTACATCAGACACTCTTTGGATAAACTTGGAAACACATAGTGTCTTTTGATTTAGCTTAACATCCCCCTCAAAATTCCCTAAATGTTTTATTTTAATAGCCTTAGCCTTTTTTGATACCCAAGATCAAAACTTTCCCCCTTTCAAAATAATAAAACCATTATGTATAGAATGGTCTACTTCCATAACTTACAGCCTTTGCTCTAAAGCTGTCCTACCTCAAAAATGGCTATCTCAAAATTTTGATCGTTCTTTAAGAAGAGGGCAGCTAAAAAAGCAGTGATGGGTATTTTTTGACACTTCAATCATTTTTGTCTCTGAAAAAGAGCCATAGAGCTTTCAATTTCAAATCGAATGAGCCCACTCCGATGTTTCTACGACCACCCCTGGGAGAAAATTAAACGTAGAGCCCACTTTGCTCTTTACTTAAAGAGTAGAGTAGAGAGAGCATGCTTTTGTGAACTATTCATGCACTTCTTCTTTGTTTATTTTTCTCATTCTTTTTTACTTTCCCATTTGAACGTTTAACTTTCGAAAACATAATATCAAATACAAAAGTAAAATCCTTTCTGCTGCAACAATGTGATCAGTAACTGTCAATGCAACTCTACAAGTTTTGAGGGGTTCCACGAGTAGCTACTGCCTTTTTTGCCCATTGTACCTTAACTATGCCTTTCTTTCTAATGTTATTCATCAGCCACTTTTGGGTTTCCTTCATCAACATGTTGGCAGCCAGTGCCCTTGAAAAAAATTCCAAGATTTGCACTTTGTCTTTTCCTACAATTTATCACTTCGTCCGTCCTTCTGCCTCCAAATCTTTCCACAATTTCTCACTTTTTTCCAGGTCTTTACCAGTTTCACACCCTCCAGTTAAAGGTTCACACCCTCCAAAATCTGCCAATCCCAACCATTCCAAACATTGCCACATTCAAAGTGAACTCATTCCTAGGATGACAAGCGGTGCGGGTTAACCGTTTTTGGACGAAAATAAAAAAAAAAGCTCTTCTTTCACCGGATATTTTCCCGGAGGAGGAAATACCAAACTCGACACTGGCAGATCGAAAAGAAATATTTTAAACTATTTATTCAACTGCAGATGAACTTGGATACTTTCCTCCCTTCATCTACTTATTAGCAGTACTTCCTGACTTGGAGGAAGGTTCGCTTAACTGTGTTAGATTAAACTGGTCCACTAGCAACTACTTTTGTTTCGCAATGAGTTATTTTTAGGCAACTAGTACGCTCTGAACAGAAAACAGCTTAAATATTTTATTGGGAGGAGAAATAACACCTTTACCAACTGCAGAATTTTTTTCTGCTGATAATCTGCTTCAGAACATATTTTGTTACCACAAAATACTGCTTCTCAACATAAATTCTGAACTTGAACTGTTTTTTTTTAAGGGAGATTGTACACGTCCGGTTAAGAGTTTTAAAAAGTTGAAATTTTAATGATATACTTCATATTTCTTTTGACATTATACTTGAGGAGTTTAGGACTTTTTTAGGGGAACGTCTAAAAATCTATTTTGCAACTTCAAATTACTGTTCAATTAGATTTACATATTGAAAAAAAATAATACAATTCCCAAAATAGTGGTAATTAGACAGCTTTGCTCATAGCACAGTTTAATTAAAATATATTTTTTAATTTCAGTTACTATGGGCAAAACTCTTTACTAGGTTATACTACGTTGGAGCTACTCTATAGACCTAAATTCAATTTTACGGACCATTTAAACCATCACTTGCTTTTAGGAGTTTTGAGGCAGTCCTGATATTAGTTTTAGCTGGATATCTGTGAAGGGATAACCCTTCCAACAGTGGTTTCTGGTGTTCGTTCGATTTTATTGTTGACAGTTATTTTTACTATTTTTTAAGTTTATTTTTTCATTATGCTTGTAACGAGTTTTATCTATACACTCCTAGTACAAATTGATTAGCTTTTTATTGTCTATAAACATTATTTATTTACGGGAAAAACTTAGTAGCCTAAATGAATACTTTGTGTACCTAATTCTAACTGAGCACTATTACTAACACAGCCTCTTACACTACTGGAGAAATAAATTACTTTAATCTCTGAAGCCTCAGAAAATAGTTCTTACTTTTCCTTAATGCCTTCTAGATATTGTTCTCTGTTGGCCTGAGAGAGTTCCTGTTTTTCATTGATTTGTTTGTTGAGCTCTTCAAACTTATTCTGCAGAGATTCTTGCACGGCAGCAAATCTTCCCTCTAACCTTGCATGAATACGCTCTTGAACAGAGTCTTGAAGGGACCGCCTCCTTTCCTCGGCTTCCTATAAACAAAAAGCTCAAACTCAAGACAAACACATAAACGGATGTTTGGCGTATCCCCCTTATCATGAAAAATTCACCCCGCAAACAAAATTGAGTAGCCGAACAGAAAGTATGACAAGTAACAATAATGAAGAAAAGAAAGAATTTTTGAATATTCACCTATATTTCAAAACACATGCAGAATGTACGGTGTAGAATATTCTTACTATTGAGCCGGGTCGCTCCTTACTACCACCTTCGTTACCACGAACTGTTTGATACAATAATTCCCAATTAAAATGAGTTTCAACCAGCACCGATATTCCTTGAATATCTTCTTTATAAATGTTCTCTTCTTTTGGTTGAATTAAATAAAAAAAACAAGTTTTTTTAAATGATAGTAAGGAGCGACATTAAAACTTAAAACGAACAGAAATTACTCCGTATATGAAAGGGGCTTTTCCTCCTCGACACCCCGCTCCTTACGCTAAAGTTGTTTATTGTTTTAAAAAGTAGAGTTCCGAGAAAGAATCAAACTTTAGCGCAAGGAGCGGGGTGTCGAGGAGGAAAAGCCCCTTTCATATACGGAGTAATTTCTGTTCGTTTTAAGTTTTAATGTCGCTCCTTACTTTCATTTAAAAAAACTTGTTTTTTTATTTAATTTCTGAAAGTTTTTGAATTAATGCATGTCTGATTTTGGCTCTCCGTACATAAATTACTAAAATGAAATTTGCATATTAATTTTTTTTTGGCTAAATGGCTTTCTCTTAGTTTTGATCAGACGATTTTGAGAAATAAGGGGTGGGGAAGGAGGTCTAGTTGCCTTCCAATTTTTCGGTTACTCAAAAAGGCAACTAGATCTTTTAATTTTTAACGAACGTTTTTATTAGTAAAAAAAAAAACGTAACTTAAGAATTAACTTACGTAACAAACGTACATAACTTACGTTACGTTTTATCCCAATTCTTTAAGAATGACCCCTGAATCAGAAAGGCCGTAGAATAAATAGTTGAAATTATTTAAAAAAATTTTAGTATAAAGAACGAAGTATTTATCTCCTCCTAAATACCTCGCTCTTTATGCTAAAGTATTTTTAGAACCCTTCATATGCGTAATAATCTCTGTTCGTTTGAAGTTTTAATACTTCTCCTTACTTTCAATTGAAAAAACTTTTTCATGTTTATATTTTCATTGTTTTTTTTATAGCAATGCTAGAAAGTCCTGCGCCCTTTTCATTGAATTTCTCTTCCCCCATGAAATACTCCTCCAAGGAAAGATCCTCCCATATAGCCCCCTCCCCTGAACCCCACACCCAAACCAAAAAAATCCCCCTGATAACATCGGTACACTTCCCAGTAACCATTACTGTATGTAAACATTGGTCAAAGTTTGTAACTTGCAGCCCCTCCCCCAGAGACTGTGGGGGTAAGTCATCCCCAAAGACATAGTTATTATGGTTTTCGACTATGCGGAACAAAATGGCTATCTCAACATTTTGATCCGTTGACTTTGGGAAAAAAATGAGCGTGGGAGGGGGCCTAGGTGCCCTCCAATTTTTTGGCCACTTAAAAAGGGCACTAGACCTTTTCATTTCCGTTAGAATGAGCCCTCTTGCAACACTCTAGCACCACTTGGTCGATACGATGACCCCTGGGAAAAAAACAAAAACAAAAAACAAATAAACACGCACCCATGATTTATCTTCTGGCAAAAAAAAAGAAATTCCACATTTTTGTAGATTGGACCTTGGAATTTTGTGTATAGGGTTCTCTGATACGCTGAATGCGATGGTGTAATTTTCGTTAAGATCCTATGACTTTTAGGGGGTGTTACCCCCTATTATCCAAAATAAGGCAAATTTTCTCAGGCTCGTAACTTTTGATGACAAAGACTAAATTTGATGAAACTTATATATTCAAAATCAGCATAAAAATCCGATTCTTTTGATATCTTTTAGTATCGAAATTCCGTTTTTTAGAGTTTCGTTTACTATTGAGCCGGGTCGCTCCTTACTACAGTTCGTTACCACGAACTGTTTGACAAGCATATGTAAAATCTTCACCAAACTTTTGAGATCACAAGCATTCAACCCGCTGACCCATAATATAGCTAACATTGGCTAACGGGCCAAGACACCCTTTATTTCAAAACTTTTATTACATTAGTCCTAAATGAGAGGATTCAATTGTGAAGCAATAATCAATACTGTAATGATATTACTGATAGTAAAGCCTTTTCTTCGGCCTCAGGTTATTAGGTTTATATTTTTAGAGGAAGATTCGCTGGAAAAATATTATTCCTGGCGTACCTTATAGTGACGGAACCCACTGGGCCAGGGCAAAAAAAATTAATAAATAAATAGGATCCAATCAAAATATATAGGTTAACATAAAAATAACATAATAGTATAATGTAAATATGATCTTATACTTCGCAATAAAAATACTTTATAATAATCGGGAAGTAAAATTCTGTTTTACAGCCAAATCACATACACAATTTAAATAAGTTCCTCCAGCTGAAGGGATACTAGAAGTAAAATCATCTCTCTATAGTGATACTACACACTCTATAATGATAGCTCTGTATACTCTCTCTCGATACTCTAATAGCTCTCGATACTCTCTATAGTGATAGCAGAAGAACCGCTCACGAGACTTTGGCCTTAAAAACTACAAATTTGAGAGTTGTCCGCAACCACTCCCCCGAAGAAAGGAAATCCACTGACTCTCCCTACTTTCCGACAACTTGCGTTCAATAATGCAATAGTGGATATAATTATCCCTTCATTTTGTATGGAATGTGTAACTTAATGTTTGGGGGGCAAATGTGACACCATGTGGAAACGTGACCTCTTAAACTATGACGATATTCATATAACTTTTCAGAATTCCCAAGACAATTAGTCATCTCCTAATTTTCTACCAAAATCGAGTCAAAATTAGCACACTAGACTTTAAATCCTTCTTAACTTAAATTCTGCGTGAGGACAGAGGTTCAAATCCTGGTGTCGCTGGTTATTTGGTTTGGAAAGGGGGTCAGTGGGATGATTCTTTATGCTTAACCAGAGTCAAACCAGCTCTAAATGGCTACCCGGAGAAATCTGCGGGTGTGCGAAAGCAAAGGATGGCTGCCCCCCGCCCCCTTGCATTTCCTGGGTGAAGGGTCATGTAACCAAGATCAGCACCGTCAGTAAGAACTGTAAATTTCAGTGCCATACTCTTAACCTTTATCTTTAGTTTTCGATGCAATACCATTGAAGGAATAACAATGGTAAAGTGGGCGTAGACATTGTTTTTTCCTAGTATTGTAATGAAGGGAGGAGGCTTCAGGGAATTGCAAAATAGGTAAAGGTTAGTAAAAAAGTGGAAAGTAGATTGCAAGACCAGGAGTAAGGATATATACATTAGATTCCCTAGAGGTTTCTTGCACGAAATATGGTGCAAGAGGTTTCTTGCACGAAATATGGGTAAATTTGTTTTTAAGTAAGTTTTAGAATTTAAAATCAGTAAAATTTTAAATTCCCTATTTTGTCCGATTAATTCGATTTTCAGGCAGTTTGAGGTCTCATTTTCGATCATTTAAATTAAAAGAATTTTTGATAAAAGTTAAGATTGATGTCTCCTCATTATTTTGTCCAAAGTTTGGTCATAGTAACGCCGATCAGTTTTCAGCGGCGCACCGCAACTGAGCATATTTGCGTCCACCGCTGCCTAGTTTTATTTCGGCGCAGCTTCGGGGATTACTTGAAGGGATCTGGATTAGTTGTTGAATAAGTTGCACCTGCTGACCCTAAAAAATTCAGAATTATCGGGAATCTGCGCCATATACAAAATGCAGGGAAATGCAGGATTCTGCACCGTACACAAAACAAAAAATTCGATCTTTTCAAAAATGAAAAGAAGTGTAATACGCAGAAAACAAAAAGAGACAATAATTTTGAAATGTGATACACCTTCAGGGGTTTGTAAATAAGCTAAGTTTACAGTAGAGCATACGTGATTGATGTTGTTAATCCCCTAGTTGCCTATAAAGTTTCAGGTACCCTGTTGCCGCATAAGTATTTGCTGTTATCTTTTATGGATTACACCTAGGGAACTTAATATTAAGCGGATAAGTTTGGATAAGAGATGGTCGAGCGAATTCAGATGGTTTTCCATCAAAAGCACCTTCAATTCTATGGACTAAGTGACTTTTCAGGAACAAATGCGCAGACGTAAGGCACTACTTTCTCTGCCATTGAGAATCTCAAATAATGTTTTTTTATACTTTTAAATCAATTGGCTATCAGAGAATTTTCAATCGATACCAATTTGGTCTCCCATGGTGAAAATCGTAGTTTGGAACCATACAACGGCAGAAAACATCACTTTCCCATAGAACAATCTTTTTGTTCACTTTTAAAGGTCTCTGTTAGTTTTAATTTCCGTTCGAAAGAGCACTCGCCCGATCTTCCAGGACCTTCAATTCGATACAATCAACCTTGGGAAAAAAACCTCACACAAGTAAACATGCATCTTGCTCCTGAAAAAAAAACCCTAAAAATACAATTTTCACTATAATCACTTGCCTTTTTGTGATCTTTTCCCTATTTTTTGAAAACCAGACATATTCTCTCAGGCTCTTAGAGCTTGATGTATAGTATTAAATTTGTTGAACTTCATATATTTGGAATCAGTATAAAAAGGCAATTCTTTAGATATATTACTTGTTATCACAATTCCCTTTTTAGAGCTTTGGTGACTTCTTGTCCTAATCACTCCTTACTGAACAGTTTGATACGACGAAATGTTTGATTCTACTCCATAATTTTGGAAAAAAGACATAATATTCCATAATCCCCCCCTTTTTGCCTTAACTTTTCATGGCTGCACAATTTTACATGCAGGGAGAATTCTTCAGGGGGGAATTCTCCGCAGGGAGTGCCACAAACCATACCTACACACAGAATAGACTGTAGCCAGTTCCTGTAGCACTGTATCCCTGAGATTTTTCAAAAGGATTCGATTCTCATAAGAATCGCTAAAAAGGGACTATCTGTGCACTTTTCGTCACTCCCTCCTAAGTACGGCTCAGCTTAAAATAACCTGTCAGCTTACACACCCACCAACCCAGTTATTTTACTTGGCAGCACAGGTCAGGCTGGAAGGAGCAGCACAGGTCAATAGTGATCGAAACTCAACAAAACGTAACTTTAACAACATCTGATACATCAACAGAATCAGATTTTTGTGCTGGTTCCAAACATATTGAAGTTACTAAGTTTCATGTTGCCCATTAAAAGCTAAGACCCTGAGAAAATTAGCTTGATTCTCGAAAAAAGGGAGAAACAAACCCACAAAGTCAAGATATAAAAATCACACCACTTGATTCAGCATATCAGAATACGCTACTGTAGAGGTTTCACACTCCTATCTACAAAAATATTGAATTTTGCTAAATTTTTTTTTCACAGAAGAAATATCGCGGATGCGCTATTTGTTTGTTTTTCTTTTTTCCACAGGATGATCGTATCGAGGCAATGGTTCTAAAAGATGGGGAGAGGGCTCATTCGAACGGAAACTAGAAGTTATAGTGTCCGTTTTAAGTGACCAAAAAGAATGTGCCATGGAAAATTGGCGTTTTCTGCGATTTTGCGGCACCTAACTACGATTATGGCCCAAAGAGCACCAATTTGCTATCGACTAAAAATACGGATAGAGTCAATTTATTTAGAAGTATCCAAAAGCTATATATTTAGCTTCTCAGTTGCAGAGGAAGAAATGCCACATGGTGGCGCTTCGTTCCTAGAAATTCATGTAGTCCATAAAAGATAATTGGTTATTGTGAATCTTATTCCTTGATTTAACTAAGTTGATTCACTTCATTTTTGGTGAAATTATGTTTAGTGATGCATAACTGCACATATATGATATAATGAAGGAGGGGCGGCGGGTCATTGTGTTGGAGGGGGTGGAACAGATGTCTAGAAGAATGCATTTCAATGCCCAAATTATCTAACTCTAAATGAGTCTTCAGATAAAAATATAAATGGGTATGGGGGGAGGGAATAGGAACTAACCTCTCATCTCTTTTTTTGGAATAAGCCTGAAAAAGGTGCTGCGGGGTGATACCTCCTCCCTTATTGCAGAAAAATGTTTCTGAAATTAGATAAAAAGTTTTTTTTGAACTAAACTGATTAGCAGCAACTTTCATAAAATTATATAAGGTGATGCATAAGTGCATTCACATTAAGGAGGGGCGGTCAATTTGTACGCAGATGGGGGGGGGGAGATGCTTCAAAGAGTACACTTTAATATCTAATTATTCTCGGAAATTTTGACTAGATTTTTAAGTTTGGTCCAATATCTTAATTACAATACAACATTTTGATTCTAAAGCAGAACAAGAGCTAAGAGCTCATATGGCACTTGTGACGAGCCGAGAAGAGCTAAGAGCTAAGAGATCATATGGTATGAGCTCTAACAAAATTCTATGAATCAATAGATTGATTTAAAAACGAAAATAAGAGGCTTAATGCCGGTCAAGATTTAAAATGAGAGCTCTGAGTCACGATGTCCTTCTAAATATCAAAATTCATTAAGATCCGATCACCCACTCGTAAGTCATAAATACCTAATTTTTTTCTAATTTTTCCTCTCCCTTTAGCCCCCCAGATGGTTGAATCTGGGAAAACGACTTTATCAAGTCAAATTGTGCAGCTCCCTGACACGCCTACCAATTTTCATCGTCCTAGCACGTCCAGAAGCACCAAACTCGCCAAATCACTGAACCCCTCCCCCCAACTCCCCCAAAGAGAGCGAATCCAGTACGATTATGTCAATCACGTATCAAGGACATTTGTTTATTCTATCCACCAAGCTTCATCCCGATTCCTCCACTCCAAGTGTTTTCCAAGATTTCCCCCTCCAACTCCACCCAATGTCAAAAGATCTGGTCGGGATTTGAAATAAGAGCTCTGAGACATGAATTCCTTCTAAAAATCAAATTTCATTACGATCCGATCATCTATTCGTAAGATAAAAATACCCCCAAGAATTCCGGTTTCCCCTTCCAACTCCCCCGAATGTCACAGGATCTGGTCGGAATTTGAAATTAGAACTTTAAAGCACAAGATCCTTCAAAATATCAAATTTCATTAAGATCTGGTCACCCTTTCGTAAGTTACAAATACCTCAATTTTCAAAACTATCCCCCCCCCCAATTCCACCAAAGAGAGCAGATCCGGTCCAGTTATGTCAGTCACGTATCTTAGACAGGTTTATATTCTTCCCATCCAGTTTCATCCTGATCTCACCGCTTTAAGTATTTTCTAAGATTTCCGGTCCCCCCAACTGCCCCCCCAAATTACGCTTGATCCGGTTGAGATTTAAAATAAGAGATCTGAGTTACGAGGTCCTTCTAAATATGAAGTTTCATGAAGATCCGATCACTCCTTCGTAAGTTAAAAATACGTCATTTTTTCTTATTTTTCAGAATTACCCCCCCCCCGATAGAGCGGATCCGTTCCAATTATGTAAATCACGTATCTAAGACTTCTGCTTATTTTCCCACCAAGTTTCATCCCGATCCCTCCAATCTAAGCGTTTTCCATCATTTTAGGTTCCCCCACCCCAAACTTCCCCCAATGTCACCAGATCCGGTCAGGATTTAAAATAAGAGCTTTGTGACACGATATCCTTCTAAATATCAAATTTCATTGAGATCCGATGACCCATTCGTAAGTTAAAAATACCTCATTTTTTCTAATTTTTCAGAATTAACCCCTCCCCCAACTACCCCAAAGAGAGCGGATCCGTTCTGGTTATGTCAATCATGTATCTAGGACTTGTGATTATTTTTCCCACCCAGTTTCATCCCGATCCCCCCACTCTAAGTGTTTTCCAAGTTTTAGGTTTCCTCCTCCCAACTCCCCCCCCCAATGTCACCAGATCCGGTCGGGTTTAAAACAAGAGCTCTGAGCCACGATATCCTTCTAAATATCAAATTTCATTGAGATCCGATCACCCGTTCGTAAGTTAAAAATACCTCGTTTTTTCTAATTTTTCAGAAATAACCTCCCCCAACTACCCCAAAGAGAGCGGATCCGTTCCGTTTATGTCAATCATCTATCTAGGACTTGTGTTTATTTTCCCACCATGTTTAATCCCGATCCCTCCACTCTAAGTGTTTTCCAAGTTTTAGGTTTCCCCCTCCCAGCTCCCCCCCGTCACCAGGTCCGGTCGGGATTTAAAATGAGAGCTCTAAGACACGATATCCTTCTAAACATCAAATTTCATTGAGATCCGATCACCCGTTCTAAGTTTAAAATACCTCATTTTTTCTAATTTTTCAGAATTACCCCCCCCCCCCCTAACTACCCCAAAGAGAGCGGATCCGTTCCGATTATGTCAATCATGTATCTGGGACTTGTGCTTATTTTTCCCATCAAGTTTCATCCCGATCCCTCCACTCTAAGTGTTTTCCAAGATTTTAGGTTTTCCCCCCTCCAACTCCCCCCAATGTCATCAGATCCGGTCGGGATTTAAAATAAGAGCTCTGAGACACAATATCATTCCAAACATCAAATTTCACTAAGATCTGATCAACAGTTCGTAAGTTAAAAATACTTCATTTTTTCTATTTTTCCGAATTAACCGGCCCCCTACTCCCCCCCCAGATGGTCAAATTGGGAAAACGACTATTTCTAATTTAAGCTGGTCCCGTCCCTGATACGCCTGCCGAATTTCATCGTCCTAGCTTACCTGGAAGTGCCTAAAGTAGCAAAACCGGGACCGACAGACCGACAGAATTGGCGATTGTCAGTTGGTTAATACTAAGTGCCATAAAAACTGAAAAAGCTTGGCCCAGCCAATCCATTTACAATTATTCATATGCACAATTTAACAGGAAGAAATAGGGGTTTTATGGTGCCTGTATCCCATATCAAATCTCGATTAGACTTAGACATGATTTGAAAAAAAGATCAGATATAAAAAACAAAAAAAAAACAAGTTTTTACAACTGAAAGTAAGGAGCAACATTAAAACTTACACAACAACCAGAAACTATTTCTAAGAGACTAGCACTTTACTGAAAACTAAGCTTCTTGAGTTTCTTTAGAGTTAAAATCGTGCCGTAAAAGTTATTGATTTCATGTTTCGGTAAAATACTATTAAGAGCTTCATGAATTATTCTTTTATTTTCTGCAGGGCACTTAAGGGTTTTCCTGTTCCTATTTCTGTTTTGTTGTGCCGCTTCTGTGTTTTCAGTAAAGCACTAGTTTTTTTCAGAATTCTAGAAAATACAGCGAAATATCATGAGCCAGTTTGTTTGGAATAGTTTTTCAAAAAAAAATATTGCATAAACCGCGAATCAACAATTTCGTTCATTCAAATTTCCACTTTACTCATTACTTTCACCAGAACCCTCTGTTTAAAGAAAAAGTGATTGATGAACAAAGCGGCTCTTTCCCTTTTCAGATTTTTCTTTGTTTTTAAACGACAGTCATTTTCTAACATTCCATTAAACAAGCCTAAGCTTATCTCCAGGATAGTTAATGGGGTAATTTTTCTTCTATTGTCAATAAATTATATTAAATTTTTCTAAACCAAATAAAAAGGTTTCTATCAGAAATGTTAGCCAAAACTTTCACAAAAGAAAGAGAAGATATCTTAATCTAAAAAATTGCATAAAACCACAAACAATAGATACCCACAAAAGCAGTCCCTGCTAGGGTCATAAAGATACATTTAACACCACGCCACATGAATATACAGGCTTAATAGAGCTTCCCAGATACTAGTGCCAATAATGTTAACTATAACTCAAATAATTACGGTTTGGAAAGGCACACTTACTGCCTTAATAACACAGGGGATTTTCAAATGTTAATTGCGCTCAACATTACATAAATTACAATCGACATTCTCATGACTACTTGCTTTTCCAAAGAAAAAAGTATGTTAGAAAGTCTTATCTGCCGTAAACTCAAGACTTACAGCAAGAAATAATAATAGCAATAGAAAAAAAATCAAGCAAGAGCCAAGAGCTCATATGGCACTTTTGACGAAGTCGGAAGAACCAAGAGCTTCTTCCTATCAAATTTCACTACGATCTCTCCACTCTAAGTGTTTTCCAAGATTTCCAGTTTCCCCCTCCAGCTCCCCCCAATGTCACCGGATCCGGTCGGGACTTCAAAAAGGAGCTCTGAGACACAAGGTCCTTCTAAATATCAAATTTCATTAAGATCCGATAACCCGTTCGTAAGTTACAAATACCTCATTTTTTCTAATATTTCCGAATTAACCGTCCTTCCACCCCCCTCCACCAGATGGTCAAATCGGGGAAGCGACTATTTCTAATTTAAACCGGTCGGGTCCCTGATATGCCTACCAAGGTTAAGCGATCGCTATATTGATCACGTACCTAGTTTCAGATCTTCTTCATGTAAAAATTAAGGTGGTCCGGGATTCGAACTTGAGACCTCTCGCACCCTAAGCGAGAATCATACCCCTATGCCACAAGATTAAGAAGAACAACCATTTGTTTTATCGGCAAATAAAGTTCTTCTCAACTATCTTGTTCGCTCGCCCCCCCCCCACAGATGGTAGAATTGGAGAAGAGACTATTTCTAATTTAATCTAGTCCGGTCCGTGATACGCCTGCCAACTTTCACCGTCCTAGATTATCTGGAAGTGCCTAAACAAAAAAATCCCCCCGAATTCCCCCGAAGAGAGCGGATCCGGTCCGGTTATGTAAATAACGTATCTAGGACATGTGCTTATTCTTTCCACCAAGTTTCATCCCGATCCCTACACTAAGCGTTTTCCAAAATTTCCGGTTTCCCCCTCCAACTCCCCCCAACGTCACTGGATCCGGTCAGGATTTAAAATAAGAGCTCTGAGACACGAGATCCTTCTAAATATCAAATTTCATTAAGATCTGATCACCCGTTCGTAAGTTAAAAATACATCATTTTTTTCTAATTTTTCAGAATTAACCCCCCTCAACTCCCCCAAAGAGAGCAAATCTAATCTGGTTATGTCGATCACGTATCTAGGACTTGTGCTTATTCTTCCCACCAAGTATCATCACGATCTCTCCACTCTAAGCGTTTTCCAAGATTTCCGTTTTCATCCTCCAACTCCCCCCAATGCCACCGGATCCAGTCAGAATTTAAAATAAGAGCCATGAGACGCGAGTTCTTTCTAAATATAAAATTTCATTAAGATGCAATCACCTCTTCGTAAGTTAAAAATACCTCATTTTTTCTAATTTTTCCGAATTACCGAATTAGGTACTCCCCCCCCCCCTCGGAACTCCTCCAAACAGAGCGGATCCGGTCCGGTTATACCAATCACGTATTTAGTACTTGTGCTTATTTTTCCCACCAAGTTTCATCCCAATCTCTCCACTCTAAGCGTTTTCCAAGATTTCCAGTCCCCCCAACCCCCCCCCCCCAATAACACTGGATCCGGTCGGGATTTAACATAAGAGGTCTCAGTTATGATATCCTTCTGAATATCAAATTTCATTAAGATCTGATCATTCGTTCGCAAGTTAAAAATACCTTATTTTTTCTATTTTTCCGAATTAACCGTCCGCCCACTCCCCCCAGATGGTCGAATCGGGGAAAAGACTATTTCTAATTTAATCTGGTCTGGTCCCTGATAAGCCTGCCAAATTTCATCGTCCTAGATTATCTGGAAGTGCCCAAACTAGCAAAACCAGGACAGACAGACCGACAGAAATTGCGATCGCTATAGGTCACTTGGTAAATACCAAGTCCCATAAAAACATTTGTCAAAAACTATGACATAAGAAAGAAAAGAACTCATAATCTGAAATGTTTCGTAAAGTTAATAATAAAGCCTTGCAAAAACATGCTTAATCTCATTCCACATCATAATGTCGGCTTCAAAGATTTCCCCAATGACAAGGGATATATAATTGCCCAAAATAATTATGTTTTGGACATGTGTACTAACTAAATTTAGTACGAGGTTTTCCAAAAGTAATTTAGCGTTCCCAGTTGCATAAATCAATGATAATTCCCAAGGCATAATATTGATTCCCGAGGGGTAACGTATACTGAAAAGAGTTCAAGGGAAAATTTTGATAATGCTAACCCAATAAATGGGCCAAAGTTTTTTCAACTGGAAGTAAGGAGCATTATTAAAACTTAAAACGATCAGAAATTATTAGGTATATGAGAAGGGTTGCTCTTCCTCAACACCTCGCTCTTTACGCTTATGTTATTTAGTATTTTAAAAAATGTTTCTTATTGTTCTAATTAAACGAACATAGTGTTTCAGGAGTCATTACAGATTTGGGACATAATTCAAACTTTAGCACAAAGGAGCGAGGCTGTAATGTTGCTCCTTACTTTCAGTTGAAAAAGTTGCTTTTTTTATTTATTTTCTGATTGTTTTTTAAATAATACTTGGAGATCTGGCTACACCTCACGAAAAAAACCCTCCTCCCCACGTATTTATTCTCTAAACAATTTAATACTGGGGAAAATTTACTCCGGACAATTACCCTTAACATCTCTACGTGTTAAATTGAGTCACTAAAAAGAAACTAAGACATAAGACGAATTTCGTATAGGAATTCTAGAAAATTCCTCCAGTTTAATATTTCCTCTGAAAAATTCACTCCCCTGGAAAATTATCCCCGTGGGAAATCCTACCAGCAGAAATCCCCCCCTACCTGAAAAATGTATGAATACTTTTCAATAACAAATACTATGTGTAAACAATGGACACATTTTGTAACTTAGACCTTTCCCAAAGGGCTATGGGGGTCATGATATCTCCAAAGGCATAGTTACTCGGTCTTTCAACTATGCTGAACAAAATGGCCATCTCATAATTTTGATAAGACGATTTTGACGAAAAAGGGGCGTGCGAGAGGGACTAGCTGCCCTCCATTTTTTGTCACTTAAAAAGGCTACTAGAACTTTTAATTTTTGTTCTAACGAGCTTTCTGCTAATATTCTAGGACCACTGGGTCGATACAATCGCCCCGAAAAAAAAAAAAAAACCCAAATAAACACGCATCCGTGATCTTTCTTCTGGAAAAACAAAATACAAAACTCCACATATCTGCAGATAGGAGCTTGAAACCTCTGCAGTAAGGTTCTCTGATCTGCTGAATCTGATGGTATGATTTTCATTAAGATTCTGCGACTTTTAGGGGAGTTTTTCCCCTTTTTTTCGAAAATGAGGCAAATTTTCTCAGGCTCGTAACCTTTAATGGTAAGACTACAAGTTATTGAAACTTATATACTTAAAATCATCATAAAAATCCGATTCTTTTGATTTATATATTAGTATCAAAATTCCGTTTTTTTGGAGTTTCGGTTATTATCGAACGGGGTCGCTCCTTACAGGTCGTTGTCAGTAGATTTTATACCATTCAGTATAGAAAGTGCAGAAAGTGCAACCTCTGACACTGCTTTAATCTCTTCTTCGAAGCATCAATTCGAGAAAACGTTGAAGCATTTTCCCTAAACTGTTCGTTGTATCTCAGCCTTTTAAGCGCAATCCCTTTGATGATTCCATGTAGACGCAAAGTTGCGTCGCAGCCAAGAATTGCGTGAGGAAGAGGAAATAGTCTGCAGGTTTCAGTTCCAATCTTCTTAACAATGGCCTCAATGTCCCAAATTGCACATGAAGTGGTTTTCTTAGGCTCAGTGTGCAGGTAGACCTTGTTGTGCTCAGGAATATGATAAAGTAACAACACCAAAAAGTCGGTAACGTCAACGATAAATACAGTGTCCAAAGTCTCCAAACACTCAACCGCTGCAAGCACAATAAGCAAGTCAGCACCAGCTTTATCTTGGATGGTTCTCAGACCTTTGCCTCATAAATAATCAGAAAGTATATTGACAAAACGGGCTTGATTCTTTTAGCACAAAAGAAATTCCTCTTTTTTTGGTGGTCAGTCTCATTTCTGGGCTAAACAGTACTTCCTGTTCAGTGATACAGTTTTATTTAAGATGATTCATCGTTTGTCGAAGAAGCTATGTCGTAGCCATCAAAGACAATAATGGCGTCTGGATATTTGAATAAAACATAGTTCCAGTATCGGTCTAAGATCTCCGCATATGTTTATTTGTTCGCCCAGGGAATACAGTGAAGCAAAACACCCCTGTCAGACTAAAAATTTCCCCAATAGTATCAATTTCAGAAGTTACTTGATAGTCTTTGATAGCTCTGGTTTATTTGGCTTTCGGAGCGTACCAAAATCATCAAAAAGTGACGCGGGATAGAAGACACAGTTCATATTTAAGTGGAAATTCTTCGTCCATATTCATTCTTTTGGATACAGTCACAAGACGCTGACAAAGCAATGGAGGCCCTAAACAGTGGATTTTTCCCCAATTTTTTTTTTGCTTAGCCGTCATAAGGACTGCCTGGCCCTTTGGTTTCAAAGAATACCCCTTCAGAGATTTCCCTAACATCTTTAAATCTCGTCAAGAATCTTTCCCCCGACTTCCAATGGTTTGTCGGCGTTCACGTTTTCTTCAGTAGCCATGCGAGTAGCAAGGCTTCAAAGCGACAGCTGATCAACCTCGAAAGAAGACGATCGCTCGACAAAGTCAATAACTATTTGAGTGTCTTTGCAGCCGCTCTGCTGCCTTGAAGTGTAAGACTCTTTCTGTTGGTCATTTGTGTGATAAAAAACATCCGTCATTTCTTGCGTCAGAAGATGAACGTGAGCATAAGCTGGACGTCCCACAAGCCACTGAAGTTTCTGTACTTCCGCCATTCCTGTACCTCAATTTAATCTGGTTTCCGTTTTCAGATTTTTCATCAATTCCTGTTCTATGACCGAATCTGTAGATAAACCGGCCCAAAATATGTTTGATCTTCTCACAACGTGCAGGCCTTTTTCGAAAGACTGGACAAGTGTTGGGCTTGTATGTTCAAGTCTATTCATCTTCTGTAGGTACAGCCTTGCCAACTTCATATAGTTTATGAGACCAGCTGCGGTGAGGTAAGGGAGCATGTTAAAAACCGTTTGCCAATAAATTTTTCCTTGACCTGTACGTTCAGCTCTGGAGAAATTTCGAAGAATGGCAACAATCTCCATGTACTGCATCCACAGTTTTCCTGTTCGAGTCTCGTGACTGCACTCTGATTTAAGATCTGACAGAGAAGCTTTGGCTTTCAAAAGATTAAAGCCTGGGAGATAGGTTCAAGAAAAGCTCGTCCATCCGTTACTTTCTCATATAGATCTTTGATTTCCCTAAGCTCAACTGTATTCCATGTAAGTTGTGTATTCAATTCAAGTTCTGCACCTGAATCCTCGTCTTCAAGTCCCTTTATCAGATTCGGTGTGAAGTACTACGTCCACAATGGTATGGACTCACAGTACTCGAGAAATAGCCTCATAGAAGATGAGGAACTGTACCGGAATCGTACATTCATTCAAAGCTTTCTTTCAGTCCAGATCTGTCCATCAAAGATCCAATGGCACCGACAAACCTCATCAGGGTGTGAAATCCTCCTAGTCTAAATACTACTTTTGCGACCTTCTGCAGCAATAATCTTCATGAGCCTCCACAACAGCGACTGGTCAAAGGTTACAGCCGGAGTAAATCAGTGCTGTTCATCCTGATGGGCAATGAATGTAGAAAGGATACAATTCTCTTCGCTTTAATGAAGATCGATCAACGGAAGAAACACAATGATGGCTTTACCAGGATGGTCTCTGACCATGGCTGATTGCATGGTTCCACTCAAACCTGGCCTAGGTTGTTTGAGATGCCACGACGTAAGCCAAAGACTATCTAAGTTTGAAATCTTTTCCTCTTCAAATCATGGAAGAAGAAGATCACAACACATTATCGAAAGGTCAGAATCGTTTGACTTTCTATGGATGATTTAGATTCTGCTAACTGTGTTTATCTTCTCAGGGGTTATCTCCTGCCTAGGGCTAATTTCTAAGGTGACTCTTAGCACTGAGGTTAAAGCAGCAATTATGTCCATGCCGTGAAAGGTGTTTCTACCATCGAAAGTACAAGTGTTGTGATCAACGTAGTCCACCACGTGTTGGACCAGACTGTCAGAAGTAATTCGATTATTCCGATATCAGTTCGATTCCATAATAAACGGCAGAATTTTTCTCAAACCTCGAAACTTAAAAATGGGAGAAGCAAAACCTCAGCATATTCAATGTATCAATCGAAAATTCGGAGGAATAGTGATGATGCATTTGAAGAGCCACTCCAAGTAGCAAGGGGAAATGACTACGCACGGGCGCACAGTCATGGTTGAATGTAACTAAAATTAACTACAAGCCAAAATTGATCAGTAAGCGTATTGCTTAGACTTTTTTCAAACTCGAATGTCGGCAAAATGGGTCACCTTGTTCTTATGCATCAACGCATGTATTGAATAATTTATCACCAAGAGCGTTGAAGAACATTGCAGATGCGGGACAATTTTGAGATATATGCGAAACCATTTATTTGATTGAGTGTATCCCGGTGAGGGTGGGGGGGTCTATATGTGCAAGATGCTAGGACATGACTTTTTCCTAGCTTTTCGGCATAGGAAGTGTAAATTTTCTCTGCGTAGATGCGACTTTGTGTAATATCCAACGCATATTAATGCATGCTTTATCTCGCGTGTGTGTAAGGGGGGGGGAACTTCTCAGGGATTTTAAAAACACAGAACTGAGTCCATATTCGTAATAAATGTACAACATTTTCCGATCATCAACTTTTTAAAAGAGCAAGTTATTTTCTTAAGTCGTTATTTTAGAAGAAAAGACAAAAAAAACTTCAGTTTCACCTCGACCGATTTTGCCCATTTTTTATATTTTTCTGGCTCGAATGTTACCAAAATCAAAACTGTTGCAATTTGTTTGAGGTATCCCCTAAAATTAATTTAGATTGACTATTATAGTTGAGCTTTCACCATTTAAACAATTTGAACAAATCAAAATAATTATAGACTGGACTTGTATCAAACCTAAATTGACGAACAACTTAGTAATTACGAAATAAAGATCAATAGTATTGCTTATGGGCAGAATGAATACCGCCCAAGCTTTGGGCTAACTTCCTATATAATATTGATGGCCCATGCCAATGACATATGCGAAGATGGGACATGACGTTGTATGCACTTGAACCGCAAAGAATACATTAAAGACGTGTGGATTACAGATCATTAATAGAAAACATAGCGAGTGACATTTTCCTAAGGTTACGGTAGAAGCATTTAGAGCAAGAAATCTGAAAGGCATCTAAAGAGACGAGAGTGATTTTTGTAATAAAAAATTAGAATTAATGTTTTCAATTTTGAGCAACTTTTTCATTTTTGAGAAAAATCTCCCAGCTTTGACTTATCTCAGAAGTAGGAGAAAAACTAGTCTAATAGTACAAATCGATTCAGCTCAAAATTGTGCATGATTATGTGAACGAACCAATTACAATTTAAAACATTTTAAGACAGTTTTTGGGCCCTTCTACATTCTTTGGTTTATAGCCTCAAAACTTTAATTTCAAATCCGAACTGCAACCAAACATTTGAAGGGAGAGGAAGCCAGACTATATTAATTGATTTGCATTAATTTTTTTTTATCCACGAATGAGTTGATAGTTCAACTTAAATGAAATTGTAACATGAGTAGATTAGGTGCAACACTGCTGAATGACAACTCATGGTGAATAAAGTAAGAAGGACAGTGAAAATGGAATCTAATTGTTTTAAGCTATTTAAGCGGTAATCTATTTAACCATTTTGTTGTAAAAAGTAACTTTTAATGAAAAAACATATACAATTATGCAGTTTTTGGTAGCAGTGGGTGCCAAATTAAATAATCAATTCATATATTTTTTTTTGTAACTTGTTTTCAAAATTGACATAAAAAGTAGAACATAACTTTTTTTCTTTTTCTCGAGAATCTATCAATATAGGCTAAGCCAAAACAAGGGGAACCAGACGGTTTGGGCATCACATAACATACATATCAGATTGATTTAAGTTATAAACAGTCTGATACTGTCTCTGAATCTAAGAGCAAAACGTGTCTAATTAGGCGTTTCGAAACTCTTCCAACTTGAACCCAAGGCTTTCAACATTCAAGGGTCTCTAATTTCATTGGGACAGCCGATTAAATTTTTTTAAGGGGTTGGGAGGAGGATCATACACAAAAGGGAGGATTTTCATGTTGTATTATTGCACTGCCATCAAAAGTACATATACTAATAAAACTTGGTAGGAGTTGAACATTAAGAAATGGTAAAAAAATGACTCGCAAATATATGTGACCAAAATACGAACAAACAACAGTACAAGACAGTGAGTTGAGGAAAACAGGTTTAAAAGAGGATAAGGGGGACAAATTATCAACAATATGCTAAAACACAAGACCAAAAAGTTTAAGAAGGTGTACCTTTCTTTAAGGCTATGGTATCCTTTGGGAATCAGCAATTATTAAATTTGAATCATTATGGACAACAAGCATTTTTAAATTTAACTAATTACTACTACTAACAACTCACCTCAGCACCAAGCTGCCAACACAGCATATAGCTCCGCACGCCCCTTCTTCATCCTAATTTATTCAGAGCCTCCCTCTTTACACCCTCCCAGGGAATTCCCATTTCCTTTAGATCCTTCTTTACGACATCCTTCCACCAACCGTGAATGATTGCTTCCTGTTTAGCCCAAGGAGGTTGGCCAAAAAGGAGGCTCTTCGGTAATCTTAGCGTTGTTTATTCATTTTTACCTCCCAACTGGCAATGTTGAAAAAAATATGGCTCTTCCCTAAAAGCTTCATAGTCAAAAGAAAATCTCAGAATATTGCATTTATCAGATACGAGTTAGACCTAAGATGGGCCAGGAGGGACAAAAATATTTAATTTTGATACGCATGCTTCTTTCAATACAAGTACTTGGCATTTCAAATACATTCAGCTTTGATAAAAAAGGTACCTTCAGCTTTTTCTGAATATCTGCAGCCGATATCGGTGTTGTTGATGGAGATTTAGCTCTCGGGGGTGAGCCTGTACTAGGAGCTAAGACGACTTCATATTTTACACCTCCTTTGCTCTTTTCTTCTCCTCTGATTTCAGTAGCTTTTGATTCCATTTTTGGTTGATGAACAAGTACTGGTACAGCTGAAAAAAACTTGCTCTTGTTAAAATTTGAAAGAGCAATCTAATGCTCTGTCTCTGAGTTCAGATGTTTCATGACTATCTTGAGGACTCCCTCCTCTAGTCTTAAAGATGTTCCTTGAAAACAAATAAGTATTTTTGCATAAAAGTAACCGCCTGCTATAAAGCCTTTCTTTCATTCATTGAATATTTTCTAAAAAAAACTTTAAGAGGTTTTGACAACTACTATGACTACAACTACAACTCGACTAAATTAATTTTCGGCCCTAGTTTTGTGTGATTTAAGGATTTCACTTAATTATCAACAAAAATATTTAAGACGAAAAATATAAAGAGTACCATGTGATATACGCACATTTCCAATAAAACCAAATTTAATTCAATTAGAATCATCAAACTAAATCCCCTTTTAATACTAGAATCACTATTCCACAATCAAATTAAAAAGAACCAACAATGATATATATAAAATATATAGTGCCGGGAGCAGGACGGCTACACCACTGGGCCCAGGCACTGCTATGCGGCATGCTTGTATATATCGGTTCTCATTGTCACTTTTCTTCCAACTGCATCCTCTTCTTGATGTCAAGGCATCACCATACCTTCAATACAACCACTCTAGGAAAATAACAAGTTATTCTCTAAAGTTGTGACCTATTTGGGTCGTTTGTGGCCAGAAATGTCTATATTCCAGTTTTAAGAAAAAATCAAGTGGCCGATTTTGAGATCGGGCCCCGGCGTCACTACGCGATAGGCTTGGGTATATTGATTTGCATTGTCACCTGTCTTCTAACCACAGACATTATGAGCCTCTTCTTGATGTCATAGCGTCACCATAGGTTCAATAAAACCACCTTTGGAAAAATACAAATTCTTCCTTGAAGTTGTGACCCATTTAGATCGTTTTTGCGGCTAGAAATGTTAATTTGCCAGTTGTAAGAAAAAATACTATGCAGCCGATTTCGAGGCTGGACCCCAGCACTCAGGACGCTTGTATATGTTGATTCTCGTTGTAAGTACCAACTTTCAAATGAATCACCTTGTTTGCTACTCTTTCCCAGGAAAATGGAGGACTCCACAGGGAATACATATAATGTTGAAGGGTTAAAATGACTTGTCACTTTCATTTTTGACACGTTCTGATTCTTGCTGTCACTTATAATTCTCGCTGCCGCGTATCTTCTAACCACATGCTTCTTTGGTCTCGCTGTGGCATACCTTTTACCGGCATATTTCTTTGTTCTATGCATTCATTTTTTATTCTTTCTGCTCCTCGTTGTTGCATGTCCTTTAACTGCACATTTCTTTGTTCTTCACTTTTGTTTTTGACTCGTTTTAATCCATGCTGCAGCTTATCTTCTAACCGGATATTTCTTTGTTCTTCACTTTTGCTTTTCACTCGTTGTAATTGTCGTTGACGCAAGTATTGTAACTATATTCCTTTGTTCTTCATTTTACATTTTTTTTCAATACCCATTTCCTTAGTTACTTGAATTGGTTTGTCACATTTGAAGGTTTAGCATTTTCATTTGTTCTCTATGCATTACTAAACCGCTTAAGAAGCCTTTTGTAAATAAATTCATTACACTTGGTATTTTATAGCTAGCTATGTTCCTTTTGTAACCTCTAACCACATATTTCCACTATGTTCTACTTCTGTTCACATATTTCTTTGTTCTCACTATGGCTTATCTTTTAATTGCATGTTTCTTTTCTCTTCACATTCATTTTTAATTCGTTCTGCTCCTCGTTGTCGTATGTCTTGTAACCGTATATTTCTTTGTTCTTCACTTTACTTTTTGACTCCTTTTCATTCTTGCTGTCGCTGATCTTCTAACCAGACATTTCTCTGTTTTTTGCTTTCAATTTTGAGTCGTTGTAAATGTCGTCAACACAAGTATTCTAACTGTATATTTTTTTGTTCTTTGTTTTCGTTCATCATTACTTCCGACATTATTTCAATACCCTTTACCTTAGCTGCTCGGATTGGTTTTGTCATATTTGATGGTCTACGTTATTCTTTGTTCTCTAGGCATTACAAAACTACTGAACACTTTTTGTAAATAAACTCATTACACTCGGTATTTTATATTTAGCCATGTTCCTTTTGTAATGTTGCATGAATCATAGATATGTACAAACGATACAATCACTCCTGGGAGGGAAGTGATGTAATTTATTCTCTTGAAATGTGCTCACAAATATGACATCACTCATATGAAAATTTTCCAAAATTAAAGCTCTAAGAGAATTTTCTCAAACTCGTGATCTATTTAGCTCGTTTTTGTAAAACAAAAAATCCCAAGATTCCATTTTTCCGAAACATTTTTGACAAGTTCTTTTTCTTGCTGTCGCTTGTAATTCTCGCTTCCATTTATCTTCTAACCACACATTTCTTTTCTTGCTGTGACATTTCTTTTAACCGGATATTTCTTTTTTCTTCATTTTCCTTTTGAATTCGTTCTGATCCTCGTTATCGTATGTCTTGTAACTGCATATTTCTTTGTTTCTTTCTATATAGATCGTTTTTTTTAAAGCCAGAAAATCTAAGGATGTCAATTTTCCAAAAACAAACAAAAAATGGAGCCTTTTTCAAAAATAAAAACATACATAAATAAATATACAATTACTGCCCGTTTGAAGGGATAAGATACACAGCCCAACATAAGAATCTGGAAAGAAGCTTCGAATTTTCATCTCTATTTCCCTATTCAGATTAATGAATGATTTTGGGCTTTAGAACTGTTTCTACTCAATTAATATGACAATAAATCTTAGTTATAACAGACGAGGTTCAGGAACTCTTAGAATTCTTGCGCAATATATTGATAATTTTGGGTGAATTAAATAAAGAAACCAAACAGCCTCCATACTGGGCAGATTTTAGGTATTTTGGCATTGTTGTGACCAATTTTGGGCACTTTCCAGTAAATTTGGGTCACAAATGTAGTGAGATGATTCCATATTTATGGAACCATCTCCATATTTACAATCCATATTTACCTTTGAGGTATATAAGAACAGAGAGTACTATAATGAACCCGTTGCTGGTGAGCTACCATTTCAACATTACCATTTCATTGGCGTTTTCATCATAGATTGTTAGCCCTTTTCAAAAAACTTCCTATTTTAATTAAAAAGCCCCCATTATTTAGTAAACACTCTTAAAAAAATGGGACAAACAGTCAAACTTTAGCCTAAAGAGCAAGGTATTGAGGAGGGAGACACCTTTCATAGATGGAGGAGGCAACCCTTCCCACACGGAAGTCTTCTTCGGCGAAAGTTCGTCCAACATAAAGTAAACCCCCCCCCCCTCGTCAAATTCCCTTCAGAGTCCCGTCATTGCTGAAAATCCTCACTCCCTGCAAAAATGCTTGCAGACAATTCAGCTTGAAAAATTTTCCTTTGCATTCTTTCATTTGAATAAGACTTTAATCTCTAATCGATTTCTCGATCTTGAATTCTGTGGAAACTATTTCCCAGAAATCAAAACAGCGGAAAATAGCCCCCAGATAATTCCACCAGAACATCTCCACAGGAAAATTGGCAGAGGCCATAATACTTTCGGGACAGCACAAATGTTTTCAATAACTTAGTATTTGTTATTAAAATATTTAATGCTACTACTACTACTACTACTACTAAAAATTCATTGCAGCACCAATGACCACCTGAGGTCATTGACAAATTTGGGCTAAATATTTGCATATTAGAGGGGGGAGGGGTCAAATATAGCGGGTATGTATGCAAATTGTGTTAGGTACAATTATTCTGCATTTTATGAAGTAGGAATTATTTTCTGACTTCAAACTATCCAAATACTTTACTCCCCCCTTTTATGTGCAAATACATAGCCCAAATTAAATATTTTCCATCTATTCTATCACTGGTCTTTGTCTTGTCTCGCGCTAAGCTGAAAAAAACTAACAAACAGATCGCATTGTTCTCGAGTTTTACACAGCGTAAACTTGAGTGAGTGGCGCATAATACACAGGTACCAAAATTCCTTCCTCCTACTGAAATAAAATTCTCAAATTTGGAAAGCCTTATTTTCCACGGGTGGCTATTTTCCAGGAGGGGTATTTTCCACGGGATGGGGCGGGGGTGTTTTATGGGATGTATTTTCTGTGGGGGGGGGGGGGTTAACACCTAGAACCATAAGGAGGATACCCTTCCACAATACCTCGCTCTTCACGCTGACGTTATTTAGAATTTTCAAAAAGTGTCTTATTTTAATTTAACAAACCTTGTGTTTCAGTTTTTGTCCGTTCACTGTTTTTGTTTTTGTTCATTTTTGTTCAAAGGATTGGGATTCAAAGCTGTTCTTAAAATATCTTTAATAGTCAAGACAGTAACACTTTTATGAAATTAACAAGTTAATGAAATTTTAAGAGGAAAAACAAGGTTTTTAACTAAAAGTAAGGACCCATTTTAAAACTTTAAATAAATAAAATTCTTCCATATATGAGTGGGCTTTTCTTTACGATAAATTTTGACTATCTTCTCAATTCTTTTAAGAAAGACTTAAAAAAATTAGGACTGCTTAATCAGAATAAAAGTTTTGTCAAAACAATAGAGACTTTAGTTTAAAGAGAAAGGGATTTAGAAGGGTGCAGCCCCACTTATATATGGACTAATTTTTTGTCTTTTTCAATGTTTTTCTGCACCTTCAGTTGAAAAACCTTATTTTTCTAAATCTTAATTTCTTATTGCTAATCAATCATGCTGGAAAATCCAGCTCCCTCAATGTGGTTTCAGGCACCATCCCTTGTCCCCACTCTGCACCCACTGACACTCTTTCATAACTAATGATTGGAAATTGAAAAAAAAGCTTATTGTTCTTATTAAATGGCCATTCTGCTTCAGAAGTTGCTCTTAAAAAATTGGGACAAAAAGTCAAAACTTACAGTTAATTAAAAGTATATGCATAGTATAATATACATATACTAAAGTATACGTATACTATATACTAAACTATGCTAAAGGATACGTAATAATTTATGTCCATTTTTAAGTATTGATGTTGCTCCTTTTTGAAAAACTTTGTTAAAAGATTTAATTTCTAATTGTTTTCAAATAATACAGGGAAATGTGGCTCCATGAAAAACTCCTTCTCCCCATGGAAAAAATCCACCATGGAAAGCTGTTCACATAAAAACACCCATCCCCTCTGGAGAAATTCCCCAAAGGCAATTCCATTCTAGCTCAAAATTCCACCCAGAAACTTCTTGCAGACAATCTCAGGTGAAAAATGTTTCTAGCACACTATCATTTGAAAAAGCCTTCAGTTTCTGATTGTTTTTAAAACCATGCTGGTAATCTCCTCCGTGAAAAGTTTCCCAGCAAAAAGCCAGCAAAAGGGTATTTTCCAGCAAAGTTTTTTTTTAGGAGGGAGGGGTACAAAAGAAACTTTTAAAAACGCATGAAAAAGGTGAAATTGATATCTACTCCCTTATGATTTCTGGGTTTATGCTGTTATTATGAAAGTAAAGAATAACATTAAGCCCCAAAATGAGCAGAACCTATTCCATACAGGAGGGGGATTGCCCCTTTCTTGTCCAAACCTCCACCTCAAGGTCTTAAAAACTTTGAAGTGTGCTCACTAGATCAGAAATGGAGAGTTCTAGTTCTTTTTTTGAAGTCCCAATCCAAAAGGATTGGAGACCAACCAGCAGCATGGGGGTGATATTTTTTCTAGGGGGGAGGGTATTTTTCAACATTAAAACTTAAAACAAACAGAAATTATTCTGTATATAAAAGGGGTTGTCCCCTCCTCAACACCCTACTCTTTACACTAAAGTTTGACTCTTTCTCACAACTCTACTTATTAAAACAATAAAAAACTTCAGCATAAAGAGCAAGGTGTTGAGGAGGAGACAACCCCTTTCACATCAGGAATAATTTCAGTTCGTTTTAAGTTTTAATGTTGTTCCTTACTTGCAGTGAAAAAAAAGTTTTTGAATTAACGCTTGTTTTAATTTTGACTCACTGCACATGAATAATTAAAATGGAATTTGCATTTTTTGGCTAAATGGCTTTCTCATAGTTTTGATTGGACGATTTTGACAAAAAATGGTGGGGGAGGAGGCTTAGCTGCCCTCCAATTTTTGGTTACTTAAAGAGGCAACTAGAGCTATTTATTTTTTTACTAACGTTTTTAATAGTAATAAATGTACATAACTTGCAAATTAATACACTAAAGTGATTAGTGCTATGTACAAGAATAATACTGTTGTGGTTAAGGTAGGAAATGAGGTTAGCAGCTGGTTTTGTATTAAACCTGGATTTAAGCAGGGCTGTGTTCTATCCCTCTTTATATGGATCATTTTGTAGAACTTTGTCTTAAGGAGCACAGGAAAGGCAATGGGAGACCATGGAATCAAATGGAGAGGAAAAACTCTCATGGACTTGGATTTTGCTGATAATTTTAAGCAGCCTAGATGAAAGTATGAGCAAAATGAACAAACTTTTAGAGGTTTTGCAAGTTCAGGGCACCAGAATATGTTTGAAAATTGATAGTACTCACTGCTCAATCTTAGACCCAGCAGCTGCTCCAAGCTGACACAACAGAGGAAGAGCAGGGCCTTGGAATCAAGATACATTCCCAGCTAGTATACAAGTTTCATCAGTATACTCTCTCAGCTGTTGCAAATACAGGGAGATGTATTGGCACCATCAAAAGAACTTTTGTTAGCATCCTCTATGGTGTACCTGGTAATTGAGTTCGGTATGACACTGGCCTCCCCTTAGTTCAACAGAGATTAATAACTCCTTGAAAGTGCCCAACAGTATACCACCAAAACATGACATGACAGCACTCCCTTACAGTGAGAAGCTTGCACTATTAAAAAACAAAGAGGTGATACAATCACAGCATTCAATTATTTTAAAGCCAATCCTGCTTCAAGCCTTCTCTCTATCAACCCCAACTAAGGAATCTATGAAGACCCCCAGGAAATTTCATTACAAACTACTAACTACAGAGAATGACACCAGTTTTGCCCTAACTAATTTCCTATGCTTGGAATTCCCAAAGCAATCAAACCATCCAATCTCAAACCCTGAAGTAGATCAAGCTAGATGTTGGCAAGGACTACCAGATGTATCAAAAAGAGCCATCCTTCTATGCTTGCATAATCAAACTTAAGGGGATGTCACAAGAGTAAATTAATGAAGAAAATTATTTGGGCTAGGATACATCTGGGATCATCATCAAGAGGGGGGAGCATTGCTGGAATAGAAACTATGATATTTAGTAATAATATAAAATAATAAATATAATAGCATCAACTGTAAAACTCCCATTTAGGGGTTTATTGCAATCTTGGAAATGAGTTGAGCTGTATGATTGAAACTTTCAGAAATGTATCCAGAGCCTAAATGATGTTCTGGGAAGATATTTTGAAGGACCTATCATTACTACTTCTCCCTTCAGAGAGCACTAGCTAAGAAGATTGCAAAGCCTATTTAAATTCATAAAAAAATCAGCTTTAATTTAGGTTTTCAATCTTTTTTGTTTTTTCAAATGCAATCCCTACTATTCCAGAATAACTTTAAGCCTTATCATGTTCTTGAAGATATAATAAAGCATATACCCCCACTTCTTCTCTCTCAAGAGGGCATTGTACTTGGAGAACCTTAGCAAACTTTGTGTTGTAGAAATGAAACCAGTAAAATTCTAGTGTAGCTGCTTTTTGCAATCTTGGAAAGGGGTTAGGCTAGGTAAATAAAACTTTCAGGGATGGGTCTACAGACTAAAGCATTTCCCAGGAAGGTATTTTTAAGTACCCACCTTTACTCCTCCCTCTAGAGAGCTGTGACTTTTGATGACCTTTAAAAACCTTCATTTTATAAAAGTGAAACCTTGCAAAATAGATTTTCTGCTTAAATGAAGTGCAACAAAACTGTTTTGAGCTTCAAACTTTGCTGAATCTTAACTTAAGAGGTTTCAAAAATGTGCAAATACATTTCCTAAATTTCAAAAAAAAATCAATCAATATGGCTTAGAATTCTACTCAAGCAACAGGAATCACATTTTAAGAACTAAAACCAGAGAAAATTAAACTGATAACTGAAAATTAAGGTAAAATTATTTGTCAAAATTTCAATAAGTGACAGGTAATAGGCTACTTGTCATGTAGGCACATTTTTAAGATGTAGAAATCAGAAGAGGGTTAACATAGAAGTTTGGGAATAATTTCCTAAAGCATGTTTTTGACTCTGGATTTATTACTCAAAGTTTCATTTTCCTAACCTAACAACTTTCCAAGATAGCTAAAGTAGAATTTTACCCAAAGATTGAAAAAGGTCAATGTCCTCTGGAGGGAAGTCAGGATTGAGCAAAGAGATGGGACTCAAAACATTTTGTGCTTTATTTATGTAGTAGCCTAGATTTCATCTTTATAACACAAAAATAGAAAAGGTCAGTATCCTTTAGACAGGAAGGAGGAAATGTAGGTGCTTCAAAATATGGTAAATTTGTAGTTGGCTGTATAGTTTAGCTAGGATGAAAGTGAAAATTTCACTTGATAACTTTCATTATGCTCTTTCATAATTCAATATTTTATTCTGGGGCTAATTGCATCTTCAGTCCTTAAAGGGGCACCAAAGATATTTCTTTTTGTAACCACACAAAGAAGTTATCAACACTAGTTAAGGTATTGAAAAGTGGTTAAAAACATATCATTAGTTTATAAATAAGTTTTTCAAGAGTAATATAGGCCTGCTCACAAATTATTTATTTATAACAATTCAAACCTCATTTCTTAGGCCACTCAAACATTAACTGGGTAATTGTTTAGTTTTGTCACAAGCTGTCTAAACTAGAAGTTATGCTGCAAAGCAGCATAGTTTCTATACTATAGCATTTAAAAATACTAATTCTAGAAGCATATTCATTTGTGGTTAACCCTCTCCTCCATGGGGCAAACTAAAAATGCACCAATTGGGCTTGTTTATAGGTAACATTACCTATAGAGCAAAGCTTATTAGTCCATGAGCCCCCCAGGCAGCATGGCTCATGGACTAATAGGCTTTGCTCTATTGGTAATGTTACCTGTAAGCAAAATTGGACATTTGTTTTGTTTAGAAACAGCTGGCTAGTTTAAAGTTGAAAGTGAATGATCTTGGATATTAACATTAATGGACATGCAAGTTTTTTAATTATCTTTTGACTACCTACTATAGCCTACAGAAATTTCTAGTGATAGCTGGAATTAGTATTTTTAATATAATTTTGTTCATACTGTATAAGCCCAACTTTCCCTTTGGCTTTAAAACCCTACCCACTTTAGCCTATACATTTTTAGTTTGCCTCATGGAGGAGGAAGGTCAACCAAAATCTGATGCACTTCTGTAGGCCTAATTAGCATTTCTAAATACTATAGTATGAAAACTATGCTGCTTTGCAGCATAGTTTCCACTTTTGACAGCTTGTGATGAAACTAAACAATTACCACAAACTGTTTTCCTACTGTTTCAATTTAAGTGTGCATTTTTCAAATGCCATTAACTAGAAATACCCTAGTGCTGACTTTTATGATTCAAAATTTTGCCATGGACAATTCAGGTTATATATTTGCACATTAGGGATGGTGGTTAAGTTCATGGTAAATTTGCAGTGGGCTAGGCCTACATATTTAGCTAAAATGAAATTGAAAACATTATCAACTGGTGTGTTAATCTTCTATATACGAAAGAAATTAAAAAGATCCAAGTCTACCAACCAAATGACTTTATTTTTCTAACAAAAAGAGAAAGATTTACTCTTAAAAATTGTGTGTGACTTTAACTCCTCATGTTTTGTCAGGTCACCAGACACAAAAAGGCACTGCAACAATTGGCAAATCATTTTATATCAATAGCTATTACTAAACTAAGTGATAAAACTTATTTCCTCTGGAGTACCTTGTCAAGAAACTCTAATATTGGGCATGTCTAATATTACCTTTGTTTGACGCAGGTGCGCAGCAGTCCGTGAATTTAATTTTAAATCGATTGCCGCTTGTAGTAAAATTTAATCCTTTGCTACTGATAGTTGAAGACATTTGAATACGATTTTATAAGTTAAAGCTTATTTGATGAGAAAAAACAGTTTTTTATTGCAATTTAACTAAGGAAAGATTGGGTTCAATATTTTTTTCTTTCAAGTTTCCGAGAGGGATTTACATATTTTAGTATTATAACATTAGCAGACATAAACCGTTTTTGTAGTGTAACAGTCTGTACTTGGTGAGTAAAATTTTGATCTTTATTTATCAAGTTTAATCGCTCTATTCTGCTCATTTTTGCCAATTTTCTGTTACTTTTATCTACTACAGTGCATTCCATCTGATTGATGCTAGTATTAGTTTAAATGTATATTATAACCCTGAACTGGGAGGGTGATAAAAAGTCACTAACTGCAGAGTGGGATCTGGTGAACCCCAGTTTTTAAAAATTCAAAAAAATATTGTTTTGAAATGTATTGCCATTTCGCTTACAAAACACTTAGTTTTATCAATTAGAAACACTAAAATACAAAACTCATTCTGCTATTTGCATTTGAGGCAGAGGAACTTGGCATGTTCCATGCACATACTTTTATGGTATGCATTGCAAGTAGATTATAATTTGATTTTCTCAATCATTAGAACCTGAAGAAGACACCTGTGGGACATTCTCAGCTGAAAATATAGTGTTGTCAATCAACTAAGACAGTTCTTGTGGAATTGTTTGAAGGGTTTCTCTGATCCTAAGTTGTTATTCAGCAAGGCATTGTCCTACCTCTTATAAAAATTTTTCTTCAGGCCTATCATTTTCTTGGGATCTTGAATAGCATAGCTAAGAATAACTGTCATTGACTTCAGCTGTGTCCATGATTATATGCCACACCACCATAGACCATCCTCTCATGTGGCAGCTAGTTGAATAAGTAGAACAGCATTGGTCCAGAAAGTCTACTCTACTTATTGTTGGGCTTATGTCATGATTGTCTCTGGTTTAGCCTACTACTTTTGTGATTGCTATCTGATGACAAAGTGCATCAATGAAGCAAGAATTACTGCTTTGTTTTCTTCAGAACAAATAACACAAGGGTTGGATGGTATTTAAGCCCAAAGATAGAGGAGTTAGGTTCCCTTGTATGACTAGCAAGGAATTGGGTAGAATTTCTCTTTTGTTCTTTCCAACTGTGTCTATGTAGGTAACTTCCAAGGGTCTAAGCATTTCTATAAGCTCTACAGGTATGAATCATTTGTTTACTGTAATGTTAGTTTGAACTTCAATTGAGTGGCAAGGGCCATGATAGCACATGTTGGAATTGAAGCATTCTGGAAGAATGCCTTCAAGACTACTAGTCATTAAATTTCTATTCCATATTTTGTTTAGTCCTGAGGGAATATGCATCCTTTGCACTGATCTCTAAATGCAAATTTATATCCTCCAAGTGCAATTAGTATTTTATTAATTGTTAAGTACTTGACTGGTGAGTAATTTGCTTTACAGTTTGCAGCAAGGATGTCAAAATCCTCTGACATGAGCTAAAGGTCCACCTCTTTCATGGCATATGTGCTTATTATTGAATAAAAGAGTTTTCCAAATGCAGGAATTGCTTCAGGCTTGTCATAGCACAAAAAATGTCCCACACAGTTCTATCAGCTCCAAAGAGACCTTCAAAATCCTCATTGGTTGACATTAACACTATGATGTCAATTGGATAAAAGATATTTAGCCTACATCTTCTGACTCATTACAACTCCCAAATTTTTAGGGAGAGATCCAAGCATTAATAAAAAAAAGAACATAGTAGAGACTGATAAATCAAATAACTCTTTGTTGTCTTTTGATATGTTTAGAAACTGCAATTTATTTTGCCAATGATTTTTAGTAAATATACCAAGACCAATTTTAAGATGAAAACAATTCAGGTAAACTTTTACAGGGGATCTCATTTTGATTTAGGTCCTTTTTTATTTTTCTGCTGTTCTTTTCCATTTGTTATGATTCTGTGTTCAAGGTTTATAAATATACTAGCTGTTGGGGTGGCGCTTCGCGCCACCCCAACACCTAGTTGGTGGGGGCGCTTCGCGCCCCCCCCAAGCCCCCCCGCGCGCGTAAGTCGTTACGCGCCATTGTAGTTGTGTCCCTATGTCCCACCTGTGAATATAGATAGATATATATATATATATATATATATATATGTTTTTAACTACGTAAAACTTGCGAATATACAACATTCTTTGCTGTCCCATTGTCTGTGCATATAAATAGATTTTCAGGTTTACCGACTCTTGAACATGCAACATATAATGGTCCATGGGAAAACAATCCATATTCAGATCTATACCTCATGATTCTAATGATTGCCCTTGAGCTTTGTTGATGGTGATTGCTAATCGACCATTCCCTGAGTCACCATCGTCATTTATATATCCCCCTGTGCACCCCGGCGTCCCCTTTGTAGTTATGTCCCTGTGTCCCAGTCGTCATTTATATTCCCTGTGTCCCGGTTGTCATTTGTGTCCCGGTGTTCCAGTCTGTGATTTCTCTTTGAGTGTCCCGGGCGTCATTTATATTCCTTGTGTCCCGGTGTCCCGGTCGTCATTTATATCTCCCTGTGCCCCCTGGCGTCCCCATTGTAGTTGTGTCCCTGTGTCCCGGTCGTCATTTATATTCCCTGTGTCCCAGTCGTCATTTGTATCCCGGTGTCCCAGTCTGTATATACATTCGTTTTTTAGTTTTGTTTTTCTCCTTTATTTTTTTCCTTTTTTCTCTTTTTTCTTTTTTAGTTTATTTAGATTTTTAGATTTTTTAGTTTTTTTATTAGTTTTTAGTTTTTTTGTAGTTTTTACCATTTTTTTAGTTTTTTTAGTTTTTTTTTTTTTACTTATGTCCTGGTCGTCATTTATACTCCCTGTGTCCCGGTCGTCATTTGTGTCTCGGTGCTTGTTGATTGCTAATTTATATTATATTTATATTTATATTTTTTATATTTATTAATATTTTTTTAGTTTTCTTTTTCTCTTATTTTTCAGTTTTTTCCTTTTTTTTAGTTTTTTCTTTTTTAGTTTTTAGTTTTTTTTTTTTTTTACCTTTTTTTAGTTTTTTTAGTTTTTTAGTTTTTTTATTAGTTTTTAATATTTTTTTATATTTATTAATATTTTTTTAGTTTTCTTTTTCTCTTATTTTTCAGTTTTTTCCTTTTTTTTAGTTTTTTCTTTTTTAGTTTTTAGTTTTTTTTTGTTTTTACCTTTTTTTAGTTTTTTTTAGTTTTTTAGCTTTTTTAGTTTTTTTATTAGTTTTTAGTTTTTTTTTTAGTTTTTGCCTTTTTTTAGTTTTTTCAGTTTTTTTTAGTTTTTAGTTTTTTACCTTTTTTTAGTTTTTTTTAGTTTTTTAGCTTTTTTCTTTTTTTTTCTTTTTAGTTTTTTTTGTAGTTTTTACCTTTAATAGTTTTTTTTCTTCTTTTGTATTAGTGTGAAATAATTCAGACGTCATATGCGGACAAACACGACGTCACTCGACAGACAGACAGACAGACATAACCCACAAACAACTTATTTTTATATATATTTATTCATATTTTTTTAGTTTTCTTTTTCTCTTTTATTTTTCAGTTTTTTCCTTTTTTTTTAGTTTTTTTCTTTTTTAGTTTTTAGTTTTTTTTAGTTTTTTACCTTTTTTATTTTTTTTTAGTTTTTTTATTAGTTTTTAGTTTTTTTTTAGTTATTGCCTTTTTTTTAATTTTTTCAGTTTTTTTTAGTTTTTAGTTTTTTACCTTTTTTTAGTTTTTTAGCTTTTTTAGTTTTTTTTCTTTTTAGTTTTTTTTGTAGTTTTTACCTTTTTTAGTTTTTTTTCTTCTTTTGTATTAGTGTGAAATAATTCAGACGTCATATGCGGACAAACACGACGTCACTCGACAGACAGACAGACAGACATAACCCACAAACAACTTATTTTTATATATATTTATTCATATTTTTTTAGTTTTCTTTTTCTCTTTTATTTTTCAGTTTTTTCCTTTTTTTTAGTTTTTTTCTTTTTTAGTTTCTAGTATTTTTGAGTTTTTTACCTTTTTTTAGTTTTTTTTAGTTTTTTTAGTTTTTTAGCTTTTTTAGTTTTTTATTAGTTTTTATTTTTTTTGTAGTTTTTGCCTTTTTTTATTTTTTTCAGTTTTTTTTTAGTTATTAGATTTTTACCTTTTTTTAGTTTTTTTTAGTTTTTTAGCTTTTTTAGTTTTTTTTTCTTTTTAGTTTTTTTTGTAGTTTTTACCTTTTTTAGATTTTTTCTTCTTTTGTATTAGTGTGAAATAATTCAGACGTCATATGCGAACAAACATGACGTCACCTGATCCACACACAGACAACTTATTTTTATATATATAGATTGTAAAATTCTAGTTGAGTGACTTCTTGCTATCTCAGAAAGGAGTTAGTTTTGGAAAATGAAACTTTCAGGGATGGTTCTACAGGCTAAAGTATATCCCAGGTAGGTATTTTAAAGTACCCACCTCCACTCCTTCTCCCTCTAGAGAGCCCTGAAAATTGCCTACATGACAGGTCTATACCTATTGAAATTTTGTCTGAGCCATATCAATGTTTTTTTTTAAAAATTTAGGAAATGTATTTACATATATTTAAAACCTTATAAATTGGGACTGAGCAAAGTTGTGAAAGTGAAAACAATTTTGTTGTACTTCATTCAAGCAGAAAATCTATTTTGCAAGATTTTACTTTTATAACACATATTTTGAAGGTCATCAAAGGTCAGGGCCCTCTAGAGGGCATAGGAGTAGAGGTAGGTACTTCAAAATACCTTCCTGGGACATAATTTAGCCTCTACACCCACCCCTGAAAGTTTCATTTTCCTAATGTAACCCCTTTCTGAGATAGCAAGAAGTCAATCAACTAGAATTTTACCAATAAATATATTAATGTTGTTTCCATTGACTACGCTTTTTATCCTCTATCCATAACATAGTCATAATTTATTCTTTTGGTTTTCCTATTTTCCCAAAACTGAGAAATTACAGAATTTTGGCACAGAACCTGCAAAAAAGATTTAAAGGTAAAATTAAAGTAGTCAAACAGACCAAGAAAGGGCATTGCATCAGCTAGAAGTCACACCAAGTTTAGGTTATAAAAAAAGGAAGATTTATTGATCAGTTCTTGCTTTTAGGGCTGGCATTACTTTAAATAACTTAAAAAGAAAGTAATTTTTCTCTAAAAAGCTTGTTGAAATTAAACTTAGTTCATCTGCTTAGTTGTAAAAAAGTTACACAAACTACAGGGTAGGGTGTGTCAGACCCCAGAGCTGTGTATCTTGGTTTAGAGCTCAACTGGTCTGAAGAATACATGTGATATCAGTTTCCTAACTATACCTGGTGGTAAGAGATGGACAAAACACTGTGCATTGGGGTCTAATAGACCCCACCCTGCCAGTTAAGGGTTAAAGACATTGTATTCTGAGTTACCATCCAAGTGACTTATTAATATTACCAGTTATCTTCTTGCTTTGAGATTTTTACTGTATAGTACAGAAATTCAAACAAATAAAGAATCCAGTTAAGTGATTATTCATAGTAAAGGGGATTCTTATTTGAAATAAGATAATTAAAAACAAGTTTTTGTAACTGCAAGTAAGGAGCAACATTAAAACTTAAAACAAACAGAAATGATTCTGTATATGAAAGGGGTTGTCCCCTCCTCAACAGTGTGCTCTTTATGCTAAAGTTTGACTCTTTTGCACAGCTCTACTTTTTAAAACTACAAAAAACTTTAGTGTAAAGAGTGAGGTGTTGAGGAGGGGACAAAAACTATTACAGTGAATTAAAAAGTATACAATTAGAATCACCTTTCTTAAGAATCCCAAATAGGAAACTTAGAGCCCCCTGCTTGAACTACAAAGAAAATCATATTTTTGCTGGCTACCAGTGATGTACATCATGATCTAAAACATTAGACACGGATGTTACCTTTTGGGGCCTAAGAAAGGGCTCAAAATGGAATTTGACTCAGAAGTAATTATTAAATATTGTAAGATAAAAAAAAGGCATCAAGTAATACATTCACTTTCTTCCTAGCTAAATTATGTGAGTAGGCCTATATATAAATTTACCTAAGAAACTATATTCAATCATTTAAAATACTTCAGTGGCTCCCTAAGCCTTGTTTTCAGGCTAACCACACCCAACATGGAGTTTACCATGGTTTTGTACATTGTTGATTTGAGTGCATTGTTCAACACAGCAAATGTCTTCTTAGAACCTGTGTCTGACCATGCTTGGAACCCATAAGATGAAAATGCTTATAAGTTTTGCTGGGTGGAACATAGAGAACCTGAAAACAATTGTTGTTGAACTCACTCAAAACATGCTTCAACCTGGTGCCTGAAAACACAGCTCTGGAAGGTTACATGCTAGAACAAAAAGGGACATATTTAGATTGATAATTTTATGCTCTTTGTGTTGTTGACAATTTGTCCCCAATCTCCCTCTATATTGGTCAAGCCTAGCCCAGATACAAAAGAAACTTTTGGAAATAAGTCAGTGAGGGTAAATTTAGTTTTTCAAGCCAGGAGGGGTAGGGAATGTTATAGAAACCTTGGATACGTTTAGTTGTATGCCTCTGGACTCATTCTAGAGTTTTTAGTAAGATTTATTAATTGGGTTGACAATGCAAATACCAAACTCTAGCTTAGGTCAAATTAAACCTTTTACAGAGCTTTGAAACAGTTGAGAGTGAACAACTACTGAAAGGTCTCTTAAATATACCAAGAGTGACTGGCCTTTGCTGCCACAGTCTGGGCATGCAAACTGAACTTCAGCTGTTCATCAACTAATAAACCCACATCATGTTCAGTGTGACTACTGACAACAGGTTGCCTTGTTTTGTCTCTTGACTCAATTGAGTACTGTTGTCTTGAGTTTTCATTACCAAAGTAGATAAACCTTTCATTTCTGGACATTGAACTTCAGCTTCTAAGTCCCTGCCTGGCAAGTAAATAAGTCCTGCTTCATTGGTTTCTATTTTTCCTGAGCGTTCAGCTGAATTAATTATTTTTGAATCATCTGCATAAAGGCTTATTTTATTTTGATGTTACAAGGTGAAATAAATATTAAATAAAGTTGGGCCCAGGATTGTGTCTTGATGTACTCCACTTCTTGCTTCCACAACATCAGGGACAAATGATTATCCATTATCCCCAAACACTTTATAACTGATAGTTTTCTATTAGTAAAGAAAAGTATCACCATGTCAATAGTTTCTGTATTAATACCAATACCTTTAAGCTTAATATGCAGTTGCCTGTGGCATACCTTATCAAATGCTTTAGCAAAGTCCAGCAAGTCATGTCATCTGGGAAACCTTTGGCTATAAGTTTGGTGACATTCATATGCATCAATAAGGTTGGCCTTAACTTGTCTAGTAGAAGATGGGGATAACAGCTTATTTTGAGTTAGATGTTGAATGACTGCAGAGTTGACTATGCTTTTGAGTATTTTTCCACAACTGAGGTGATACTGTTTGGTCTGTAGTTAACTGTCTCATCTCTGTTACCACCTTTGTGTGCTTGGATAATAAACTGGCAAGTATAAAAAACTGATAAGTTAGTCATAAATTTGAATAATAATTGTAGAAAACATGATAATCTGAATGTTGTTAATTTACTGGATATTACAAAGTAAGAATTTATTGTGTTTTATATGGCATAGGGCTTTATGAGGTCATCCAGGGGCGGGGGCTAGGTATTTATTATCAAAATTGTCAATAAAACAATAAAAAATAGTCTAAAACTACCAATCTAAAACTGTTTTGTTTTCTAGCTTGTCTCCTTCTGGAGAGCTGTTATTCTTAACCTTTACCAGAAACCTTTGTTAATAAAAACTGCATTAATCAAATTTGACTGACTATATGTGCATCTTTTGACAAAAAGTTATTGATATTTGGTAATAAGTTCATATTTTGTTCCAGATGAGAGTGAAATAATTGCTAGAATACTTAAAAATTAACTTCATGATAATTTTTGTGAATACAGTTAACTAGCATCTTTAGGGTCTTAACTTCTTCACAATCACTAAATTAGTAAAAAATAGGAACAAGTGCCTAAATTAATGAGCATTAAGGCATTGACACTCATATCAAACAGTTTTTGGTAACAAACTGTAAGTAAGGAGTGACCTGGCTCAGTAGTCTTTTCAAACTCCATGAAATTCGGAGGGTGCAATTGCTTGTTTTATGCGGGAGCAGAAAAGTGCCGAAATTGATGCAGCTAATTTGAGTGAGTGCTGGTGTTGTCCAGGCTACTCCTGTAAGAAAATTTCAACCATACAGATGAATTGTTTGTACTTACCTGTTATACCTTCGTCTAGTACCCCCTGCTCTCCAGAATACTCCTATAAGAAAACTTCAACCATACAGATAAATTGTTTCAACTTACCTGTTATACCTTCACCTAGTACCCCCTGCTCTCCAAATTCAAGAGCTAGGATGCTTAATATCCTAAAGGAACTTAAATCACCATTGCATCCCCCCTCTCGCAGCAGTTGATTCCAGCTTCTCCCTACCTCCAGCATGATGTGACCCCTCCCCCTCTTTCGAAGATACTTGTCATACTGAGGGCACTGCCGTTTTTACCATCAACCCATCCTCTACTTTTTACACCACCAATAGAAAACTAAATGGAAAGCTTATATGATGTATCTGCTCAGACCAAACGCTACTCCCGCTCTACTAGTGATACTATAATGTATCCAAAACCCTGCGTTAAAGATTTTTCTTGTGAGGCAGTAATCTGCATTACTAATCTTGAAATTCTTTAACCAGAATCTGCGTTGTAATTTTTTGAATTTAAAGACAGACTAGAAGAGACATTAAGGTACATTCCTTTCATTATTACTGATCCCCTATTTGCAATACAAAACAATCATTATTCCTCCTTTTCCGACATAACCTCTTCCTTTGAACCAAGCAAGTCAAATCCAAAAAATAATGAAGTAAACCAAAAGAATATAAATAAATAAAAAAAACTGCCAATCTGGCCTTTCCAAATTAAACAGTTTGTGGTAACAAACTGTAGTAAGGAGCGACCCAACTCAATAGTAACCAAAACTCTAAAAAACGGAATTTTGATACCAATAGTTACATAAAAAATAATGCTGATTTTAAATATATAAGTTTCATCAAGTTCAGTCTTACCCATCAAAAGTTACAAGCCTGAGAAAATTTGCCTTGTTTTAGAAAATAGGGGGAAATACCCCCTAAAAGTCGCAGAATGTTAACGAAAATCACGCCAACAGATTCAGCGTTTCAGAGAACCCTACTGTAGAAGTTTCAAGCTCCTATCTACAAAATGTGGAATTTTGTATTTTTTGCCAGAAGACAGATCATGGATGTGTGTTTATTTTTCCAGGGGTCATTGTGTTGACCCAGTGGTCATAGAATGTCGTGAAAGGGTTCATTGTAACGGAAATTAAACGTTTTAGTGCCCTTTTTAATTGAGCAAAAAAAAAATGGGAGGACACCTAGGCCCTCCCATGCTAATTTTTTCCCAAAGTCACCAGATCAAAATTTAGAGATAGCCATTTTGTTCATTATAGTCGAAAAACCTAATAACTATGTCTTTGGGGACAACATAATCCCCCAAAGGTCCCGGGGGGAGGGGCTGCAAGTTACAAACTTGGACCATTGTTTACACATAGTAATGGTTATTGGGAAGTATACAGACATTTGAGGGGGAACTTTTCGCGTTGGGGGGGGGGGGGTTGGGAGAGAGGGTTACGTGGGAGTTTCTTTCCATGGAGGAATTTATAATGAGGGAAGAGAAATTTTCATGAAGGGGACACAAGATTTTCTAGCATTATTTAAAAAACAATGAGAGAAAAAGTTTTTTTCAGCTACAAGTAAGGAGCACCAGGTTAAAGGACTAACAAGGTTAATGCTAAGGCATATGCAGATGATGAAATAGTAATTGTTTGTAGAAACTTGTGAAAATAAAATGAAAGATAATGCAAGAAGAAGCAGGAACAAAATCTGATATGTAACCATTTTATTCATGGTCTCTGTAAGTTTATTATTAAGCAGTACAAATTTTACATATTTGTTGTAATTTCTCTTTAGGCATTTGTAGGTCCAATAAGTGCAGTTTTGATCATGTTGACCTTTGTCCTGTTTTAGCTTGTATTGAAAACTCGTGTTGTTTGGCTCATGTATCACCAGTGGCCGAAGGTAGGTTTAAAATCCAACCTTTTTTAGGGCAACACCGAAAGCATTCGTGACCCCCTCCTCCCCTCCTCCCCTGGGTCGTGTTCCTGTTGACTTCTAGGCTTATCTCCCTGCATACCTGATGCAGAACTGCATACCCCAGGAATCCATCACTCAAAGTAATGAAGGGGACCCCTTCATTACTGATAAAATAACCGCTAGTTTTCCTCTCTTTTTTTGTTTGGTACTGGTGATGCCCAAGTTTTATGTTCTTTTGTTCCCTTCCCCTTGTTTATATGTTCTCTTTTAAACCTTTTTAATGCTAATATTATCTCACTGTTTTAGTTTCATTTTAGTTTTACCTTTTTAACTTCCTGACATTTTGTTGTTTAATTTTTTTTACTAATGAATGGCTTTGCCTTTATGATTTTATTGTTTTTGGCATTGTTTAGCCAGTTTTTAGCTGTTGTGCTTTTTTTTGAGACCATGTAGAAGATGGTTCTACCTATGTACAGCCTGTCGATCACCTCATTATCTAGGTCTACTCATAGGTTTGTCAATCTGTCACTTCCAAAAACTTGTTATTGGCTAGTTCAAATGACAAATTTCAGCATTGTACCCTTTCACCTTATCTTGAAACCTCCGATTCTACAGGCCACTTTTAGGAAGTCAGTGCAACTGTGTCACGCTTCCTCACATCTATGTGCCACTTTCTTCTGGGAACTCCTCACTAAAGCTGAACAGGATTAAATCAAAACTATTTCTGTTTTGCGAAATATTTGCTTCATCAGCCTCTATGGTATATGAACATTCAAGTCACAACAAATTTAAGTTGCTAATCTGATGTTGATATATGGTAGTAAACCACAATAAGTCAAATTACTCAGCTGGTGTCATCTGCTTATTCAGTGACGTATGAAGGAAATTGCTTTAGTAGACCTAATTCCAGCTGATTCATTGTCAAACATGCGTATTAATATTCTGTATGGCACTTTACAAGAATTTCATTCAAGTGCTCAAATGTAAATGTACAAACATTTTATAGATGCTTTTGAATTATTCAAATTAATTTCAGATTACCCACTGTCAAAATGGTGCGTATGAATGTTCTTTCTGATGCCTTGACTTCAATCAACAATGCTGAAAAGAGAGGCAAGAGACAAGTCCTGATTAGGCCATGCTCTAAAGTTATCGTTAAATTCCTAACTGTAATGATGAAACATGGTAAGTTTCCTCCATCTTGTTCATCGTAGTCAGTACAATAGCACTGCCTAAGTAAAGAGTAATATTTATAAACTAGTTGAAGTTAGTAAAAATAAAATTTCTTAAAGCATTGATGGCGTTAAAGGAAAAAATTGATCTTTGTCAGGCTTTGGTCTCAGTTTTTTGTTGTTTTTTTTTGCCTTACAAAAATTTAAAGTGATCTTTTTAAATATAATGGTTTATTGGAAAAACTCATCACTCGTTTTGGATTATCAAAAGAATCAATTTTATGACTCGTTTATAGTTAGCTACCAGATGAGGACCTGAGATTCAACTTCACAAGAGTGAACAATCCTAAAAAGGAAAAAGATAATATCAACTGAAATAATCTTTTTGACTATATAAAAAATGATTTGTAAGTATATTTGCACATAGGTTGCCTAATAGATCCTTTACTCAGAAAATTTTGAAAATAATGCCTTAAAATGAGCTTAAATTCATTTTGAGGTCCTTCCCTTAAACATAGGACTAAATAGCCATTTCAACATTCTAATGTCTATTTTATTTTTCGCATCATAGGAAATAATTCTTTTGTTTCAAGTGCTGGTGTTTTAAAAGAAACAAAGGTCTTTCAAATGAAAATACAATTTTGTTGTGTTGATTTTCAAGACAGCTCCCTAAGCAAGCTATCTACAAAAATTCAATTTATTTGATATGCCAATATTCTATATATTTTAAATTGATTTGTTGATTTTGTAGTCAGTATAATTGCATTTTGATATTTGTTGTTACACATTGCTATTTGTTACCCTCTTTCCTTTTTTGTATCTTATATTTACCTGTTAATTAACCAAGTACTTGGACTGCAATTGGAAGAGTTCTTCCACCATTCTCACAATTTTGAACATTTATGCAAACGTTTTCTTGTAAAAAATGTATTCTTTGTACCCTCGAATTTTGTAGAAACCTGGTCAACCTTATTTCTTTTTTCCTCAGTATCTATTTTCAGGGGATGGGTCTATATTTCGTTTTTTTTTGTCTAATAAACAGAGGCAGAAAACACAACCAAATCACATTATTCTTAACCTCCCCCCTTTAATATAATGGCAACATTGAGACCTATTCATCAAAACTAATGGAATTCCCCTTCTGTGCCTAAAATATAGGTCCCAAAAAACACTTTCCTTATAATTTGCTGAAGCTAATTTAATGTAACACTTTCAAAATAGCAAATTTTTTGCTTATTTCTATATGCTGCAATGTTTAGTAAGAAACTACTTAGTTGAAAGTTTATTTTAGAAATATTTTTCCCTGGGTGATCCTCTTTTATAAGGACAAACATTAGCTTTGTCAGTTGAAGGTAAATAATATTGCCAGTCTTGCCAGAATATATGGGAAAAGTACATTTGGTCTGGGATCTTTATTGCATGACAGTTTTAGTGTCTTGGAGATGTTCCTAGGAGCAACTGGGCTAATGCTAAATGCTAGTGTTCTTCGTTTATTGGAAACTTTTTTATAGGCACTATCAGTTATATTTACTTCCTTTTGTGCAATCAAGGGTGTAGAATATATTTTATTTCTCAGACACATATATATATATATATATATATATATATATATATATATATATATATATATATATATATATATATATATATATATATATATATATATATATATATATATATAGAAAGCTTAGAAACTCAAAAATAGAAAACAAAGAGAAACCAATAAACTTGACCTCCCAAGTCCTAAAACATAATTCATTTCAGTACATTACATAAGAAGAATATGGGAGAATTTACTATGAATTGGGGGGGGGGGATTATGAATTAATATATTACAGATGATTGGGAAAAACTTAGGATTTGCAAAGGGAATCAGAATAAAACCCCCTAATTTTATGCGTGTATGTGTAAAGGCAGAGGGTTGAAATTCTATTTAAATTTTATTTTAATGAATTGAGATTTTAAGACCTCATCATTTAGATTTTAGTTTAAACTTGTAATCTTATCCAGTTGTAATCTTAGTTTAAACTCAGACCAGCTTTTTGGATACACTTAAAAATTGCTTCTAGAATATTGAAAGGTATTTCTAGAGCATATAACAGTGTAAACCAAAGGATGTTCATATATCAGGGACATACAAAGTATTTGGGGGAGGGATTAAACAAATTGGGAATTCTACACAGAAAATCATGTTTTCCTGGGGAAATGAAAGTTTTTCCAGTGTTGCAATGATTTCAAAAGTATCTATTAATTGCATTGAGTTTAATCTGGTGTTAACTATTTTATCTGTGATGGGAAAACTGGGTTCTTCTAACTGAAGTCGAATTTGGGTGTAATACACATATCTCATGCTTCTTAATATTGAAAAAATTGCCGTCATGTGTTTCAGAGAATTTAGTTAATAATAAAGCGCTTCTTCTTGTAAATGAGATTCAATTTTAAAAATGTCAGTGTCTGTGTTGATGGATATTCCAAGGGTTTCTTTTTTTTGTAAGACGTATCCTAGGATGACCTAAAAGAATTTAGTTAACCACAATGTGTTCCAGGAGTAAATTTTTCACGAAAACTGGCTAATATTTAGTTCACTGTTTGTATTGAAAAATCGTTTTTCTCATGTGGCAATTTTTTTTGTAAATTGTAACCTATGCAGTGAGGGTACTGTTGGTATCCTTGATTGGATACATATTCAAAGGGATTATCTTCATAAAGATGTTGTAAAAGTGTTAGTGTCCTTGTTAGAAGGACATTCAAAGCCATTCTTTTTTTGTGGGAGAAGTTTTCTACTGTCAGAATTTTTCTATAAAGTGTTAAAAAGCTTTTTGCTAAAGATTGTCTTTACTCAGAAGGGAACAAAGCCCTCTACTTGTTATAATATCTTACTTCTAAATCAGATGTCTAATCAGTCTAAATCTTCTAGCTAGATCAAGACAAAATTGTTCTTAAAATTAATGAAGAATATTGAACTCCATAGTACTTCTGAAGACAGGACATGATTTTCTTTCAATAAGAATTTCATGTGGTCTTAATAACTTATACTTTCACTTCATTTAGTAGCTAAATTAGTAATGTAATTTTTCCCCTTAGCACAATGTAAGAATCATGAAACGTCTCTTTTTGCTAAAAGAGAAGAGGTAGAGTTGTTCCTTCATCTTCCTCTTTGACAAGGCTGAATAGTTATCGTCTATATTTAAGCCCGGAGTTAGTCTCTGGATTAGTGTGAATGGGAGTACCCAGATACTGACTATAATTCTCTATTGAGTAGGTGCGTTAAAAGTATTTAAATCTTTATTACAAATAATTTGAAAATGAATGGGATCAGAAATTGGCTTTGTCCTCTCTCCTCTCTAGAATAAAGTGAGTCTTTACTCCCCAGCTTCCTTAAAAAAACACTTCGCTATTCAAAGGTATGCATGCCCTGGCGATGCTCTTTGGCATGTCAGACTATTTTTCCCTCTGCATTGTCTCGTAGGATTTATCGATGCCACCAGAATTGTTTTTTTGTTTGGCTCAAAGCGTGGTCTTGGGAGATACTGATGATAACGGGATTGTTTGTATTAGACCTTGTATCATACTGTGTTTCCAGAGATGTTCAGAACATTCAAGAATCTTTTGTTCTGCAAAAGATTGGCCCTAAATCATACGTTTTAAACGAAATACTTTCAATATAATCTTGGAAACACCGACAAAGCTTACCCAGAGAAGCTAACCACGAAACATGACGATTAAACATTAAAAACGGTCTTAATAACTTATACTTTCACTTCATTTAGTAGCTAAATTAGTAATGTAATTTTTCCCCTTGGTTGTCTCTCCTTGGTTTGGCTGCTCATGTGTGTTGCCAATTGGGTTGAAGTGAGGTGTCGAAAGTTTGTAGAGCTGCTTGTTAGCTGCGTCTCAACTGGTGTTCTCTTTATGAAGCACAACCACTGAAAACGATCTTGGGAAGTTGGCATGTAAATCATCTGCTCGAAATGTTCGAACAAATTTTGAAATTTTCAGTGGTAAAACTCCAGATGACTGGGTTTTGCTATATATTACATTATGAAGACAAGATATTCTTAATCGAATTGAATTCTTAATCGAATCTTAATCGAAGACAAGATATTCTTAATCTGTATCTTACACCTTGGACTAAAAACCGGACTCTTGTTAGAAAATTTTCAGTTCTTGATATAACTTTAAAATTGGAGATTCTTCACAGAACACTCTTCAGTACAGCTTCTGCGCGCCTATCCCCTCACCACCGTCTTATCCGTTTTTTTTCGTTGACTTTGTGTGTGTATTTGTTTTTCTCTTTGTGTTTTTTTTATATTTATTCTTACTCCACCATATTTACTTTATGTATCGTGTGGGTGAAAAATAAAATAAATAAATAAATAAAAATTACTCTACTAGGTACAGGGGAATGGAAGGTCTTATCATATTTTCTATATTTATTTAAAACGAGTGAATAGTTAAATTTTATATTTTATCCCAAAGGTCTCAAAATACAGTCTATGATGGGGAGAATCCAGGAGGCAGTTCTATCCCTTCCCAAAGAATAATAGCTAAGTTGTGTGTTGAATCTAAAGAATCACTTTGAAAACGAGTGAAAGTCCACACTCCAGGGAAAAAGCCTGAATCGTCACTTCTTCGCTAATGGCAAGTTTTATATTCAGGTTACATTGGTGAATTTGAAATTGTTGATGACCACAGAGCAGGCAAGATTGTTGTCAACCTCACGGGTAGATTGAATAAATGCGGTGTAATTTCGCCTAGATTTGATGTTCCTATTAAGGAGGTTGAAAAATGGACCACCAACCTCCTTCCATCTAGACAGTTTGGGTGAGTTGCTTCTATCCTTTTTATTCGTAATAATAGAATAATTTGCTTTCTTTTTTTAAAGTACGGATGTTAGTTCCTGGATGTCTCAATTTTTCTTTTTAAAAAAACAAGCTAAATCATATTAAACTGCAAACCGAGTGTATCAAGCTTAAAGTACCAAGGACAATGAAAGTAAAATTTTATTGTTTGTATGGCTCAGATTGTCTCTTTTTAATAATTAATGACCTCCAATTATTCTAATGCATTTTTTTTTGTAGTGGGGTGGTGCAAATTTAGAAAAAAGGTAACTTCTGTGAAAACTAATGGCACTAAGCAACTTCAGAAGGCGAAGCTTTCCTTTGAATGTACAATGGTCTTAGGGAATCGGCAAATTGTTCGGGAATCGACATGTGGCCAAAAAGCGTTGTAAAATTTTACTGATCAAGTCTGCTTTTTTATTTTCAAGTTTCAGTTTAGCAACACTGACAAAAATCTTGTACTGTTCTAAAAGCTCAATTATTTTGAAAAAAGATAAAATCTAGTGGTGATTGCAAGAGAGCAAATTTCTACTCATCTAACTTGTGCAGTTTTGCAGTTTTAAAATGCGGATCCATGGTTTGCTTTAATTTTAGACAAAAGGGGTTTGAATTTATACCCCCTTTCCTGAAGACATCCTTGAATATATAAGTATTTTGATCGAACATTTTATGAAAGGAATTTTTTCGTGTTCCTTTGTTGAAGTGTAATTTGTAAAGGTTATTCATAAAAAAGTTTGTTGTTTTGAAACAAATGGACGTGACGAATCAGTTCAAGGCGTGAATGTGGATTTTCTACAATTTAATTTATGTTATTTAATCTGTTCTGCTCTTACAAATTCAAATGCTTTTCAAAGAATTAATTTCGTGCATGGGCATCAATGCGGTAAAAAAAGGAAGGGTATTTTTGCTCTAGGAATTGCAGAAGCAATGACTTGCGAAAATCCGTCTATAAATGAATGAATTTAATGAACATTTTTTGCCATGGAGTTATAGGTAAGCCGTTTCTTTGAAACTAGAGAGATTTTGGAGGACAGCGTCAATCTCTCCAAAATCACTTTTAAATTATTATTTAATTTTTTATTTTATTTTTAATTTAGGGATAATCAAAATTATCCCTTTTTGGTATAACTGCTCAGTAGTATAGCAAATAATAAGCTTAAAATTTCACAACCGACAACCAATCAGATGGTGTTCTAACCTTTTGTTGTTTTACTGGCTTTAAGTTTCACCCAGGAGCCAGTCAGGTTTAAAAACTGACTTATTTGGCTTTCATTTCAGATGTCTGCTTAAGGAATAATTTGATTATTTTATAAAAGTATGTTATATTAAAAATTGCATAGTCTTACATCAACTTTTCTGTTTCTTTGGCTGGAATTTAAATCAAGCACATGTGAAATGTAGCTTTTGAAAAGTGTGGTAAGAATTTCATAAAACTTGGTGAAAGTATGTTAGAATGTTTACCATGTAATTATTTGAAGTCAATTTTTCTTTTTCTCTTTGAGTGGACTCTGAACCTAGTAGATACAATATACGATTTTTGGAAAGTTGTGTGGAAGTATAGTAAAATTTTAATCGTCTAATTACTGGAAAACAATCTTTCTTTTTCTCTTTGGTTGGACTCGACCAAGCAGATACAGTAAACAATTTTTAGAAAGCTTGGTAAAGTTTTTGTAAGCCTTAGTGAAAAAAGGGTAAATTTTCAATTTGAGCCATAAATAAAATATACAGGAATGAAGTTATATTAAATCCAAAATACGTGGTGTATTTTAAGAGATTTTGGAATTTACTTGAAACACAAAAAAAAGATGAAACACCAACAAGTTGTAATTTTTTTGTCAACTTTATAGTTGTTAAAAAAGAATGGAATATAAAGGATGAAAAGAAGTCATATTTTAATTTAATTCTAGTTTTTCATTATGTCTCATTATGTTTGCGAATTTAGCCACATAATTTTTGAAAATTTTAAGCTATTCCAGTTTGGGTTTTCAGGTTATTTCAAGACTTGACTTGTAAAATTTTCAGGTTTAATTTATTAATATGATGTTTTATTATTTTTCGTCAACTTAGCTATATAGCTGCTGAATCTTTTTGTCTGATTTTTAAAGGATTTATGACGGGTTATTTAAAGATGTATTTTGGTGATTTAATTTGAATTATCTTCGTTGTAGGTATGTAGTGCTTACTACTTCAGCCGGAATTATGGACCATGAAGAAGCCAAAAGAAAACACGTAGGAGGAAAGATCTTAGGATATTTCTTTTAAGTTTTGGTCTCAAAAGAAAATAAATATATTTGAGGCCTTCAAATTTTTTTGCATACCTTACCACTTAGACTGCTCAGGATAAAGAAGAAGGTGGTAAGAATGCATATTTTGCCATTGCAGTCGAGTGCAGAGACAAATTTCCATGGGTTCAGAACTTAATAAGTTCTTCAACAATGCTCACATCTTAAAAAAGTTCGTTTTCTGTGGGGGAAAACATTGTAATTGAACGTTACATTAAATTAACAACACAGGACTCAAAAATAATAAAGCCACTATATCCATTCTTCTTACACAGTATTTGCAAATCTGGTTGAACTAAGTCTTTCCGTGAACATTTCTTTCTGTGAAGTTTTTCTAACATACCTGGGAGTCCGTATTTGGGACTCTCATTTTGGGATCAGAGTAATAATTCATAACCACTCGTGTCGTTTGCGTAAAAATAAAAATGTTTTTCTGTCTCATGGCTTATATCAGGTTGCTCCATTCTTAAAAAGAACAATCATCTGCTCTTTTTTTCTTTTTTTTGTAAGACATTTGTTTTGATGTAAGATCATTGTTAGATTTTATAAGGACATTATATAAAAATATTTTTTACAACAAACTTTTTCGTCAGTAAAAATTCAAACTTGGTTGGCTTCTAAGGATGAGCCCTTTCGAAGGAAACAGCGCATTTTCTGCAGCTATTTTATGTCATACATATTTGGGAATTTTTACTTTTTATTTTGTATCCGTTGTCTAATTTTTAAGATATATATTATTTTGTAAGTTTTGAAGTAAATTTTCTCCTAACCTTATCAAACGATCAGATTTATTTTTCACTATTCTTGGACGTAATAGTTTATGAAAGCACACTTAGTAAACTAATAGCCCCAGGAATTGTCTTGCCCTCGTTGAATTTGTGTGACATGCTGTTTTCTTCAGTTATTTTTGAGCATTCTTTTTGGTGATTGCATATTTTGTTTTGTACCTAATTTAGTCTATAATATTTAAACAATTGATGATCTGCTGTAAGAATGTCTATTATCCGCGGATTAGGATATAATTAGAAAGTTAAGGGCTGGTCTGATTAAGTTGTCCATAAGTGTTTGAGCTATGACATAGCTGGTGTGGGTATTTGTTTTCATTCCGTACAGAATTTATACAGGGAAGATAGGGCTAGCCAGATAAATCAGTTCAGGGATCCTTTAACTTAACACTTAAGAATCAGCGATTGGGGTGTCGAGAGCAATTTGAACAAAATCTTTCTTATAATAACCGAAAATTTCAAAATGTTTTGAAAAAAAAGTCTAAAGAGAAAGAATTGTCATCTCTTGGTGATACAGGAAGGGGAACTTATAAAAGAACTTATTTCCTTTAATCTTAATGGTAACAGCTAATTGCAAAAACAAATTTATAGGGCAAAACAAATCTAGAGAAGTATACATTTGACTTTTGCCCTCAGGATGCAATGGTGTCTGAACATTATTTGGTTCAAATCGCTTCCCCACAATGTTGGAATATGTTAAATCAATGATTTATGGAGTTACCGGCCCTCGCTTTTATGCTGCTTAGATGCTTGGTGAAGAAAATTCACTTAGTTGAAATAAAATATTTCCTTATTCTTTAGCGCAAAATTAAGATTTCAGAAAACGCTAAAATATTTTAATGGCACTTGTTATTAACCAAGTGACATAGCGATCGTAAATTCTGTCGGTCTGTCCCGGTTTTGCTACTTTAGACACTTTCAGGTAAGCTAGGACGATGAAATTTGGCAGGCGTATCAGGGACCGGACCAGATTAAATTAAAAATAGTGGTCTATACGAATTTAACCATCTGGGGTGGGGAATAAGCAGAAGACCTAGATACGTTATTGACATAATTGGAACGGATCTGCTCTGGGGGAGTTGGGGGCCGGTTATTTCGGAAAAAATGAAGTATTTTTAATTTACGAACGGGTGATGGGATCTTAATGAAATTTGGTGTTTGGAAGGATATCGTGTCTCAGAGCTCTTATTTAAATCCTGACTGGATCCGGTGACATTGGGGTGAATTGAGGGGGGGGGGGGGCTAAAATATTGGAAAACGCTGAGAGTTGAGGGATCGGGTAAAACTTCGTGGGAAAAATAAGCACAAGTCCTAGATACGTGAATGGCATAACAGGAACGGATCCGCTCTCTTTGGGGGAGAGGGAGGGTTATCTCTGAAAAATTAGAAAAATGAGGTATTTTTAACTTACGAAGGAGTGATCGGATCTTAATGAAATTTCATGTTTGGAAGGATATCATGTCTCAGAGCTCTTATTTTAAATCCTGACCGGATTCGGTGAAGTGGATGTTGGGGGGGGGACCTAAAATCTTGGAAAATGCTTAGAGTGGAGGGATCGGGATGAAACTTGGTGGGAAAAATAAGAACGAGTCCTAGATACGGGATTGACATAACCGGAATGGATCTGCTCTCTTCGGGGGATTTTTTTTTTGGGGGGGGGGGGGTAATTCTAAAAAATTAGGTATTTTAACTTACGAAAGAGTGATCGTATCTTAATGAAATTTCATATTTAGAAGGACCTCGAAATTCAGGTTTCTTATTTTAAATCCCAACCGGATCCAGTGTCCTTAGGGGGGACGGAAATCTTGGAAAACGCTTAAAGCGGAGAGATCAGGATGAAACTTGGTGGAAAGAATAAGCACAAGTCCAAGATAGGTGACTGACCGAACCGGATCTGCTGTCTTTGGTGGAGTTGGGGGGGGGGAGCAATTTGAAAAAAATCAGAAAAAATAAGGTATTTGTAACTTACGAACGAGTGATCAGATCTTAATGAAATTTTATATCTAGAAGTATCTTGTACTTTAGAACTTTCATTTTAAATCCTGACCAGATCCGGTGACATTGAAGGGAGTTGGAGGGAGAAACCGGAATTTTTGGAAAGCGTGAAAATCGAGGTATCTTACCGAATGGGCGATCGGATCATAATGAAACTTGATATATAGAAGAATCTTATGTCTCAGATACTCCATTTTTGAATCGGATCCGGGGACATAGATGGTTAGAGGGGGGAAATAGTAATCTTGGAAAACGCTTAGAGTGGAGAGGTCGGGATGAAACTTTATGGGAAGAATAGGTACAAGTTATAGATACGACATTGAAATGATTGGTACGGATCCGTTCTCTTTTGGGGAGTTGGGGGTTGTTAATTTTGAAAAATTGATGTATTTTTAACTTAAGAACGGATGACCGGATATTAATGAAATTTCATATTTAGAAGGAACTCATGCATCGGAGTTCTTATTTCAAATCCCGACCAGATCTGCTTACATTGGGGGGAGTTGGAGGGGGAAACCGGAAATCTCGGAAAACGCTTATTAATGTCGTAGATACGTGATTGACGTAACCGGACTGGATCCGCTCTCTTTGGGGGGGGGGGTTCAGTGCTTTGAAGAGTTTGGTGCTTCTGGACGTGTTAGGATTATGAAAATTGGTAGGTGTGTCAGGTAGCTGTACAAATTGACTTGATAAAGTCGTTTTCCTCGATTCAACCATCTGGCGGGCTGATGGGAGAGAAAAAATTAGAAAAATAGGTGTATTTTTAACTTATGAGTTGATGATCGGATCTTAATGAATTTTGATATTTAGAAAGACCTTATGACTCGGAGCTTTTACTTTAAATCACGACCGGCATTTACCCACTGATTTTCCTTTTAAAGGAATCTATTGATTCTTAGAATTTTGCTAGTGCTCATACCATATGAGCTCTTGGCTCTTCCGATCTCGTCACAAGTGCCATATGAGCTCTTAGCTCTTGTTTAAAAGTATGATCTAATTAAGAGGCTTGCATGTCTTAATTCTGAATTAATAAAAAAAAACAATTTTTTTTTAACCGAAAGTAAGGAGAGACAATAAAATTTAACAAACAGAAATTATTCCATATATAAAAGGGACTGTCCCCTCCTCAACGGCTCGCTCTTTACGCTAAGTTCGACTCTGTCACAGCTCTACTTTTTAAAACAATAAAAACTTAAGCCTAAAGAGCGACGCGTTGAGGAGGGGACAACCACTTTCATATAAGGAATAATTTCTGTTTGTTTAATTTTGCTGCTTACCAGTGCTGCAACAAGTACTCCAAAGTTTTACTTAAATATTAAGTACTCATTGTTTTTTTACTTAAGTAATAAGTACTCTCCAAATTCTTACTTAAGTATCAAATACTTGCCAAAATTTTACTTAAGTAGTACTTCTTCAAGTACTTATTATATTTCTGATATCAAGCTCGTGCTACCTTTTTGTTAAAGCCATTCTGAAGGCTTCTTAGCCCTTTCCCTTGCCTATAAAATGTCCCCCCGCCATTCCTCTCCCAGAAATCCTAGATCAAGAACCGGACTTTCCATTTTATCGTTTTTAACCATTTGCCTCGTTTGGCTAGTACACACCCAACGAAGTGCAGAAAATAATCTGAACCGATTTTTAACGCAACGGCTTGAAAGGAAAAGGCTATCAAAACAATTAACTGCAGTCAACCAACTCCTGATTGGATACGACAGATCACATGATAGGACTAACACAGTGCAGGTAGAGTTGAACTTCTGGCGATCAGTGTTCCGTCAAATCTGGCGCGTTTGAAGAAATACAGGGCTATTTTGAAACGTGTGGGAACGGTGGAAAAAATAGGGAAAATAGAAAAACAAACTTCGAATTGGCTTTAAAACAGATAAAAGGTAATAAAGTAGTTCATTCACTGATTTAATAAGTACAAATCTTAGCAATAAATAACCTCAAATTTAAAAGTAAGGAGTCAAGTGAGTCAGTTGTGGACTTTTTTAATAAGAGAAATCAAAGCTCAATAGAAAGGAGCAGTGAAAATCCACACTTTCGGCAGCTAGCTGAAGATCTTCCAGGAGACCTGTAAATCTTCTGACAGCCAGAATTATTGGCAAAAAATGGTTGCTACGATCTAAGACAGAAGCAGTGACACCCATGAAACTCTGGTCGCTGCTCGGCCAGATATCCCAAGTCATTGTGACGTAACCGGTTTTCTGCAAAATCTCAGTGATTCTTTTCTTTATATTGAGCAACAATTGGTCGACCTTTTTTGCTAATGTCTCTCTAGACATTATAGGGCCAATATACGGATTGAGGCCTAAAATCAATCTTTGAAAGCTTCACTATTCACAGTGCTCAATGGCCGCATATTCATCCCTCGACCTAAGTAAGCTAGGGTTTCCATCCCAGAACTCAAAGCGTGTCATACTTTTAAGCATGTTTGATTCAATCTTCATCGAAATTCATCTCTCCATTCGCAAATAACACTCAAACAAAATCTCAACTTTTTAGCTCTCAAAGCCCACTCGACCTAAGTAAACTAGGGTCTCCATCCCAGAACCCAATCCATGTCATACTTTTAGGTATGTTTGATTCAATTTTCATCGAAATTCATCTCCATTCGCAAGTAACACTCAAGCAAAAACTCAACTTTTTTAACACTCTAAGTCCCGTCCCCCTTGACCTGTTTGAGCTCAGGTCTTCATCTTAAAACTTGATGCGTTTCATGATCCCGGGCACCTATAGTTCAATTTTAATCCAAATCCGATTGGTGATTCTCCCGCTATACTCCATTGCACAAACGGAGGGACAGATTACGTGACGTCTTAGGCAGCCATGTTGGCTCATTGGATCACCCAGGCATCATCTATTTGGATGGTGGAAAAAATCCATTAAGGCTAATCATCTTAATTTGTGTCCAATGCTATTTTTTCTATGATAGAAAATCATGAATAACTTTGAGCTGATTTTTTTTGATGACTCGAGTTAAAAAGGAAAAAATTGTTGGTTTCACTTTTTCTGTATATGCTTTACATAGTGTGGAAAAAAAGAAATCAAGTTATTTTAGTTTGTTGAATAAAAATTTTGTGGATGGGAAATGACAGTAGATTTTTTTTTTTTAGTTCATCCTGCCAGTATTTAAAAAAAAATGTTGGTTGCAGAATTGGTTATATTTTTATTTTTAAAGGTGCAAAAAATTATTTTTAACTTTCAACATTTTTCTTGCTAGAAGGTATGAAGTTGGCTCCAGAGGGTAGAATTTTGGATTATGTGTAGATCTTAGAATCTACAACCATTACAGCAAATTTCTGATGTCTATCACAAATAGTTTGAAAGCAAAATCAGAAAAATACAATTTCAAAATGTGCTTGCATTTTATTTTATTTTACCCCTGTTTCCGGCTTAATAGCGTTGTTCATCAGCCAATAGAAAAAAGGCGGGATTCTTTTTCCGCAAGGCACGATTGAAACTGTCAACTTGTTAACAAGACATTTGAGCTATGAGAAAGAAAACTATCAACAAAAGGTGGCTGAGTTTAAAATACCGGTAATTGAAAATTAGATATACACGTTTCAAGCTCTCTTTTATAAAAGCTTGTAAAATTGCTTCCGATGGGTTGCAAGTTCTGCATGTTCATGATTTGGAAGGACACTAACTTTTCGTCTAAGAGATATTAAACAGATGAGAATTTTTTTGGAGGGAAGGGGTGCTGGATGTGGGATTTTATTTCAGACAGTGAACACCTTTTATAAAAGGCTGATAAGATAAAAAAAAATTAATGAAAAAATCACAAGTATACAAATATTTCCGAGGGGAGGGGTATCAAACTGTTCCACCCACACGTGTGCATGTCTGAAAAGATCTAAATCAACTAAACTTCAAGGTAAGTAAAAATAAGAGTCATATTTTACCTCTGACGATCTTTACCTTGTACCTCATAAGCTGTATAAGATCGCCCTTCCAATATGGTAATAATTACCTGTATTTCCCTTATGTGTGTATATTTCACAAATGATTGGTTTATCAACAACTGTTTTTTTCTATGGTTCTTTTCATTTTTTATGGCACTTGGTACCAACGGTTAATTCGGAAAAAAATAGAAAAAGGAAGTATTTTTAACTTACGAACGGGTGATCGGATCTTAATGAAATTTGATATTTAGAAGGATATCGTGTCTCAGAGCTATTATTTCAAATCTCGACCGGATTTGATGACACTGGGGGTTGGTTGGTGGGGGAAACCTAAAATCTTAGGAAACACTTAAAGTGGATGGATTGGGATGAAACTTGGTAGTAAAAAAATCACAAGTCCTAAATACATGATTGACATAACTGGAACGGATCTCCTCTCATTGGGGGAGTTGGGGGGGGGGGGTTAATTCTGGAAAGTTAGAAAAATTAGGTATTTTTAACTTTCGAAGGAGTGATCAGATCTTAATGAAATTCCATATTTAGAAGGACGTCGTAACTCAGATCTCTTATTTAATTCTCGACCAGATCCAGTGTTATTAGGGGAAGTTGGGGGAGGGAGAACCGGAAATCTTGGAAAACGCTTAAGAGTGCAGAGATCAGGATGAAACTTGGTGGGAAGAATAAGCACAAGTCCAAGATAGTTGACTGATACAACCGGAACTGATCCACTCTCTTTGGGGGAGTTAGGGGGTGGGTAATTGAGTAATTGAGAAAAATTAGAAAACATGAGGCATTTGTAACTTCGAACGGTTGATCAGAGCTTAATGAAATTCGATATTTAGAAGGATGTTGTGCTGCTGAGCTCTTATTTTAAATCACCACCAGATCTGATGACATTGGGGGGGGGGAGTTTGAGGGGGCAACTGGAAATCTTGGAAAACATGAAAATCGAGGTTTCTTCATCTTATGAATGGGTGATCGGATCTTAATGAAACTTGATATATAGAAAGATATTATGTCTCATATGGTTCATTTTCATTTTGAATCGGATCCGGGGAAATAGGGGGTTTGAGGGGGGAAACAGAAATCTTGGAAACGGGAAATCTTGGAAAACACTTAGAGTGGAGAGATCAGCATGAAACTTGATGGGAAGAATAAGCACAAGTTCTAGATACGTGATTGACATAATTGGAATGGATCCACTCTCTTTAGGGGAGTTGGGGGGGGGGGGGTTGTTAATTCGGAAAAATTAGAAAAAATGAGGTATTTTTAACTTACGAGTGGGTGATCGAATCTTAATGAATTTTGATATTTAGAAGGACCTTGTGTGTCAGAGCTCTTATTTTAAGTCCCGACCGGCATTAAGTATAAGGACCGGCATTAGGTATTAGGTATAAGGACGACTCATACTGGACAAAAGTGATATGTGATGGAGGCTGGAATAAGCGTAGCAAAGCACGTGATTATTCGGCCAAAGGATGTGTTGCAGTTATCATAGATACATTTACGGAAAAACTGTTATATGTTGGCATAAAAAATAAATACTGTTCTATATGTTTTTCTTCTGCAAACGCCAAAGTAATACCCAAAGATCATTTATGCTTTCTGAATTATAACGGAAATTATGGAAACAGATATTCTAGTTGAAGGCTTTCGTTCCAGTGAGGAGATGCAAGGATTACAGTTTTTAGTTTTTATCGGTGACGGCGATTCTAGTGTTTTTTATAAGCTAAAACGAAGTGTTTCCTACGGTTCCAACATTCGGAAACATGAATGTGCAAATCACATCAAAAAAATTATATAACCCATCTATATAATTTGTGCAAAAATAAAAAAAGGTTTTTACACAAAAGTTCTTCCCAGAGAAATTATCCAGCAACTGACAAAAAATTTAAGGGGTGCGATAAAAATAAATTCTGAAAATAATGGAACAGTGGAAGCTGGCAAGTCTGCAGGGGGGAGGTCTTCGGATCCCCCCCCCCCGAAATTTTGTGAAATGTTTAATTTCCCCGTGGTTTCTTGGGATTTTTGGCAAAAGTAGGACATTTATTAAGAATCTAGATACATATGTGAAGCCTTTTTTTTTTAGGTTTACAGCATGCAATTATCCGATCAAATCACTGTCCAATTATTAACCCATTTTCTGTCTAAATTTTTACCCTCTTTGAAGTAATTAGTGATTGTACTGTTATTATCTTTTTTTTTTTTTTTTAAGGAGAGTTTGCTTTCCACAGCAAAATAGAACTATCCTTGATATTAGGGCGTTTATCCCCCCTTTTGAGGATAAAGTACAGCTTTTAATGGATCAATTTTGGAAACTATCATTTTTCATTAAAATCGACGTTTTCGCAGTAGAAGAACTACCCCCCACAGCTCCCATATTGCACTGTTAACCCTAAAATCTCCCTTTCAGTGGGATATAAAAGATTAATCACTAGTTCTAAATCGCTATGAACATAACCTGAGCCTAAAACGTGCTTTTGAGGCTTCAGTCTTCTTCCCCCCATCGGCTACAATACTGCAGATTAAAGTTAATCTGTATTTTCCTATATACGTGCTTTTTGCATTTATTTAGTTACTAAATAAACAAAGTGCTACTTTTTTCTTTCTGTTGTTTCAAAAGTTTTGCCCCACCCCCCGAAAAACTTCCTGCGTACGTGCCTGAACGGAAGAATTGAAAAACTAGTTAAAAAGAGGTCCGTACCGTGTTTCCGGAAACCACACAAAATGTGATTCTGGCTGTCCTAAGATTGCCGAATTGACCGTGAACGGTAAAATAGAAGGTCGGTGGAATACTTCTTCCCTGCACGTGTTTGAAGATGTTATGAGAGGGGTCGATATTGTCTGTCAAAAAGCAGAGCAGCTTTGAAACGACGCAATTACAAACTTAGCTGAAAGCTACATGTCAGTTGTTGCTAAATTCATCGAAGGAAAGCAAATAAGCCGGTCTAAACGAGGTCATACCATGCAAGAGTTAAAGGAGTAAGTCTTGCTTATAATTCAGGTCCAAAATGGCATCAATTAGCTTGGAAAAATATTTTTGGGCTTAGTCCTTCTAGCGTAACAAAAAAAAATATTGCAATAAAACGGCTAAACTTCGTGTAAGATCTAAACGTAATTTGACCAGTTATTATAGTGCTCTTGGAGGAAAACACGTTGCTAAGTTAAAAAATAGAAATTATAACGTTGGTGATCGTGACTATGTATCAAATTGCAATAAGCCAGACGTGACTTCTGATGGAATAAATTTGGCCATACAAAAATATACTGACCAGTATTTAAAATTGGATTTTGCCAGTATTAGCTTTTTGTTCAACATTACCAAGAGTCAATCCGAAAATGACAGTTGGGTTCAAGAAAGATCGAAGAGAATAACTATCAGTTACTTCCATAGAATTGCAACCAGAAAAAATAGCACCAGAGTTGCCCCAATTGTTAAGCAAATTCGGAACTTGGGACCTAGATTCTGTTCTGCCCTAATGAAAAAGAGCTTAGATTTAGAAGTAGTGGCACTAGAAGCATATGAAAACAAATTCAGCTTAAAAGTCATAAAGGGAGATCAAAAAGGACTCAGTGTGCTTCCACAGCATCAGTATCTTGCTGCATCTGTAGATGGATTGCTCTCTAATGGCACACCTATAGAGATAAAAACTGTGCATAATATAGCCTACCAGAGTTCAAAACCATTTTTGATGTGGCTTAGTCAAAAAGTTTAGTTAAAGGATTTTTTTCTTGAATTATCCAGTGAAGGTCTTCAGCTATAAAATCACAGGTATTTCTCCCAGATACAAGGCCAACTCGAGATACTGGATAAAATGATATGCCACTTAATAGTTTATAACTCTATTGATGATTGGGAAATAATTACATTTCACCGATCGAAAGAATACTGGGAAAAAATATTTCCAAGGATTGAACCCTTTTGGAATGAATCCTTACCTCCTGAAATTTTTAGACTCAAGAGTTGCAAGGAATATGGAAATCAGAGAGCCTGTGTCTGTAAAATGTACAATAGCCCATCAACCGAAGGACTCAAGCTTGTCTCAAGAAATAAAAAAAGGAAAAATAAGAAGGTTGAGTCTAGTTTTAGTGAACAGCAAGAAAAAAATTCACAGAAGGGATCGGGAGAAAACAGTGAATTTACCAGGAACTCTATGCATGAAAACAGTGATTTTGAAGAGATAATTTGGTCTGATTTGGAATAGATAAATCTTCGTGTTTGATAAAAAAAATGTTGGTAAGGAAAATTGTTTTTTCCTCCATAAATTTCTATCTCATTCTTCGTCAATGTGCAAAAATATTGAAGTTTCTTATCTGGTCTGAAGTATATTAAATACATTTAATACAAACAATTTTATTTTTTCATAAATTTCTTTTATGCTACTTGGGATTAATATTTTGATTTTTATAGTTTGTTCTACAATTCTTACGTTTTTTGTACAATTCGTTTAATTTTGGTATTTAATTAAAGCATCATTAAGTCTCTTTCCCAAGTGCATCTCGCCCTAACGCAAAATAATGTTAATACCCTAATCTTGAATGAATGAATTTATTTAGTGATTCAACTTACAAAAAGTATTTCACTTTCTATTCTAAAGCTAAACACTATGGACAAAAAGAAAAAGAAAAAAAAAAATTAGCCTTACGGCATTTCACGACTAACAAAGAAACAAAACTAAACATCTAAAATAAACTACAAAACACATAATTTTGTACATACAATCTAACTAAACAAGAGAAAACAAAAACAAAAGGACAAGCTAAATAATACACACTGAATTCCGTTATCAGACATAAAAAAAAATCCACATATTTTTAAATAAGATTATAACCCCAAATCCAAACGTTTAGTTTTTCTTATGTATTTCAGTAAAATATTTCTAACATTCCTAAATTTAAAAATCAAATCAAGATTAAACGGAAAAGGAACATTGATACTATTAAGGTGAAATATTAATTCTAAACGTTCACGAACAAAAATAGGGCACTCAAAAAGAAAATGGGAACAAGTTTCATTTACACCGCAAAGGCACAACTCCGTATCAATTTTGTTTATTCGGTGAAGAAAGAAATTTAGCCTGCAATGACCCGTAATAATCTGCGTTAGATGGTAGGAGGGCTGAACTTTGCGAACAGCTAATAAATCTTCTGTTGAAGCAAAAAAGCGAATTGACCAAGAACTAACTTTATTCTTAAATTCTTCATACCATCGTCCGTAAAGTATATTTTTCAATGGCTTTCTATTAATATGAAAAGTTGAAGTATGGATTTCTCGTACTGTCGAAAGGCCTAAGATATCTACTAATGATTCATCAGTGAAAGTACTATGATTGGATGAGCGTTTAGAAAGGGGGAATTCAGGAGAAGTGAAATTTGGCCAGTGACTTGGACGGCCTTTTTTCGCATAGCGCAATGTCGCTAGCTCAGTCGCTCAGAAAGAGATTGGCAATACCCCAGCAATGGCCGTAATTACGTCATTTTGGGCAGAACGGAAAGATTTTGAGATTATTATCATTGAAGTTCTTTGAGCAGACTGTAGCATTTGTAAAATATTTTTCTTTCTAAGAGCTGAAAACCAAACTGATACCCCATACAAAACTGTACTTTCTATAACTGATTTATATAATTTTCTTAAAGCTTGTGGTTTGAGACCCCATGTCATCTTCGCTGCACAAAGGAGTCTCGTCGAATACTGCTTTGCAGCAGTAACTCGGGAAGAGATATGATCAGTCCATAAAAGTTTACTATCAAAAATAATTCCTAAGTAACGGACTTTTTGTTGTATATTAATTTTTTCTCCTCCAAAAAAAAGATTTACAACAGGAACTTTGTGTTTGTTTGTGAACAATACAGCTTCTGTTTTACGTTGGTCGAAAGTAAGTTTGTTTTCTGCAGCCCACACTTCAAACTTCTGAAATATTTTTTCCGCCAAATTTTCTAAAAACAGAATATTTTTACCTGTTAAAATTACAGTGACATCGTCAGCATATGCCTGAATCGTACAATTTTCACCAAAATCCATTTCTAAAAGGTCATTTATGTTGATTAACCATAAAAAGGGAGACAAAATTGATCCTTGCGGACAAGACTTTTCCAACTTCCGGGATACATCTTTTCCATATGATACCGTCCTATCTGATAAAAAACTTTTCACTAATCTTAACAATTGAATTGGGCATTTCTTATCCTTGAGCTTTTTTAAAATACCTGGATGCCATGCATTGTCGAATGCTCCTTTAATGTCAAAAAAAAGACAAAGTGTGAATTTCTTTTCCTCTTTATTTTTCTCAATAACGCTTACCATATTGTCAACTGCATCTATTGTAATTTTACCCTTGCAAAACCCAAATTGTCTTTTAGAAACCCAACAATTATCCAAACTAAGTTTATCTAATCTATTCATAATAATCCGTTCAAAAATTTTTCCGATGTTTGACAACAAGCTAATCGGGCGATAAGAACCGGGGTTACCATCATTAGTTTTCCCTTTTTTAAGAATTACTATAATATTTGCTTGTTTCCCAATGACAGGAAAATATGATGTCTTTAGGCAACTATTAAAAAGCTTCAACAAAGTAGGTGATAAAACATTAATATTTTTCTTTATAGTAAAATTCATTATACCATCAGGTCCCGGAGCCTCCATGGGTTTGATCGACTTAATAACATCCTGTAAAATTTCCATGGTAATAGGTTCCATTTTATCCTGATTTTCACTAGAGATATTTTCTGTTTCATTTCTTATCAACTTTTGAGCAACACTGTCATTAGAATTATCATCTGACGAAAACCATTTACCTAGAAGTTGTTCTCCAGCCTCTTTAGGTGAATCTGTCATCGACCCATCTTGTTTTAAAATATGAACTGGGAGAGTCGCAGAGCCTTTTAACTTGCAAATTTTATTTATAGTGTTCCAAGGGTCCAAACTAGCTTTTTCTTCGCAAAACTTTATCCAATCTTCCTTTTTCGCTGCCAAAATTTTTGTTTTATAATCTAGATGTGTTTGATTCTTTATTTGCTCGCTTTCAACGGTACCAAGTCTCTTATAGACCCTTTGAGCATGTCTGTACTTCTTTCTTAAATCTGTCAAATCTTGGTTCCACCACCTTGCATATTTGCTTTGTTTGCGACTATTTTTAAGAGGGGTCGATTCCTTAGTTGCTTTTTGCATTAAATTCTTAATTTCATAAACAGCACAATCAGTTTCCTCCACCGAGGACATAGGTAGAGAATAAATGTCATCGATTCCACGTAATAAAGTAGCACTAAAAGTATCCCATTTAGTTTTCTTATAAATGTATCTTGGCTCTTCAGTCTCAAATATGGGAAAATTAAACTCCAAAGTAAATAAAATGTACGAGTGATCCGAAAGAGAAGGGTATTCATCAAGAACTTTCCAACACTTTACACTTTGAACAAGATTAGTACCTACAGCAGTAGCGTCTGGGCTAGTTGTATTGCGTAGCCCATACGTTGTCTCACTAGGATCATTCACTACTAACAATGATTTACTAGCAAAAAAATCTTCAAGCTCCTTGCCTTTCTTGTCAGTTTGACTGTTACTCAGCCACAAAGGGCTTTTAGCGTTAAAATCCCCCCCAACAACGTAATTAGTAAAATGTCTGACCTTGTCTAAACAACTGATATTATCTGTCAATGGCTGCACCGAAGGAGGACAATATACCGAACAGAATGTCAACGTTCTACTGTTCAAATAAACTGAAACTGTCACACATTCATTAGACGAGAGGTTATGGTGTACGTCAGCTTTTAGACTATTTTTCACTAATACGGCAGCACAAAAAAATTTCTTATCTGTGTCAATTTTAGAAAAACACTTGTAACTATATGGAACACATGATATTTTACAGAATTTATTTACATACGGTTCTTGCAACAGAACTATATCCGGTTTCAGTTCTTCTATTGTTTTTTGCAACTGTAAGGTTGCTGAATAAGAATGTTGCAAATTAATTTGAAGCACTGTTAAGTTATTCTTATCAATATTCCCATCTCGAGATTGAGTCAATTAAGCTGGATATTATTCTTTAAACGAGCAGTTAATTTCTTTGCAACCGGGCATTGGCGTAACTCATAGGCAGCATGCCCATCTGACTTAAGTTTGTTTTTTTCGCAAGCCCGGCAATTTGGGTGGGACGAAAAGGACTTGTCGCAATTTTCATAAGTGTGCGGGCCCATGCACCATGAGCATACTTCGTCCGCTCTACAATCTGTCTTCCGATGACCGTATAAGCAACATTTGCTACATCTTATCAAGTGTACATAGTCGTCGCAAGAGGCAAGGATAAAACCGATCCGTAAGCCTCTTTGGGACAGTATAAATTGGCGGATCTTTGGACTCACTTCCACAACAACTTTCCTTTTCGACGCGTTTTCAAGAATGGTGATGATCCTGAAGCTTTCCCCTTCGTTGGCCATCCGCTGAATTTCTGGGTTACACTGCAGCAGGTATTTTTCACTTTCGTCTTTGACCTGAGGGGAGGGAGCCCCATTGACTAACATTCTTGGAAAGTGCTTTTTCACCTCTTTCGGTTTGTACTTCGTGTCCGACACTTTCTCTGTCAGTACTGACATGGCTGCCTCTAGCTCCCTTTTCGACCCCAATTCCAAGATGACTCTACCTTCCTTCGCCGGAACAACTTTCTTCACGGAAAAATCGGAATTTTCTCCTTTGACAACTCTGCTGATAGATTCCGTAACTTGCATGGCTTCGTCAAAGTTCATACGGTTTCGTTTTTACGCAGATACAGGCTCCAGAATCACAGAGAATGTTTCAGGACCCTTGAGCGCTTGGGCATAAGACGCCTGCTGGGGTGCGGGTACACAAATCTGTCCATTTTTTTGCGATTTTATCCGCTCAAGCTCTTTCTGGAGATTCACAACTTCATTCAGACGGGAATTTTCGATTCGGAGGAGTTCAATGTTCTCTTCGATTGTACGTTGGTGAAGATATTGGATTCTGCTGCATATTTGGGATGCATTAAATTTGCCACCGGGGACTTTGAATGACCCTATTACGTCCTTCAACATATCCAGCAGCACTGCAACACTTTTTTCATTCATGACAGTAAGAGACTCCAACGATTCGTGATCAGACGTCTCTAGGGACGATTTTACTTTGGACATCTTCGAGTAACAAACTAGGTATCCCGATCACGGTATCCCGTTCATGGTTCAACGTCTAAATGAACGCCATCTATAATAGCTGAAATTAGTAAGAATCTAATAATGTCAACGCCAAAAAAAAAAATGAGTTAATTATTTCAATAGATAGCTTCAAACAAATGCCAACTTTATGGGCAGATCTTAATAAGGTAGGTTTAACCTAGCCCACTTAAGCATCCACAGATACACTGTATCAGTCAATCCAAGAGAATCATTGTAATCCAAATTTAACAATTTTCTCACTGTTTTCATTCAGACAAACTTACTAAACTCATGCCCTAATCTTATTATAAGGAAATAGCTTTCATCTTATTAATATTTATATCTTAGATAGTGCAGTTGATTGGCTAAATGAAACTCATGTTAAATTCTTCGTTGATGTGGCTGAACTTGTACCATTACTATTCCACGAGGGGTGCCCACTTTTCACCACCTGCTTGACATATTGGAACCCCACGTGTGCCGAACAGTTTTGCCGCTCTTGGTGCAGTTCCGCCATGCTTGGTAGTTATGCTACTCTTGGCACACTTAAGGCACACTTGGCCCATTTCTACCACACTTGTAACACTTGTTCCGCGCATGGTACGATTCCGCCATAAAATTATTTGCAATAATTTTTTAGTTTCTCTACGCTTTACATTACCGGGTGATTCGAAAAATTTAGGATCCTCAGTGCGCTAGATATCACTAGTTAAGCTTAGTTTTCAAACAAAAAAGTGTGTCAGTTTCCGCACAAATAAAGTACAAAAAATTTATGGACATCAAAAAATATCCTAAAAGCCCCTCGAAAATGGCGTCAAAAATGGTGGAGTTTTCGCCCGAAACGAACGAAACTTTTTGTCTGAAACAGTGTGCTTCAGTTTCCAAAATACTGACAAAAAAAAGAAAAAAATCCCTATAAGAATCAAGGTGACTGAAAAAAACTATTGAAAATGAACTGAATGTCTAATGTATAATTGTTTAATGTTTAATATACTAATTACAGGAAACATCAACAATTAAAGCTTACAGATTTTATTTAGCAACAATTTTTTTTCTCCCACCACGAAAATAAAAGATTTTTTAATTTTTCGTACAAGTTCTACCATTTGCACTCAATGCACATCAAAATCTCTGCGCGAAAAAATATAGGATTACCCTTTAATTTGATGTACAAAAGAAAACACTATTTTTAGCTCAGCAGTAGGTATATTTTCTTTTACATTTCTCTTGCATAACCTGTTCATCTAAATTAATCTTCGTAGAATCTAACGTGCTTTTACTAAAGAAACATCTTTTGTTTTTTTTTTCTCCCACTGCATTAAACTTTACGCAAAAACATGCAGACTAATTATATATTTGTCAAAGGGTGCGTTTGTTTACTTGTCCGATTACTAATCTGATTAATCCAAGCGTTTTTTGAGACACATATGACGTCAGAGGTTAGTCGGATTATCCCCACAAACACTCAGGATTACTTGTCCGTGGGCTAGCACTTTATAACCCCCAAATAAAAAGATTATTTGAGGATTGTGACGTCAATGCTATATATTTTTTTAAATGGACAAACATGTGAAATCGTTAAGTCTAGAGAAAAGACAAGGAAACTGTAAATAATAGAAATAATCTTAGCTTTTCAGTGACCTGTAAGTAATATTATACATATTCCTTAGTATCTAAAGGGTTTTTGGTGTTCTAGGCCTGTCTTGCATAGGCTAAGCTTCATAAGGAGTCAGAAGAAAAGTTTTTTTGTTATTAAAAAGGTTGATTCTTAGGGAGGCAGCTATCACATTAGTGAGTTAGTCAAATGTTATTATATCAAACAGGCCTAGTTTCTAAACCATCCTATAATTATTAGTTGGAAAAAATTTAGAATGATTAGGCCAATACCTATAGCCTTTTATATAGTCTATATTTGTTGAGATTGCTATTTAAGCTGGATTTTTAAGATACAGTAGGGGTAAAATTTTACTTTAGCTACTTTTGGCTATCTTTGAAAGAGGTTAGGCTAGGAAAATGAAACTTTCAGGGATGTGTCTACAGGCTAAAGTATGTCCCAGGAAGGTATTTTGAAGTACCTACTTCTACTTCTTTTCCCTCTAAAGGGTCCTGAAATTTTTGGGTGCCTTATTTTTTGGTTATCAGTTTCTTTTTCTCTGGCCTTAGTTCTTAATTATTCTGGCCTTAGACAACTCCTGTTGATTGAGCAGAACTTTAAGCCATAACACTGTTTTTTTCTAATTCTAGAAATAATCTTTTATGCCACCTCATTATAGGTTAAATATATGGCTTATATTATTTATTCTCCATGAATTTTTGTTTTATTTGATTTCATTGATGTCAGTTGCTTTCTGTTAAAAATACATTTATTTTTTTACATCAAGCTTCTTCTTTTGTGAAAAAATTTGAACTGTTTTTCTTTTTATATATTATATAAAATGTAAAGGAATACCTGGCCCTTCATTTCACAGATTCAACTGAAAGTATTTGAGGCATCTTACATCAAAATTCATTTGACACATTTTAATGTTTTTTTTTTTAGATGACATAGGACACCATTAAAGTTTTGCATTTGCTTTGCTAAAAATTGTCTTAAAAAGTGCCAAGTTTAGAGAGTTATGTTAATATTTTTCTTGCTGATGATTATAATTTTTTTTAAATTCCTTCTGTTTAAAGAATTTTAGAGAGATTCTGAGCCAACCATGGGTATATTGTTGTTACAAATGATTTTTCTCAAATGGGCTTGTGGAAAACAAGTAGAACATATAATTTCTCCTTTTTTATTATTTCAAAACCAGAATATCACAAAACTAAGCATTAATATTGCTGATTGTACCTTAAGTAAATACAATCCCTGATGGAGTTTTGTTGATACCTGTTTAAAAATTTATTTGTCTTAATGAAATACATATTGTTTGTGGGACAGCAATGAGCAACTATGACTTGAGTTATTTTTTTTTTCAATATTTTCTTTTTTCCAAATAATTTTTGTTCTCTGGTGACATTTGTGTTCCTTCCTAAGTGGCTAGCACTCTAGGTTCAGAATCCTTTATCCAAAGGGCATAGGTTTAATTTCTGGCATTAGCAGTTTATTTGGTTTGGGACGAAGGTCAGTGATGTAACTCTGTAAGTTCAGCCAGAATTGGCCCAAACTTAACAGGTTACCTAGAGAAATCTGGGGTCAGTAAGCAGGAAGGACATGCAAAAGCATAGGATGACTGGCCCCTAGCTTCCTATTGCACTTCCTGTCTAAAGGATTATCTGGTCCTTTACTAGGCTTCTGACTTAGCCATAGGAGCTTTCTTTTAAACCCATTAAATATAAGTACAAAGGAAGAAATGTCAGTAAGGTGGTCCTTCCTTTTCAATGAATTTTTGATGTACAGACAACAGTGTAGGTCATAAGAATTGGCTGGTGAATGTTTTGCAAGGTTAAAAATTTAGGGCAATTGCTCAGGTTGGCAACTGAGCACAAAAGTAAAATTTTGTGAATGGTTTTTCTTTGTGAATGTTATATTTATGTCATGTCCAGAATTTTCAAGTTAATCTTCATTGTTTTTTTTTAATTCCCATGGCCCTTTTAGTGTATTAAAACCTACCTATGTCCATCCATTTTCTTTTAAACTGAGAGGAGTTCTATGTTTCCTAGCTTCAATAAATTTATATGCAATTTTGAGACCAGGGTTACAAAGTAGGTCTAAACTTGCAAGTGGAACTATGATATGACTAATTAATTTGTAAGAAATGTATATCAATTTAAAGATTAAAAAATTATGTAGAAAACAAACAAGACAAATAAATAAAAGTATCCCTTTACAGCCATTTAATTAAGTGTAACAAATGTAGATTATCCCTAAGATTGAAATGAACAAAGCTTCAATTATGAATCTGTTTTCTTTAAACAGACTGAAGGGACAAACCTCCAAGCTATGACAAATTCAATCTCACTTTTGATCTCTTTCCTTTTCAATAGGAACTTTCTTTGGATTTTTTTTTTCAACCAAGTAAAAACAGTAGGGACATGATCAGGTATAAGTGACCTTCCACTAAGCCTACATACCCAGGGGAAAATTGTGCAGCTATACTAATAATTGGTAAATTTTTTGTTGTTCATATGTTTGATTTACAAATAAAGTGAACATACTCCTTGATGCCCTTTTTTATTTTTTACAAACATGATAAGTGCTACAAGTACAAGTTTTTGAGCTCTTGAAAATAACCAAAGTATACTCAAATAGTTTTTGGGTATAAGAAAGCTTAAAACATTGGTCTCAAACTTACTGTTTCATTATTAATCCATTTTTTACATGTTGTATAATCTATGAGCACTGATTTTCCACAATTAAGTTGGATTAATAAATTTTACAATATTATGCTGTATTTCTTCTTCTTTGATGCCAAATTTTCAATTAAGGTATGTGTTTTTGGTCATTTTTGACAAAATAATGTATGTTTTTCACTGCCAAAATTTGTTAGGTTAAGTAAGGTCAAAAAGTGCTTAATCTTGAACTAGCAAAATAAGCAATTATTATATTTGTAAAGAACATACAAAAAGGCATCAAGTGGTATATTCACAACAACAAGAAATTCACCTCTAACATGCCTAATTTGCAAACATATAGCCCAAATTATATATTTCCAATGGTTTCTGCCACCTGTTACTTGTTTTTCCAGTTCTTTTTTTGCCACAGTTGCCTCAATTAACAGGTATAAGGGTTGAGGGATAGATTGGCAGAATCAATAGAAAATATGTAATTTCAGCTATAGATTTCCATATTAGGAGGGTTGGGGCTAAAGTAGAGGAGGGCTGCATGTGGAAAGCTATAATTATTATGTAAATTACAAAGAATCATCTTTTTTAACAGGTTTTCTTCTAGAGGTCTACAGGTCCTTCTCTTGGCTTATACCACATCAAGCATTATATAACCAAAGAAGAATAAGTAGCAAAAAGCTATATATACATAAGCACATGTTATTTAACAATGACTTCTCTAGTGCTTAACTATGACCCCTTAGTAATATTAACAAGAAACAAGGGTAAAACTGGTGCAAACAGTATTACTGGCTTTCATATAAAGTGAATATACTGCTTGATGCCTTCTTATATGCTCTTTACAAATATAATAATTTCTTCTACTGCAAATTCAGATTTAAGCACTTTTTCACCTCTTGACCTCTTAAAAATGACCTATAAATGGAGTCATTACAAATCTGTAATAGTTTAGAAACAAATTTGGGCTATATATTTGCACATCAGGGGGGTGGGGGTAAAGCATAGCATATATTATATATGTAAACTAACCATTGCTGTTTTTTTTTTTAATGTGTTTGTGCACATCAAATTTTAATATAAATAGGTAACAGAAAAAGTGAAATTTAGTGTAAATGACAATCAGGAACTGGATCAAGGGGGCCAAAAACAGGGCTATATAATTGGAGTTCAAAGAACGTGGTGATTTTTTAGTGAAGAAAAAAAAACACTTCCCTGGCTAATTTAGGACTTTGAATTAATTAGCCTACCAAAATTTTCCTATCCTATGCAATTGAAATAATTTTCCCTTTTCAGAGCATTAAGACAATTTATCACAATAAAAAATATCCAAAGCATCTTGAATGGAATGACTTAAAAAGGCAAATGACAACCACAATTTGAAATCTTACAATTAAACTTCTGGCCACACAAATTGTATTAGGCTACCCAGCTCTGAAATAATTGCTGAAGCAGTATTTGCCTGTAAAATTTGAAACAGGCCCAAAGTCTTAGCCTCTTCCTTGTCAAAACTTCACATAGCATTAAAACAATAAAGGCCTTTTTTCGCGTCAACCAAAGAGACTGTTTGAGCTCAACCACTCGGTGTGGTTGAGCTCAACCGCTGTTTTTGCGTGAAACAGTGACAAACCAGGTTGTCATGAAAAGTGATTTTGCGTAAAACAATTGACTGGTTGAACTCTAATTTAACCAGAACTGTCATTGTTTTTAACCGTAGGGTTCTACCATTCATAATTGTTGGTTGACCTTTTCAGGCGTAGATTTCGAAAAGAAGAATTCGTAGGCTATAAATAAGTCTATATAAAATAAGAATTATAAGCTGACAAATATAATTCTAGCCACGCAAAAGTAAGGTTTAATTTTGTTTTTTTCGTATTAGGGCTATTTGGATAAATGTTGGGTTATATCCTGCAATTTGATTCACAT